>NW_027514413.1:0-600000 GCF_048772815.1 Callospermophilus lateralis
AATTATCTGAGGCATCTTTGCAGAACATCATTCAAAGCTAAGTATCCCAATCAAGGGCGAAACCCTTCTGGGCTTCAAATCATACCTAGATTTCTGTTTTCCTACTTATATTTCACCTCTATATTCTTGTAAATATTGCAGGTTCCCAATACCATTATTCATCACACAGAATCACTCGTAATCCAAATCAAACCTGTTTTTAACCCCTAGTATACACTGTTCACTCAATCATTTTACAGAAGAGCAGAGACAGAGTGGTTCTTACAATACAAGAAAGTTGGGGACCTTCAACCTGATGAGAACCTCAAATGTCCATGCACAAATGATACCTGGAGAAGTTGTAGGCAGGTTTGAAGCACCTGAGAGAGCAAAAGTCATCTTCCATGGCAAACAACCTGGTCAGGATGAAGGGATGTGTCTGAATCTGCCTCTCTCTCTTCTTATTGTTCAGAAGATGGACCAAACCAGGGCTGAGTGGAGAGCTGTTCCCGGTGCCAATGGTGATATACATTCTACCTTTTGAAAGTGTCACAGGAAGTAGGGGCAACCTCCATCTTATGTTACCCTTGGAAGCAACTGTTAGGACAAAGTGGTTGCCAAGGCAGTGACCTCATTCAGTTCCAAAGAATGTGACATACCTCATTTCCTTGGTGATGGAACTCTCTGAACTTGGTATCCAAGAAGCCAGGCACCCAGAGGCAGTCCAAGTCCCAGTCCCAGTGGGCTCACTTGTTTGGATTTACCAAGGACAGAGTCAGTTTTCTTGGTACCTAATGATGTGAGGATGGCCAAATGCCAGGAGAGCTCTGAAGATGGACCTATCCTGAGAAAACAGGTAGTGGCTAACCACTGTTTCCTGACATCTTCACAGAGTTGGTCAAGGAAACAAGATCTGAGAGAAGACAGGCCATTTCGGGGGAACATAGTATGGCCCACCAGTCAGAGGACACTCCAGATAGTCACAGACCTACTTGGGGGAAGGAGGTGCCTTTGTGGGAGTGGGTGTGGGTTTGTTGTTTTGTCTCATGTTCTGAAAATAGATAGGAAAGGCGGTTTGTTTGGTTTGGAGTGGACAGTTTCTAGCAAGTCATTTGACACGGCGAGTGTTTCTGTTTCTGTGTATCCCACTGTGTCCGTTGTTGTAGACATTAGAAAAGAGAATGCATTAATGGATGTGTCCTGTCTAGTATAAATCTTCCCATAATTCATCCTGCCCAATATATGAATGGACTGCAGCTTGTCTTATCGATGTGCAACACCTGCTATCTTTCTAAGTTGTTGTTTTCTTCGTGAATTCTGGCCACACTCCAGAATAGGCTCATGGATTTGTGTCCAAAATATGTACCACCTCCAAGCTCTGTGACATGGCCATGTACTGGATAGCTGAAGAGAATGGCGAGCATCTCAGAAAACTCAGATATCAGTGTGACCAAGAAAGTGGCAGTGCAGAAACCCTTCTTTGGGCCTTTTGCTTACTTATTGTTGTGTTTCACTGAATGTCAGGAAGGTCTTTGCCTCAGGCCACCCCTTTGTGAAGCCTGAAGAAAACAGTTTTCAAATGGAAATGAATGGGCCTCACCTGTGGCTCTTTGCTTAATTGCTTTGGAAAGGGATGTGCCTTTATCAGCCTCTTGGACCTGTGTGTGGCTGTGACTTAGATTCTCAGCACCTGATGGATCTTAAGAATGATCCCATGTGAGCTTCCAAAACCAAAATGGCAAAAAATTTCATTCATTGTGGATGAAGTCTCTTGCCTTCCTCTGTTAGGTTCCTGCACTCCATCAAATGACAATAGGGATTCTTTGGGTCAAATGAGTTCTTCAAAGCCCTGCAGAGGTGCTTGTGTTTTCGCATGACTCTAAATCACCTAAAGAATCGATACCTAAAATCAGTAAGCCTCAAATTGGAGAAACACAGAAGTATTAATGGCAGGCTTATTTGTTCACTCCTGGTTCACAGAAACGGTGTCCAGGCTACCCTGACTTTAGGCAAATGAGGGGCAAAGGAGCTGATTTTGGACACTGTCTTGGGCTGCACCCCTCATGGAAACCTCCAGCCAGAGGTTAAGATGATTGACTATATGGAATAAGATGAGGGCCATGTGGGAGTGTTTTGGTTTTAATTTTGGTCATTTGTGTGGCATTGGAAAAAATGACTGGGTCCACGTGGGCTTGAACTCTGGTGTGATTCCCCTTAGAGACTGGGTTTTGGAACTGAACTCAGAGAAGCATTGCCATGAATTTTGTTGGGATTTTAAGAGGCCACGTATGAAAGTCGCTCTTGTAAACTGAGACCTAGGCCCCGGGTGGATTTCCACAGAGGCCTGGGAATCTCAGCAAGGATATCACATGATTTTATTCTTCAAAAAATGGCAGCCATAGTTGAGAGTCAAAACACACATGGACCTCACATTGTAGACCTCAATGGGCCTGGCCTAATGTGACCTTTTGTCCACTCTTTGGGAAGCCGTGCCTGTGAGAGTTCTCCAGAGATTTCATTGAAATGAGCTTCCTCACCATTTAATGTTTGCTGAATGAACTGAAACCCACAGTGCCTCCAACTATATGCTTGAAAAATGGCTAGATAAATACCATGAAATTTTTGAAATTCCTATGACCAGGTGGCACTGGAGAAACATTGGATGTCCAGTTGCTGATCATGAGTATACCAGACAGTGCCTTGATTTACTGAGTTTCATGAAAATGGTGTAGAACAGAGATGCCAGTAAGTTGGAGCCTGCTGAGTAGTGGGTCTAGAGCAGTGGTGGGGAGGTGTTTGATAAAACATCCGTGGTAGGGCCATGTGGATCTACCATTGGATTCCAAATGGCTTGTAACTGACATGGTGCAGCCAGCAGACCCTTATATGTAAAGGCATCTTGTTATATGGAGAGTTTTCAGAGGAAAATTAAGAATCATGTTGATATGGACAAGGGGGCAATGGGGTAAGCTGTAAGAGATAGGAGCCTAGTTGTTGCATTCTCTTGCAGACCCTGACCCACCACACGTGACAGAACTCCCTCCAGCACTGTGTCCCAGTTTAGCTCCTAGTATTTCGTGAAACAAATACCAAACTCACAGTGCAGCAGCAAAAACACCACAAATTGGAGGAAGACCAAATGGCATCACAGTCCACACGGGGAGACACTTAGTCCCCAGTGGCCTCAGTTTACCTACAAAGAGAGGATTCAGCACTGCTTCATCTTGTTCATTGGAAAATAAGAAACCATGTCCTCCAGGTCACATAGGTGCAGACCCAGCTTTGATGGTCTCACTACAGAGGAAGCCAAATCTCCTGAAAACTACATATATTTCAAGTGTGGAAGCTCAGAGGCAGTTTCTCAAAAAGTTTTTAGGCCAGCAGAGCTCCATGTTTGTGGAGTGTTTACCCTGTCCCTTAGTTTTGGAAACTCCTCTACCACCTCCAAGGTTGTGAACTCCTGAGCATTTTCCATTCCTGATATGTATTCACTGATTTTGTAACTCTTCTCCTCTAATTGTGTCTTACTTGGGGTGAAGGTAATGTCAAGGCATTGTTCTGGATGAGAGCGGGAGGATATTTGTGCAGCATATATTTACATACACATTGGATTCATTTTCCAATTTTCCATTTGAAATACTGAATCCCTGACACTAACCCATACCTAGTAGACTCAGACTATTCATCCTAATATAATGGAGAAAATTAATCCAACAAATTAGAAATACAAGTACTTCAGAGGAGACATGATGTATAGTTGGACTTGACATTTGCATTATATAAGGTAGGAGTTATAAATCTAGTCAAATTTTAATTGAAATATTCTCCATGTGTTTTTAAACTTAACAAATATGTGAATTCTTGTTTGCCTTTTCTGTAGCCTATTCACACATGTATATTTATATGCATATATAGAATCCTACCAGGTATCACACGTACATTTTTGTGAGGTGGCTGTCTTGGCAGATACAAATTGTGAGAAGAGTTCACTCCTCCTAAATGCTGTTTCAAATGAAAATTCAACCTGTAGGAGAGCGTCCTAGTAGAACAACATTATACATTAACTCATGTTCAGTAAAATAAATATTTTTGCATTTGTGGATGATACATATTTACTGATGTATTTCGATTGGCATTTATATTGGTACTTTTTAATGTCTGTGAGTGTTGTGTGTGTGTGTGTGTGTGTGTGTGTGTGTGTGCATAGATATAGATATAGATATAGATATACTCTCCAAATTTTTCAAAATATGAAATATATTTGTCTAATATACACTCTCTAAAGTCATTCATGTTCATGTATGTGGATTTATAATCCACTTTTCAAAAGATTATAATCAGAAATATTCATCCACCTGAAATACATATATGTTTCCTAGTACTGAAAACTAACTTCAGTGAATGGTGCATACAAATCCTAATTATTCTACAGTAACTTACCCAGTCTAACATCAATGCAAGTAGACTTCAATGGGACATGATATGTAATTTGTCATTCATTTGTATTCGACACTGGTACATTATTGTTTCTTCAGTTTTTGCACATCACAGGATATACATTTCATCCACAAGTTCACAAATTAATAAGCATTTGTTTCAACTTTCACCACTTCTTGCTTCAGAACACATGTATTGTCAGGGTTTCTTGACTGGTCTTTTCATGAGACTTCTTTCCAAACACATTATTTTGAATTTCCATAATCATTTTGAAGCAAAACTCACACACTCTTCATGATAAACCAAAACACTAATATTTCCATTACATATATACCTGGTTGGAATGAATGATTGTATATCAATATACGATTTCCTTTAATTTTTCAGATATCAGTTCAATTCATTATTTAAAGTTCAAAAAAGTTATATTATTTATTCACAGTATGGTCTATTCATGCTTTTTCTCTATGTTCCTAGAAACAGGGTACACCTCTTTGTACCCCCGATTCTCATTTTACATCTTCAATATATTGCTCCCAGAAATGGTGAAAGAAATACTCATGTCACCTCATTATCATAGTAATATTCTGGACAAAAAATGGAAAGGTCACACTTATGATTGTACCAAAGCCTAAATGGAAAGTGAACATGGATTTCTAAAAACATCCATGTCCAGGTTGCCTAACGCTGTCAATTGTCAATCCTATTGGTGACTACATATTTGTTTTTTTCCTAATTTATATATTCAAACTCAACCCTGTTGAAAATGTCTAATTCTATCACTCACTTTATACTTTGCCTGATTTCGTAATGTTTCTATTGATATCTGCTTTTCTACATATTTTCCCCAGTTCAACATAGTGACTGACTCTTCATATGTGCTGACATTTACATTCACTCAACAACCGAAAGTCAATTGCTAAAGAACTTTTGGTCCAAATTCTATACTCACTCTTCTTCCTAAACCTACCGACTATCTTCCTAATCCTACTGAATATCCCTTTTTGACTGGATGTTCTCCTCTAAATTCAATATTCCAACGTACAAGGTCCTATGCCATTGTATATCGAATTATCTGAGGCATCTTTGCAGAACATCATTCAAAGCTAAGTATCCCAATCAAGGGCGAAACCCTTCTGGGCTTCAAATCATACCTAGATTTCTGTTTTCCTACTTATATTTCACCTCTATATTCTTGTAAATATTGCAGGTTCCCAATACCATTATTCATCACACAGAATCACTCGTAATCCAAATCAAACCTGTTTTTAACCCCAAGTATACACTGTTCCCTCAATCATTTTACAGAAGAGCAGAGACAGAGTGGTTCTTACAATACAAGAAAGTTGGGGACCTTCAACCTGATGAGAACCTCAAATGTCTATGCACAAATGATACCTGGAGAAGTTGTAGGCAGGTTTGAAGCACCTGAGAGAGCAAAAGTCATCTTCCATGGCAAACAACCTGGTCAGGATGAAGGGATGTGTCTGAATCTGCCTCTCTCTCTTCTTATTGTTCAGAAGATGGACCAAACCAGGGCTGAGTGGAGAGCTGTTCCCGGTGCCAATGGTGATATACATTCTACCTTATGAAAGTGTCACAGGAAGTAGGGGCAACCTCCATCTTATGTTACCCTTGGAAGCAACTGTTAGGACAAAGTGGTTGCCAAGGCAGTGACCTCATTCAGTTCCAAAGAATGTGACATACCTCATTTCCTTGGTGATGGAACTCTCTGAACTTGGTATCCAAGAAGCCAGGCACCCAGAGGCAGTCCCAGTCCCAGTCCCAGTGGGCTCACTTGTTTGGATTTACCAAGGACAGAGTCAGTTTTCTTGGTACCTAATGATGTGAGGATGGCCAAATGCCAGGAGAGCTCTGAAGATGGACCTATCCTGAGAAAACAGGTAGTGGCTAACCACTGTTTCCTGACATCTTCACAGAGTTGGTCAAGGAAACAAGATCTGAGAGAAGACAGGCCATTTCGGGGGAACATAGTATGGCCCACCAGTCAGAGGACACTCCGGATAGTCACAGACCTACTTGGGGGAAGGAGGTGCCTTTGTGGGAGTGGGTGTGGGTTTGTTGTTTTGTCTCATGTTCTGAGAATAGATAGGAAAGGCGGTTTGTTTGGTTTGGAGTGGACAGTTTCTAGCAAGTCATTTGACACGGCGAGTGTTTCTGTTTCTGTGTATCCCACTGTGTCCGTTGTTGTAGACATTAGAAAAGAGAATGCATTAATGGATGTGTCCTGTCTAGTATAAATCTTCCCATAATTCATCCTGCCCAATATATGAATGGACTGCAGCTTGTCTTATCGATGTGCAACACCTGCTATCTTTCTAAGTTGTTGTTTTCTTCCTGAATTCTGGCCACACTCCAGAATAGGCTCATGGATTTGTGTCCAAAATATGTACCACCTCCAAGCTCTGTGACATGGCCATGCACTGGATAGCTGAAGAGAATGGCGAGCATCTCAGAAAACTCAGATATCAGTGTGACCAAGAAAGTCGCAGTGCAGAAACCCTTCTTTGGGCCTTTTGCTTACTTATTGTTGTGTTTCACTGAATGTCAGGAAGGTCTTTGCCTCAGGCCACCCCTTTGTGAAGCCTGAAGAAAACAGTTTTCAAATGGAAATGAATGGGCCTCACCTGTGGCTCTTTGCTTAATTGCTTTGGAAAGGGATGTGCCTTTATCAGCCTCTTGGACCTGTGTGTGGCTGTGACTTAGATTCTCAGCACCTGATGGATCTTAAGAATGATCCCATGTGAGCTTCCAAAACCAAAATGGCAAAAAATTTCATTCATTGTGGATGAAGTCTCTTGCCTTCCTCTGTTAGGTTCCTGCACTCCATCAAATGACAATAGGGATTCTTTGGGTCAAATGAGTTCTTCAAAGCCCTGCAGAGGTGCTTGTGTTTTCGCATGACTCTAAATCACCTAAAGAATCGATACCTAAAATCAGTAAGCCTCAAATTGGAGAAACACAGAAGTATTAATGGCAGGCTTATTTGTTCACTCCTGGTTCACAGAAACGGTGTCCAGGCTACCCTGACTTTAGGCAAATGAGGGGCAAAGGAGCTGATTTTGGACACTGTCTTGGGCTGCACCCCTCATGGAAACCTCCAGCCAGAGGTTAAGATGATTGACTATATGGAATAAGATGAGGGCCATGTGGGAGTGTTTTGGTTTTAATTTTGGTCATTTGTGTGGCATTGGAAAAAATGACTGGGTCCACGTGGGCTTGAACTCTGGTGTGATTCCCCTTAGAGACTGGGTTTTGGAACTGAACTCAGAGAAGCATTGCCATGAATTTTGTTGGGATTTTAAGAGGCCACGTATGAAAGTCGCTCTTGTAAACTGAGACCTAGGCCCCGGGTGGATTTCCACAGAGGCCTGGGAATCTCAGCAAGGATATCACATGATTTTATTCTTCAAAAAATGGCAGCCATAGTTGAGAGTCAAAACACACATGGACCTCACATTGTAGACCTCAATGGGCCTGGCCTAATGCGACCTTTTGTCCACTCTTTGGGAAGCCGTGCCTGTGAGAGTTCTCCAGAGATTTCATTGAAATGAGCTTCCTCACCATTTAATGTTTGCTGAATGAACTGAAACCCACAGTGCCTCCAACTATATGCTTGAAAAATGGCTAGATAAATACCATGAAATTTTTGAAATTCCTATGACCAGGTGGCACTGGAGAAACATTGGATGTCCAGTTGCTGATCATGAGTATACCAGACAGTGCCTTGATTTACTGAGTTTCATGAAAATGGTGTAGAACAGAGATGCCAGTAAGTTGGAGCCTGCTGAGTAGTGGGTCTAGAGCAGTGGTGGGGAGGTGTTTGATAAAACATCCGTGGTAGGGCCATGTGGATCTACCATTGGATTCCAAATGGCTTGTAACTGACATGGTGCAGCCAGCAGACCCTTATATGTAAAGGCATCTTGTTATATGGAGAGTTTTCAGAGGAAAATTAAGAATCATGTTGATATGGACAAGGGGGCAATGGGGTAAGCTGTAAGAGATAGGAGCCTAGTTGTTGCATTCTCTTGCAGACCCTGACCCACCACACGTGACAGAACTCCCTCCAGCACTGTGTCCCAGTTTAGCTCCTAGTATTTCGTGAAACAAATACCAAACTCACAGTGCAGCAGCAAAAACACCACAAATTGGAGGAAGACCAAATGGCATCACAGTCCACACGGGGAGACACTTAGTCCCCAGTGGCCTCAGTTTACCTACAAAGAGAGGATTCAGCACTGCTTCATCTTGTTCATTGGAAAATAAGAAACCGTGTCCTCCAGGTCACATAGGTGCAGACCCAGCTTTGATGGTCTCACTACAGAGGAAGCCAAATCTCCTGAAAACTACATATATTTCAAGTGTGGAAGCTCAGAGGCAGTTTCTCAAAAAGTTTTTAGGCCAGCAGAGCTCCATGTTTGTGGAGTGTTTACCCTGTCCCTTAGTTTTGGAAACTCCTCTACCACCTCCAAGGTTGTGAACTCCTGAGCATTTTCCATTCCTGATATGTATTCACTGATTTTGTAACTCTTCTCCTCTAATTGTGTCTTACTTGGGGTGAAGGTAATGTCAAGGCATTGTTCTGGATGAGAGCGGGAGGATATTTGTGCAGCATATATTTACATACACATTGGATTCATTTTCCAATTTTCCATTTGAAATACTGAATCCCTGACACTAACCCATACCTAGTAGACTCAGACTATTCATCCTAATATAATGGGGAAAATTAATCCAACACATTAGAAATACAAGTACTTCAGAGGAGACATGTTGTATAGTTGGACTTGACATTTGCATTATATAAGGTAGGAGTTATAAATCTAGTCAAATTTTAATTGAAATATTCTCCATGTGTTTTTAAACTTAACAAATATGTGAATTCTTGTTTGCCTTTTCTGTAGCCTATTCACACATGTATATTTATATGCATATATAGAATCCTACCAGGTATCACACGTACATTTTTGTGAGGTGGCTGTCTTGGCAGATACAAATTGTGAGAAGAGTTCACTCCTCCTAAATGCTGTTTCAAATGAAAATTCAACCTGTAGGAGAGCGTCCTAGTAGAACAACATTATACATTAACTCATGTTCAGTAAAATAAATATTTTTGCATTTGTGGATGATACATATTTACTGATGTATTTCGATTGGCATTTATATTGGTACTTTTTAATGTCTGTGAGTGTTGTGTGTGTGTGTGTGTGTGTGTGTGTGTGTGTGTGTGTGTGCATAGATATAGATATAGATATAGATATACTCTCCAAATTTTTCAAAATATGAAATATATGTGTCTAATATACACTCTCTAAAGTCATTCATGTTCATGTATGTGGATTTATAATCCACTTTTCAAAAGATTATAATCAGAAATATTCATCCACCTGAAATACATATATGTTTCCTAGTACTGAAAACTAACTTCAGTGAATGGTGCATACAAATCCTAATTATTCTACAGTAACTTACCCAGTCTAACATCAATGCAAGTAGACTTCTATGGGACATGATATGTAATTTGTCATTCATTTGTATTCGACACTGGTACATTATTGTTTCTTCAGTTTTTGCACATCACAGGATATACATTTCATCCACAAGTTCACAAATTAATAAGCATTTGTTTCAACTTTCACCACTTCTTGCTTCAGAACACATGTATTGTCAGGGTTTCTTGACTGGTCTTTTCATGAGACTTCTTTCCAAACACATTATTTTGAATTTCCATAATCATTTTGAAGCAAAACTCACACACTCTTCATGATAAACCAAAACACTAATATTTCCATTACATATATACCTGGTTGGAATGAATGATTGTATATCAATATACGATTTCCTTTAATTTTTCAGATATCAGTTCAATTCATTATTTAAAGTTCAAAAAAGTTATATTATTTATTCACAGTATGGTCTATTCATGCTTTTTCTCTATGTTCCTAGAAACAGGGTACACCTCTTTGTACCCCCGATTCTCATTTTACATCTTCAATATATTGCTCCCAGAAATGGTGAAAGAAATACTCATGTCACCTCATTATCACAGTAATATTCTGGACAAAAAATGGAAAGGTCACACTTATGATTGTACCAAAGCCTAAATGGAAAGTGAACATGGATTTCTAAAAACATCCATGTCCAGGTTGCCTAACGCTGTCAATTGTCAATCCTATTGGTGACTACATATTTGTTTTTTTCCTAATTTATATATTCAAACTCAACCCTGTTGAAAATGTCTAATTCTATCACTCACTTTATACTTTGCCTGATTTCGTAATGTTTCTATTGATATCTGCTTTTCTACATATTTTCCCCAGTTCAACATAGTGACTGACTCTTCATATGTGCTGACATTTACATTCACTCAACAACCGAAAGTCAATTGCTAAAGAACTTTTGGTCCAAATTCTATACTCACTCTTCTTCCTAAACCTACCGACTATCTTCCTAATCCTACTGAATATCCCTTTTTGACTGGATGTTCTCCTCTAAATTCAATATTCCAACGTACAAGGTCCTATGCCATTGTATATCGAATTATCTGAGGCATCTTTGCAGAACATCATTCAAAGCTAAGTATCCCAATCAAGGGCGAAACCCTTCTGGGCTTCAAATCATACCTAGATTTCTGTTTTCCTACTTATATTTCACCTCTATATTCTTGTAAATATTGCAGGTTCCCAATACCATTATTCATCACACAGAATCACTCGTAATCCAAATCAAACCTGTTTTTAACCCCAAGTATACACTGTTCCCTCAATCATTTTACAGAAGAGCAGAGACAGAGTGGTTCTTACAATACAAGAAAGTTGGGGACCTTCAACCTGATGAGAACCTCAAATGTCCATGCACAAATGATACCTGGAGAAGTTGTAGGCAGGTTTGAAGCACCTGAGAGAGCAAAAGTCATCTTCCATGGCAAACAACCTGGTCAGGATGAAGGGATGTGTCTGAATCTGCCTCTCTCTCTTCTTATTGTTCAGAAGATGGACCAAACCAGGGCTGAGTGGAGAGCTGTTCCCGGGTGCCAATGGTGATATACATTCTACCTTATGAAAGTGTCACAGGAAGTAGGGGCAACCTCCATCTTATGTTACCCTTGGAAGCAACTGTTAGGACAAAGTGGTTGCCAAGGCAGTGACCTCATTCAGTTCCAAAGAATGTGACATACCTCATTTCCTTGGTGATGGAACTCTCTGAACTTGGTATCCAAGAAGCCAGGCACCCAGAGGCAGTCCCAGTCCCAGTCCCAGTGGGCTCACTTGTTTGGATTTACCAAGGACAGAGTCAGTTTTCTTGGTACCTAATGATGTGAGGATGGCCAAATGCCAGGAGAGCTCTGAAGATGGACCTATCCTGAGAAAACAGGTAGTGGCTAACCACTGTTTCCTGACATCTTCACAGAGTTGGTCAAGGAAACAAGATCTGAGAGAAGACAGGCCATTTCGGGGGAACATAGTATGGCCCACCAGTCAGAGGACACTCCGGATAGTCACAGACCTACTTGGGGGAAGGAGGTGCCTTTGTGGGAGTGGGTGTGGGTTTGTTGTTTTGTCTCATGTTCTGAGAATAGATAGGAAAGGCGGTTTGTTTGGTTTGGAGTGGACAGTTTCTAGCAAGTCATTTGACACGGCGAGTGTTTCTGTTTCTGTGTATCCCACTGTGTCCGTTGTTGTAGACATTAGAAAAGAGAATGCATTAATGGATGTGTCCTGTCTAGTATAAATCTTCCCATAATTCATCCTGCCCAATATATAAATGGACTGCAGCTTGTCTTATCGATGTGCAACACCTGCTATCTTTCTAAGTTGTTGTTTTCTTCGTGAATTCTGGCCACACTCCAGAATAGGCTCATGGATTTGTGTCCAAAATATGTACCACCTCCAAGCTCTGTGACATGGCCATGTACTGGATAGCTGAAGAGAATGGCGAGCATCTCAGAAAACTCAGATATCAGTGTGACCAAGAAAGTCACAGTGCAGAAACCCTTCTTTGGGCCTTTTGCTTACTTATTGTTGTGTTTCACTGAATGTCAGGAAGGTCTTTGCCTCAGGCCACCCCTTTGTGAAGCCTGAAGAAAACAGTTTTCAAATGGAAATGAATGGGCCTCACCTGTGGCTCTTTGCTTAATTGCTTTGGAAAGGGATGTGCCTTTATCAGCCTCTTGGACCTGTGTGTGGCTGTGACTTAGATTCTCAGCACCTGATGGATCTTAAGAATGATCCCATGTGAGCTTCCAAAACCAAAATGGCAAAAAATTTCATTCATTGTGGATGAAGTCTCTTGCCTTCCTCTGTTAGGTTCCTGCACTCCATCAAATGACAATAGGGATTCTTTGGGTCAAATGAGTTCTTCTTCAAAGCCCTGCAGAGGTGCTTGTGTTTTCGCATGACTCTAAATCACCTAAAGAATCGATACCTAAAATCAGTAAGCCTCAAATTGGAGAAACACAGAAGTATTAATGGCAGGCTTATTTGTTCACTCCTGGTTCACAGAAACGGTGTCCAGGCTACCCTGACTTTAGGCAAATGAGGGGCAAAGGAGCTGATTTTGGACACTGTCTTGGGCTGCACCCCTCATGGAAACCTCCAGCCAGAGGTTAAGATGATTGACTATATGGAATAAGATGAGGGCCATGTGGGAGTGTTTTGGTTTTAATTTTGGTCATTTGTGTGGCATTGGAAAAAATGACTGGGTCCACGTGGGCTTGAACTCTGGTGTGATTCCCCTTAGAGACTGGGTTTTGGAACTGAACTCAGAGAAGCATTGCCATGAATTTTGTTGGGATTTTAAGAGGCCACGTATGAAAGTCGCTCTTGTAAACTGAGACCTAGGCCCCGGGTGGATTTCCACAGAGGCCTGGGAATCTCAGCAAGGATATCACATGATTTTATTCTTCAAAAAATGGCAGCCATAGTTGAGAGTCAAAACACACATGGACCTCACATTGTAGACCTCAATGGGCCTGGCCTAATGCGACCTTTTGTCCACTCTTTGGGAAGCCGTGCCTGTGAGAGTTCTCCAGAGATTTCATTGAAATGAGCTTCCTCACCATTTAATGTTTGCTGAATGAACTGAAACCCACAGTGCCTCCAACTATATGCTTGAAAAATGGCTAGATAAATACCATGAAATTTTTGAAATTCCTATGACCAGGTGGCACTGGAGAAACATTGGATGTCCAGTTGCTGATCATGAGTATACCAGACAGTGCCTTGATTTACTGAGTTTCATGAAAATGGTGTAGAACAGAGATGCCAGTAAGTTGGAGCCTGCTGAGTAGTGGGTCTAGAGCAGTGGTGGGGAGGTGTTTGATAAAACATCCGTGGTAGGGCCATGTGGATCTACCATTGGATTCCAAATGGCTTGTAACTGACATGGTGCAGCCAGAAGACCCTTATATGTAAAGGCATCTTGTTATATGGAGAGTTTTCAGAGGAAAATTAAGAATCATGTTGATATGGACAAGGGGGCAATGGGGTAAGCTGTAAGAGATAGGAGCCTAGTTGTTGCATTCTCTTGCAGACCCTGACCCACCACACGTGACAGAACTCCCTCCAGCACTGTGTCCCAGTTTAGCTCCTAGTATTTCTTGAAACAAATACCAAACTCACAGTGCAGCAGCAAAAACACCACAAATTGGAGGAAGACCAAATGGCATCACAGTCCACACGGGGAGACACTTAGTCCCCAGTGGCCTCAGTTTACCTACAAAGAGAGGATTCAGCACTGCTTCATCTTGTTCATTGGAAAATAAGAAACCGTGTCCTCCAGGTCACATAGGTGCAGACCCAGCTTTGATGGTCTCACTACAGAGGAAGCCAAATCTCCTGAAAACTACATATATTTCAAGTGTGGAAGCTCAGAGGCAGTTTCTCAAAAAGTTTTTAGGCCAGCAGAGCTCCATGTTTGTGGAGTGTTTACCCTGTCCCTTAGTTTTGGAAACTCCTCTACCACCTCCAAGGTTGTGAACTCCTGAGCATTTTCCATTCCTGATATGTATTCACTGATTTTGTAACTCTTCTCCTCTAATTGTGTCTTACTTGGGGTGAAGGTAATGTCAAGGCATTGTTCTGGATGAGAGCGGGAGGATATTTGTGCAGCATATATTTACATACACATTGGATTCATTTTCCAATTTTCCATTTGAAATACTGAATCCCTGACACTAACCCATACCTAGTAGACTCAGACTATTCATCCTAATATAATGGAGAAAATTAATCCAACACATTAGAAATACAAGTACTTCAGAGGAGACATGTTGTATAGTTGGACTTGACATTTGCATTATATAAGGTAGGAGTTATAAATCTAGTCAAATTTTAATTGAAATATTCTCCATGTGTTTTTAAACTTAACAAATATGTGAATTCTTGTTTGCCTTTTCTGTAGCCTATTCACACATGTATATTTATATGCATATATAGAATCCTACCAGGTATCACACGTACATTTTTGTGAGGTGGCTGTCTTGGCAGATACAAATTGTGAGAAGAGTTCACTCCTCCTAAATGCTGTTTCAAATGAAAATTCAACCTGTAGGAGAGCGTCCTAGTAGAACAACATTATACATTAACTCATGTTCAGTAAAATAAATATTTTTGCATTTGTGGATGATACATATTTACTGATGTATTTCGATTGGCATTTATATTGGTACTTTTTAATGTCTGTGAGTGTTGTGTGTGTGTGTGTGTGTGTGTGTGTGTGTGTGTGCATAGATATAGATATAGATATAGATATACTCTCCAAATTTTTCAAAATATGAAATATATGTGTCTAATATACACTCTCTAAAGTCATTCATGTTCATGTATGTGGATTTATAATCCACTTTTCAAAAGATTATAATCAGAAATATTCATCCACCTGAAATACATATATGTTTCCTAGTACTGAAAACTAACTTCAGTGAATGGTGCATACAAATCCTAATTATTCTACAGTAACTTACCCAGTCTAACATCAATGCAAGTAGACTTCTATGGGACATGATATGTAATTTGTCATTCATTTGTATTCGACACTGGTACATTATTGTTTCTTCAGTTTTTGCACATCACAGGATATACATTTCATCCACAAGTTCACAAATTAATAAGCATTTGTTTCAACTTTAACCACTTCTTGCTTCAGAACACATGTATTGTCAGGGTTTCTTGACTGGTCTTTTCATGAGACTTCTTTCCAAACACATTATTTTGAATTTCCATAATCATTTTGAAGCAAAACTCACACACTCTTCATGATAAACCAAAACACTAATATTTCCATTACATATATACCTGGTTGGAATGAATGATTGTATATCAATATACGATTTCCTTTAATTTTTCAGATATCAGTTCAATTCATTATTTAAAGTTCAAAAAAGTTATATTATTTATTCACAGTATGGTCTATTCATGCTTTTTCTCTATGTTCCTAGAAACAGGGTACACCTCTTTGTACCCCCGATTCTCATTTTACATCTTCAATATATTGCTCCCAGAAACGGTGAAAGAAATACTCATGTCACCTCATTATCACAGTAATATTCTGGACAAAAAATGGAAAGGTCACACTTATGATTGTACCAAAGCCTAAATGGAAATTGAACATGGATTTCTAAAAACATCCATGTCCAGGTTGCCTAAAACTGTCTATTGTCAATCCTATTCGTGACTACATATTTGGTTTTTTCCTAATTTATATATTCAAACTCAACCCTGTTGAAAATGTCAAATTCTATCACTCACTTTATACTTTGCCTGATTTCGTAATGTTTCTATTGATATCTGCTTTTCTACATATTTTCCCCAGTTCAACATAGTGACTGACTCTTCATATGTGCTGACATTTACATTCACTCAACAACCGAAAGTCTATTGCTAAAGAACTTTTGGTCCAAATCCTATACTCACTCTTCTTCCTAAACCTACCGACTATCTTCCTAATCCTACTGAATATCCCTTTTTGACTGGATGTTCTCTTCTAAATTCAATGATCCAATGTACGAGGTCCTATGCCATTGTTTATCGAATTATCTGAGGCATCTTTGCAGAACATAATTCAAAGCTAATTATCCCAATCAAGGGCAAAACCCTTCTGGGCTTCAAATCATACCTAGATTTCTGTTTTCCTACTTATATTTCACCTCTATATTCTTGTAAATATTGCAGGTTCCCAATACCATTATTCATCACACAGAATCACTCGTAACCCAAATCAAACCTGTTTTTAACCCCAAGTATACAGCGTTCCCTCAATCATTTTACAGAAGAGCAGGGACAGAGTGGTTCTTACAATACAGGAAAGTTGGGGACCTTCCACCTGATGAGAATCTCAAATGTCCATGCACAAATGATACCTGGAGAAGTTGTAGGCAGGTATGAAGCACCTGAGAGAGCAAAAGTCATCTTCCATGGCAAACAACCTGGTCAGGATGAAGGGATGTGTCTGAATCTGCCTCTCTCTCTTCTTATTTTACAGAAGATGGACCAAACAAGGGCTGAGTGGAGAGCTGTTCTCGGGTGCCAATGGTGATATACATTCTACCTTATGAAAGTGTCAAAGGAAGTAGGGACAACCTCCATCTTATGTTACCCTTGGAAGCAACTGTTAGGACAAAGTGGTTGCCAAGGCAGTGACCTCATTCAGTTCCAAAGAATGTGACATACCTCATTTCCTTGGTGATGGAACTCTCTGAACTTGGTATCCAAGAAGCCAGGCACCCAGAGGCAGTCCCAGTCCCAGTCCCAGTGGGCTCACTTGTTTGGTTTTACCAAGAACAGAGTCAGTTTTCTTGGTACCTAATGATGTGAGGATGGCCAAATGCCAGGAGAGCTCTGAAGATGGACCTTTCCTGAGAAAACAGGTAGTGGCTAACCACTTTTTCCTGACATCTTCACAGAGTTGGTCAAGGAAACAAGATCTGAGAGAAGACAGGCCATTTCATGGGAACATAGTATGGCCCACCAGTCAGAGGACACTCCGGATAGTCACAGACCTACTTGGGGGAAGGAGGTGCCTTTGTGGGAGTGGGTGTGGGTTTGTTGTTTTGTCTCATGTTCTGAGAATAGATAGGAAAGGCGGTTTGTTTGGTTTGGAGTGGACAGTATCTAGTAAGTCATTTGACACGGCGAGTGTTTCTGTTTCTGTGTATCCCACTGTGTCCGTTGCTGTAGACATTAGAAAAGAGAATGCATTAATGGATGTGTTCTGTCTAGTATAAATCTTCCCATAATTCATCCTGCCCAATATGTGAATGGACTGCAGCTTGTCTTATCGATGTGCAACACCTGCTATCTTTCTAAGTTGTTGTTTTCTTCCTGAATTCTGGCCACTCTCCAGAATAGGCTCATGGATTTGTGTCCAAAATATGTACCACCTCCAAGCTCTGTGACATGGCCATGTACTGGATAGCTGAAGAGAATGGCGAGCATCTCAGAAAACTCAGATAGCAGTGTGACCAGGAAAGTCTCAGTGCAGAAACCCTGCTTTGGGCCTTTTGCTTACTTACTGTTGTGTTTCACTGAATGTCAGGAAGGTCTTTGCCTCAGGCCACCCCTTTGTGAAGCCTGAAGAAAACAGTTTTCAAATGGAAATGAATGGGCCTCACCTGTGGCTCTTTACTTAATTGCTTTGGAAAGGGATGTGTCTTTATCAGCCTCTTTGACCTGTGTGTGGCTGTGACTTAGATTCTCAGCACCTGATGGATCTTAAGAATGATCCCATGTGAGCTTCCAAAACCAAAATGGCAAAAAATATCATTCATTGTGGATGAAGTCTCTTGCCTTCCTCTGTTAGGTTCCTGCACTCCATCAAATGACAATAGGGATTCTTTGGGTCAAATGAGTTCTTCAAAGCCCTACAGAGGTGCTTGTGTTTTCGCATGACTCTAAATCACCTAAAGAATCGATACCTAAAATCAGTAGGCCTCAAATTGGAGAAACAAAGAAGTATTAACGGCAGGCTTATTTGTTCACTCCTGGTTCACAGAAACGGTGTCCAGGCTACCCTGACTTTAGGCAAATGAGGGGCAAAGGAGCTGATTTTGGACACTGTCTTGGGCTGCGCCCCTCATGGAAACCTCCAGCCAGAGGTTAAGATGATTGACTATATGGAATAAGATGAGGGTCATGTGGGAGTGTTTTGGTTTTAATTTTGGTCATTTGTGTGGCATTGGAAAAAATGACTGGGTCCACGTGGGCTTGAACTCTGGTGTGATTCCCCTTAGAGACTGGGTTTTGGAACTGAACTCAGAGAAGCATTGCCATGAATTTTGTTGGGATTTTAAGAGGCCACGCATGAAAGTCGCTCTTGGAAACTGAGACCTAGGCCCCGGGTGTATTTCCACAGAGGCCTGGGAATCTCAGCAAGGATATCACATGATTTTATTCTTCAAGAAATGGCAGCCATAGTTGAGAGTCAAAACACACATGGACCTCACATTGTAGACCTCAATGGGCCTGGCCAAATGTGACCTTTTGTCCACTCTTTGGGAAGCCGTGCCAGTGAGAGTTCTCCAGAGATTTCATTGAAATGAGCTTCCTCACCATTTAATGTTTGCTGAATGAACTGAAACCCACAGTGCCTCCAACTTCATGCTTGAAAAATGGCTAGATAAATACCATGAAATTTTTGAAATTCCTATGACCAGGTGGCACTGGAGAAACATTGGATGTCCTGTTGCTGATCATGATTATACCAGACAGTGCCTTGATTTACTGAGTTTCATGAAAATGGTGTAGAACAGAGATGCCAGTAAGTTGGAGCCTGCTGAGTAGTGGGTCTAGAGCAGTGGTGGGGAGGTGTTTGATAAAACATCCGTGGTAGGGCCATGTGGATCTACCATTGGATTCCAAATGGCTTGTAACTGACATGGTGCAGCCAGCAGACCCTTATATGTAAAGGCATCTTGTTATATGGAGAGTTTTCAGAGGAAAATTAAGAATCATGTTGATATGGACAAGGGGGCAATGGGGCAAGCTGTGAGAGATAGGAGCCTAGTTGGTGCATTCTCTTGCAGACCCTGACCCACCACACGTGACAGAACTCCCTCCAGCACTGTGTCCCAGTTTAGCTCCTAGTATTTCGTGAAACAAATACCAAACTCACATGCAGTAGCAAAAACACCACAAACAGTGGAGAAGGACCAAATGGCATCACAGTCCACACGGGGAGACACTTAGTCCCCAGTGGCCTCAGTTTACCTACAAAGAGAGGATTCAGCACTGCTTCATCTTGTTCATTGGAAAATAAGAAACCATGTCCTCCAGGTCACATAGATGCAGACCCAGCTTTGATGGTCTCACTACAGAGGAAGCCAAATCTCCTGAAAACAACATATATTTCAAGTGTGGAAGCTCAGAGGCAGTTTTTCAAAAAGTTTTTAGGCCAGCAGAGCTCCATGTTTGTGGAGGGTTTACCCTGTCCCTTAGTTTTGGAAACTCCTCTACCACCTCCAAGGTTGTGAACTCCTGAGCATTTTCCATTCCAGATATGTATTCACTGATTTTGTAACTCTTCTCCTCTAATTGTGTCTTACTTGGGGTGAAGGTAATGTCAAGGCATTGTTCTGGATGAGAGCGGGAGGATATTTGTGCAGCATATATTTACATACACATTGGATTCATTTTCCAATCTTCCATTCGAAATACTGAATCCCTGACACTAACCCATACCTAGTAGTCTCAGACTATTCATCCTAATATAATGGAGAAAATTAACCCAACACAATGGAAATACAAGCACTTCAGAGGAGACATGTTGTATAGTTGGACTTGACATATGTATTATATAAGGTAGGAGTTATAAATCTAGTCAAATTTTAATTGAAATATTCTCCATGTGTTTTTAAACTTAACAAATATGTGAATTCTTGTTTCCCTTTTCTGTAGCCTATTCACACATGTATATTTATATGCATATATAGAATCCTACCAGGTATCACACGTACATTTTTGTGAGGTGGCTGTCTTGGCAGATACAAATTGTGAGAAGAGTTCACCTCTACTAAATGCTGTTGGAAATGAAAATTCAACCTGTTGGAGAGCGTCCTAGTAGAACAACATTATACATTAACTCATGTTCAGTAAAATAAATATTTTTGCATTTGTGGATGATATATATTTACTGATGAATTTCGATTGGCATTTATAATGGTACTTTTTAATGTCTGTGAGTGTTGTGTGTGTGTGTGTGTATATAGATGTAGATATAGATATAGATATACTCTCCAAATTTTTCAAAATATGAAATATATGTGTCTAATATACACTCTCTAAATTCATTCATGTTCACATATGTGGATTTATAATCCACTTTTCACAAGAATATAATCAGAAATATTCATCCACCTGAAATACATATTTGTTTCCTAGTACTGAAAACTAACTTCAGTGAATGGTGCATACAAATCCTAATTATTCTACATTAACTTACCCAGTCTAACATCAATGCAAGTAGACTTCTATGGGACATGATATGTAATTTGTCATTCATTTGTATTCGACACTGGTACATTATTATTTCTTCAGTTTTTGTACATCATAAGATATACATTTGCCAAGGCTGTGACCTCATTCAGTTCCAAAGAATGTGACATACCTCATTTCCTTGGTGATGGAACTCTCTGAACTTTGTATCCAAGGAGCCAGGCACCCAGAGGCAGTCATAGTCCCAGTCCCATTGGGCTCACTTGTTTGGATTTAGCAAGGATAGAGTCAGTCATTCTTGGTACCTACTGAAGTGAGGATTACCAAATGCCTGGAGAGCTCTGAAGAGGGAGGTTTCCTGAGAAAGCAGGTAGTGGCTCTCCACTTTTTCCTTACAACTTTACAGAGTTGGCCAAGGAAAACAGATCTGAGAGAGGACAGGCCATTTCGGAAGAACAGAGTATGGCCACCAGTCAGAGGACACTCTGGTTAGTCACACACCTATGGGGAAGGAGGTGCCTTTTTGGGAGTGGGTGTGGGTTTGTGGTTTGTCTCATGTTCTGAAAATAGGTAGGAATGGCGGTTTGTTTGTTTTGGAGTGAACTGTTTCCAGTAAGTCGTTTGAAGAGGTGAGTGTTTCCATGTCTGTGTATCCCACTGTGCCTGTGGTAGTAGACATGAGAAAAGAGAATGCAGCAATGGATGTGTCATGTCTAGTATAAAGCTTCCCAGCATTCATCCTGCCCAATTTATGAATGGAGTGTGGCTTGCTTTATGCACGGGCAACACCTAATACCTTCCTAAGTCCCTGTTTTCTTCCTGAATTCTGGCCACTCTCTAGAATAGGCTCATGGTTATGTGTCCAAGATATGTACCAAATCCAAGGTCTTTGACATGGCCATGTACTGGATACCTGAATGGAATGGCCAGCATCTCAGAAAACTCAGATATCAGTGTGACCAGGAAAGTCTCAGTGGAGATACCCTGCTTTGGGCCTTTTGCTTACCTATTGTTCTGTTGCCCTGAATATCAGGAAGGTCTTTGTCTCATGCAACCCCTTTGTTAAGCCTGAAGAAAACAGTTTTCAAATGGAAATGAATGTGCATCACCTCTGGCTCTTTGCTTAATTTCATTGGAAAAGGATGTGTCTGATTCAGGCCCTTTGCCCTGTTTTAGGCTGTGACTTAGATTCTCAGCACCTGATGGATGTAAAGAAAGATCCCATATGTGCATCTAAACCAAAATAGAAAAACGTTCAATCAATGTGCATGAATTATATTGCTTTCCTTTGTTAGGTTTCTGAAATCCATCATGTCAGAATAGGGATTCTTTGGGTGAAATGAGTTCTTCAAATCTCTGCAGAGGTGCTTGGCTTTTCTCATGACTCCAATTCACAAAAAGGATCTAGACCCCACAGTCAGAGAGCCTCAAATTGGAGAAGCGAAGCAGTATTAAGGGCAGGCCTATTTGATCACTCTGGTTCACAGGAAGGGTGTCCAAGCCACCCTGACATTCGGCAAATGAGGGGCAAGGGAGCTTATTTTGGACACTGTCTTGGGATGTGCCTCTCATGAAAACCTCCATCCAGATGTTATGATGAGTATCTTTATGGTAGAAGATGAGGGCCATGTAGGAGTGTTTTGGTTATAATTGTGGTCATTTGTGTGGCAGTTGGAAGAGATGACTGGGTCCACCTGGGCATGAATTCTGCTGTGATTCCCCTTAGAGACTGAGTTCTGGAACTGACCTCAGAGAAGTATTGACATGAATTGTGTTGGGATTTTAGGAGGCCAGGAATGAGAGTTGCCATTGGAACCTGGGATCAAGGCCCAGAGTGGCTTTTCACAGAACACTGGGAATCACAGCCAGGATATTACATGATTTTATTCTGAAAGACTTGGCAGGCATAATTGAGATTCAAAACACACTTGGACCTCGCTTTGTAGACCTCAATGGGCCTGGCTTCATGTGACTTTTTGGCCACTCTTTGGGTAGACTTGCCTGTGAGAGTGCTCCAGAGATTTCCCTGAAATTAGCTTCCTCACCATTTAATGGTTCCTGAATGAATTGAAACCAACATTGCTTCCAAATGCATCTGTGAAAAAATGCTAGATAATTACCATGAAATTTTAGAAATTCCGATGACCAGCTGGCACTGGAGGACCTTTGATGTCCTGTTGATGATCATGAGTATAACAGACAGGGCCTTGATTGACTGGGTTTCATGAAAATGGTGTAGAAAAGAGATGCCAGTAAGTTGGGGCCTGGTAAGTAGTGGGCCTAGAGCTGTGTTATGCAAATGTGTGATAAAACATCTGTGGTGGGGCCATGTGGATCTTCCATTGGCTTCCAAATGGCTGTGACTGACATGGTGCAACCATCACACCCATATTTGTAAAGGCATACTTTTATATGGAGAGGTTTCAGGGCAATGTTCAGTATCATGTTGCTATTGTCAAGGGGGCAAGCTACTTGAGATAGAACCCTGGTTGGTGCATTCTCCTGGAGACCCTGCCAACCACACCTGACAGAACTCCCTTCAGCACTGTGTCCCATTTGAACTCGTTGTATTTCATGAAGCAAATACCACACTCCCAGTGCAGCAGCAAGAAACACCACGAAAATTGGAGGATGACCATTGGTTTCACAGTCCACACGGGAAGACCCTTAGCCCTCAGTGGCCCAGTTTACCTACAAAAAGAGAATTCATCACTGCTACCTCATTTTTATTTGAAAATAAGTAACCATTTCCTCCAGGTCACATAGATGCAGATCCAGCTTTGATGGTTTCACTACAAATAAAGCTAAAGCTCCTGACAACAACATATATTTCAAGTGCCCAACCTCAGAGGCAGATTCTCAAAAAGTCTTTTGGCCAGCAGAGCTCCATGTTTGTGGAGTGTTTACCCTGTCTCTTACTTTTGGAAACTCCTCTACCACCTCCAAAGATGTGAAATCTGGAGCATTTTCCATTCTAGATATGTATTCACAGATTTTCTAACTCTTCTCCTCTAATTGTGTCTTACTTGGGGCGAAGGTAATGTCAAGGCATTGTTCTGGAGGAGAGTGGGAAGATTTTTCCGTAGCATATATTTGCATACACATTGGATTCAGTGTCCTATTTTCAATTCAAAATACTGAATACCTGACTCTAACCCATACCCTACCAGACTCTGACTACTAATCCTAATATGATGGAGAAAAATAACCCATAAAGAATAGAAATACAAGCAGTTCAGAGTAGGCATGGTGTATAGATGGACTTGCCTTTTGCATGATACAGAGTTGGAGTTATAAATCTAGTCAATTGTTTGTTGAAATAGTTGTCCTTGTATTTTTAAGGTTAACAAATATGTGAATTCCTGTCTCCCTTTCTCTGTATTCCTATATGCACATATAGATTCCTATCTGGTACCACAGGTACATTCTTGTGAGGTGGCTGACTTGGCAGATACAAATTGTTAGAAGAGATCACTCCTACTAAACCCTGTTGGAACTGAATATTCAACCTATGGGTGAGCTTGCTAGTTGAACAGCATTATACATAAATCCATGTTCAGTAAAATGAATATTTTTAGATCTGTGGATGGTATATATTTTATAATGAATTTTGATTGACATATATATTGCTACTTTTTTGTCTGTGTGTTTGTTTTATGTATATATATATATATATATATATGTATATATATATATATATATATATATATACTCTCCAGATTTTATAAAATATGAAATATATGTGTCTTATATTCACTCCCTAAATTCATTCATGTTCATGTATGTGGATTTATATTCAACTATTCACAAGATTATTCTCAAAATATTCATCCACCTGAAATTTGCCCAATGCTCTCAAATGTCAATCCTACTTGTGACTACATATTTGTTTCTTCCTAAGATTATATATTTAAACTCAACCCTGTTCAAAATGTCTAATCCTATCACACACTTTAATCTTTGCATGATTTTGTAATGTCTCTATTGATATATGCTTTCCTACATATTTTCCCCACTTCATCATTGTGACTGACTCTTCACTTGTGCTGACATTTACATTCACTCTCTAATCGAAATCCTATTGCTAAGAAACTTTTGTTCCAAATGTTATACTCACCCTTCTTCCTAAACTTACTGACTATCTTCCTAATGCTACAGACTATCCCTTTTTGACTGGATGTTCTCTTCTACATTCAATCATCCAAGTAAACGTGGTGCGAGCTTCAGAGGAGGAGACTACCAACAGGCTATCTCATGCAATATCAAAGGGTTTATTGGGTGTCCAGAATGCTGGGATTCAGAGCTCACCTGAATAGAGCAGATAGCCCTGAGAATACCTGAAGTAGAGCTTATATACTTTCCCTGGAGAGAGAAGGGAGGGAATTGTATTGATGGGTCAGGGCGAGTGGGCGGTTTGCATGCAACTGGGAGAGGGAGTACATTCTGCAATTTGGCAGCTGGGGATAGAACATTCTGGGAACAAGTTTTGCAAACATTTCTCAAAATTTCAACAGTGTTCTGTTAAGCATACAGAAAAACAAGATGTGACAAGTACCTATTTTATTAATATTTCATTCCCCACTTCTTCTTCTGGCTAATTTTAATCATAAAAATGATCATTGGAGGGTGTCACATTCAATGTCTGCTAGTGGGGTATTACCATAAGTTTAACTCCTCCAATTTGAGCCTGGAGAAAAGACATTACACGGTTGAGCAAACAGGGTTTTATAGTTAGCAATAATATGAGGATTATTATTGGACCGGCCAGGGTTGATAAAAACGTAGTTTACCAGGGGGACTGTGTGAACTAAGACTCAAGCCACCCTTTTGGGCCCTCTCTCACTTGTTGATGCTCTTCAAGGTGTCTTTTAAATTTACTCATAGATTTTATTACGACTCCAGTATAGTCAGCATAAAAACAACATTCTTCCCTCAATGCAGCACAAAGGCCCCCTTCTCTAATGAAGAGGAGGTCCAACCCTCAACTGTTCTGTAAAACAACTTCAGAGAGAGAGGTTAAAGTTTCATGCAAAGCCCTGAAGGAGGTTTCTAATATCTTACTTTTGCTCTATTGCTGCTTCTAATTGGGTCATCTTTTGTGTCCCATGGACAATGCCACTGGTTCCTCTGCCCACCCGTGCAGCAACTCCTATTCCTAATAGGATGGCTAAAGTGAGGGATATATGTTCCCAGTGGAACCGGTTGTATGCCCCCCCTATTTGATCTTCAAATGAACCTGCGTCATGATAGAGCACTCTGGGAAACATCTGCACCATTACACAATTTATCACATATCTTGATCATTTCATGAAAACATAAACGACGTTTAAGTATATAGAATTATGCTGTCGTAGGCACTGACAAAGCAAGGCACCTAAGATAGCACTCAAGAGAAGGAAACAGTCCTATTTGGTTGCAACCGGATTCAGAGGGCATTGCTTCTATTGTAATCAATTAATCCCCTGAAACTCAAGTTTAGGTAGTTTCAGAATTTTGTACCCAACATATAAGGGATGGGGCTCAGAAGTTCACAGTCTTCAGAAGTTTGAAAAAGCAGTATTTGTTTCTGTTTTTCCTTCTGTTCTGGGCAAGTTAACTTTTCAAGGACACCTGGGAGGAGGAGAGCTTTTTCTTCCCTTTCTTATTTTCCCCCTGCCAGCTGTTACCATGGAGCCCGGTTGGTAATTTCTTTATCTTAGAAATGTAGCCATCTCTGTGAAGCCCCAGCTGAAGGCCAGAGGACTTGTTCACATATTTTGTGAAAAACTAGTTAGGGGTTTTCTAGCTTAGAAGTACTGAGATTTTTAGCCAGTGGCCAAGTAGAACAGGGCAATACGAAAGAGAAAGTTTATCTACATTAAAGTCTTTATTGGGACTGTTTTGCTGAAAGTTCAAAACTCAGCCATGGTGAAGACTTCTGAAGAAGGTCATTTAAGACTTTTCTGTGGGCCTGGTACAGAGGGGGAAAGACGGGGAAGGTGGGGCTGAGAGCACCTCCGAGGATCTGAGAATGAGGGAAAAGAGAGATGTAAAAGAATAATGCGAAAGGGTATTGGGAATTTCCTAGCAGCAAACTTGAGCAGTAGATCAGGTAGAGCAGAGTGAAAGACGGGAGTGAGGATCCCAAAATCCTGTGAGGGACTTTAAATTTTAGTAACCTGTTTTCAGTGATGACAAAGCAACTTTAAAGGCCAATTATATTACATATTGGATAAGGGTCTCAGGGCTCTCCTCAGCTCGTTTGAGCATTGGGTTAGCTGGTAAGAGGACCTGGTGGGACCCGGTGAGGGCATTGACAGGAGATGAGAGGAATGAGTCGGTGGCGCGGTACCTATGTACCTGCTACCTCAGCAAGGGGGCGATGGTCTGAGAACTGGTGGAGCTTTGGGTTTCTGATCTAGTTATTGGAGGGGAGAAATCAAGTTGCTGAGATGGGAGTGACATCAGAGGGTCTGGAGCAGAAGGCTGAGGATAATGATCTATTGGAGAAGCATAGTTCAGGATGTGAGTGAGGGAGGGAAAAGGCTTCCACATAGGGGAATTTCCTTTCACTCTTTTGAGCACTTGCAGAAGTTAAAAAGGTCACTAAAATTTGAGGATCTAGAGACCCCTCTGTGTGCCATAGTTTTTGGTTGTCTAATTGGTAATGTGGCCAATGCTGTGTACTGAATTTGATGAAGAATTGGGGTTCCATCAGGCAGCCCCTGTATGCACACATTCCCATGACATACAGAAAAAGTCGGCTTTTCCCCCACACAGCCATTACTCTTTGTGGCTTTGATAGTCTGCCAGGCAAACTTAGTAATCTAGACTAGCCAACCTGCATCTGGCTCGCGTGTCCCTACATCCATAATGTTTTTTTTCCATTATCTATGGTACAGAAGGGATTTAATGGTATTTTAGTGGGATCCTCTTCATCAGGGATATCACAATAGGAAATACCTATAGCCAGCTAACAAATGTCTGGGTGGAGAGATGGCCACCAGGTCCCTAAGGGGGCTGTATGCGAGATAGACCATACTTCTTTTCCAGTAGGATTTGTGATCAGCCATCACTGCTTAATGGGCTGATGAGGGTTAGGACTACTTGTAGCCAAGGGGAGAGTATATAACCTTATTCACATTGCGAATACACAATTTGAAACTGTTACCAGTCTTTTTCAGTTTCCAGAAAGATTCTGTACAGGGAGCAGGCTTGAGATGAGAGGCATGGATCCAGGAAGTGATTCTGTTTACGTTTACCACTGTAGGTGTTATTATAGCACCTGGTATGGTCCTTTTCAGCGGGGTACCAGGGATGACACCTGATATCATCTTACATAGATGAAATCTCTTACTTGATATGGATGTGGAATCCCCTGGTTCCCAGTTGGGTAGGCAGTGGCCAGCTGTTTTCACAGGTATTACTGAGTTCTTTCAAGATCTTTAAGTCTGTCAAGCAAGGGGGTGTGGAAAGGATCTTTAGGTCTTACAGTTGGGCTTAGGTCCCCTACTGGAGGAGGGCCACCATAAAGAATTTCACATGTGGTAAGGTTACTCAAAGAAACAAAGGGATTTTTTCTTGCATGAAACATTGCATAAGGCAGGAGCATAGTCCAATCTTATGCTGGTCTCTAAGCTTAATTTCGTTAAGGTCTTTTTAATGGTTCTATTCATTCTTTCTACTTGTCTTGAACTCTGTGGTCTATAAGCACAATTTAACTTCCAATTAATCCCCAGGTTCCTGGCTAACCCCTGACTTACCTGGGCCATGAACATCGGTCCATTGTCAGATCCTATTACCAGCTTAGCTTCCTCCAATGGTAGAGAGGCTTAGTCAGCAGCAGCGGAATCACTTAGAGTGTGTTGTGTGTTAGGGGACGAGGGCAGGGGATAAGGAGGGGGAGAAGAGTCCAGTAGAGTCAAATCTGTGACTCAGGGAGAACAGAGGGTGGAGGAGGAGGAGGTTGAGAGGGTTTGAGAGATCATGGGGGAAGGAGTAGGAGCAGAGGTAGGGGCAAGGAAAGGCTTCACCCATGGAGGAGGAGATTTGCAGAGGTCCTGCCAAGTTAAGATATATGGCTGTTGATCCGGATGGCTATGTGGCGCTGGCTGAAAGACAATACCTCTGACTTTTTAAATTAGTGGGAAGTAGAAAGATCCTTCTAGGGGCCATACGACTCCAAAGATGGGCCATTCTGAGGCACAGAGATTCTGCCAGGTCCAGCGTTTTACTAAAAAAAGAAAGATTCTGAGCCCTTAAGCGGACTTTGTTCCAGTAATCAAGGGTCAGGGACAGAGGCATTGACGTGCTCTGTTCCATAATGAAAGTTCCACAAACAGTAAAAGCAAGGACACACGACACAGATAAGACAAGACCATAAAGACAGGCAATGAACGTCCAACACTGAGACCAGGAATGAGTAGCCGGCAAAACCCAATGGTATGGCAATAACGAATCTAAAAAAAAATATCACTGAGTCGAGAAGACTATTGTTCCTTGATTTCCCGAGTTCTCTGCGGGGTCCTCCAGAGAGGTGCCCTTTGTCTCTGTGACATGTCTCTCAGCCACCGTCGGAGAGAGCCCAGGCTCTTCATCGCCAGCAATTTTGCCAAGCCCTAACAAGAAACCTGAAACCAGAAAGAGGCGCCTTACTTGCTCCGAGAGGAGCCCGTTGGGGTCTCTCGTCCGCCACTGCTGGAACTCGGTGGAACCTCAATATGTAAAGGTCAGGCGAGTGTCAGAGGAAGATACTACCAAGAGACTGTCTCATGCAACAGCAAAGGGTTTATTTGTGGTCCAGCATGCTGGAGCTCAGAGCTAAATTAAATAGAGCAGAGACCTCTGAGAACAGCTTAAACAGAGCAATATACTTTCCTTGGAGAGGGAAGAGAGGGAAGTTCAGTGATGGGTAAGGGCGAGTGGGCGGTTTGCATGACACCGAGTGAGGGAGTACATTCTGCAGTTCGGCTGTTGGGAACAGTACATTCTAGAACAAGATTAGCAAACATTTCTCAAGATTTCAACAGTGTTTGGTTAAGCATACAGAAAAACAGGAAGTGACAAGTACCTGTTTTATTAATTTTATTAACCTTTCACTACCGACTATGCCTTTTTGACTTGATGTTCCTTCTACATTAATTCATGCAACGTACAAGGTGCTATGCCATTGTATATCGATTTATCTGAGACAACTCTGCAGAACGTAATTCAACACCACGTATCCCTATCAAGGGCCCAATGCCCTTCTGGGCTTCAAATCAGACTTAAATTTCTTTTTTCATACATATATTTCTCCTATATATTCTTCTACACATAGCAAGTTCCCAATACGATCATTCATCCAGCAAAATGATTTCTAACCCAAATCGAGCATGTTTTTAACCATAACCGGACACAGTTCCCTCAATCTAACTTTACAGAAGAGCAGGGAAGGAGTTGCTATTACAATACAGAAATGTAGAAAAACTTCCACCTGCTGAGAACCTCAAAGGTCCATGCAGAAATGATCCCTGGAGAAGATGTAGGAAGCAATAAAGGACCTGAGAGACCAAAAGTCATCTTCCATGGCAAACAACCCAGTCAGGATAAAAGGTTGTGTCTGAATCAGATTTTTTTTTAATGTAGAGATCATGGACCTAACCAGGCCTGTGTGGAGATCTATTCCTGGGTGCCTTTGGTTGATATACCATTCTAACTTGTGAAAATGTCACAGGAAGTAGGGGCAGCCTCAATCTCTTGGGACCCTTGGAAGCAACAGTTAGGACAAAGTGGCTGCCAAGACAGTGCCCTCATTCAGTTCAGGAAGGAAGTGACCTCACCTCACTTTCTTGGTGATGGAACTCTCTGAACGTGGGGTCCAGGAAGCCAGGCACACAGAGCCAGTCCCAGTCCCAGTCCCAGTGGTCTCACTTGTTTGGATTTACCAAGGACAGGGTCAGTATTTTTTGGTACCTACAGATGTGAGGAAGGCCAAATGCCAGGAAAGCTCGGATGCAGGGCTTTTCATGAGAAAGCAGGTAGTAGCTCACCGTTGGCTCCTAAGAAGTTCACAGAGTTGGCCAAGGAGACAAGATCTGAGACAGGAAAGGCCATTTTGGGGGAACATATTATGGCCCACAAGTCAGAGGACACTCTGGATAGTCACAGACCTACTTAGGGGAAGGAGGTGCCTTTGTGGGTGTGGTTGTGGGTTTGTGGTTTTGTCTCATTTTCTGAGAATAGGTAGGACAGTCAGTTTGTTTCATTTGAAGTGGACTGTTTCTAGTAAGTCTTTTCACAGGGCGAGTGTTTCTATGTCTGTGTATTCCACTGTTTCCGTGGTTGTAGATATTAGAAAAGAGAATCCATCAATGGATGTGTCGTGTCTAGTAGAAAGCTTCTCAGCATTCATATTGCCCCATTTATGAATGGACTGTAGCTTGCCTTATCGATGAGCAACACCTGCTACCTTCCTAAGTTTCTATTTTCGTCCTGAATTCCGGCCAATCTCAAGAATAGGCCCATGGTTTTGTGTCCAAGATATGTACCACCTCCAAGCTCTGTGACATGGCCATGTACTGGATAGCTGTAGGGGATGGCGAGCATCTCAGAAAACTCAGATATCAGTGTGACCAGGAAAGTCTCAGAGGAGAAACCCTGCTTTGGCCTTTTGCTTACCTATTGTTCTGTTGCCCTGAATGTCAGGAAGGTCTTTGCCTCAGGCCACCCCTTTGTGAAGCCTGAAGAAAACAGTTTTCAAATGGAAATGAATGGGCATACCTGTGGCACTTTCCTTAATTGCTTTGGAAAGTGATGTGTCTGAATCAGGCCCTTGGCCCTGTGTGTGGCTGTGGCTTAGATTCTCAGCACCTGATGGATCTAAAGAAAGTTACCATGTGTGCATCCAAAAGAAAATTCGCCAAAAGAGCAATTATTGGGATGAAGTCTCTCGACTTCCTCTGTAAGGTTCCTGACCTCCATCAAGTGAGAATGGGATCCTTTGGGTCAAAAGAGTTCTACAAAACCTGCAGAGGCTAGCCCATTGTGCTTGTGTTTTCTCATGACTAAAATTCACATAAAGAATCTAAACCCCACAGACAGTAGTCCTCAAATTGGAGCGGTATTAACGGCAGGCCTATTTGATCACTTTTGGTTCACAGGATGGGTGTCCAGGCCACCTTGACTTTAGGCAAATGAGGGGCAAAGGAGCTTATTTGGGACACTGTCTTGGTCTGCGCCCCTCATGGAAACCTCCAGCCAGATTATGATGAGTGTCTATATGAAAGAAGATGAGGGCCATATGGGAGGGTTCTTGTTTTAATTGTGGTAATTTGTGTGGTAGTTGGAAGAGATGACTGGGTCCACCAGGGCTTGAACTCTGGTGTGATTCCCCTTAGAGACTGAGTTCTGGAACTGACCTCAGAGAAGTATTGCCATGAATAGTGTTGGGATTTTAGGAGACCACGCATGAGAATCGCTTTTGGAAACTGAGATCTAGGCCCAGGATGGCTTTCCACAGAGCTCAGTGATTCTGAGCCAGGATATCACATGATTTAATTCTTAAAGACTTGGTAGCCATAGTTGAGAGTCCAAACACACATGGACCTCACATTGTATACCTCAATGGGCCTGGATTCATGTGTCCTTTTGGCCTCTCTTTGGGAAGGCTTGCCTGTGAGTGTTCTCCAGAGCTTTCATTGAAATGAGCTTCCTCACCATTTAATGGTTCCTGAATTAAATGAAACCCACAGTGCCTCCAACTTCATCCTTGAAAAATGACTAGATTAATACCATGAAATTTTTGAAATCCCCATGACCAGGTGGCACTGGATAACCTTTAGATATCCTGTTGCTGATCATGAGTATAACAAACAGTGCCTTGATTGACTGAGTTTCGTGAAAATGGTGTAGAACAGAGATGCCAGTAAGTTGGAGCCTGCTGGGTAGTGGGCGTAGAGCAGTGGACTATAAGTGTGTAAATAAATATTTTTGGTAGGACCACCTGGATCTTCCATTGGCTTCCAAATCTTGCGACAGACATGGTGCAGGCAGCAGACCTTTATATGTAAAGGCATCTTGTTATATGTAGAGGTTTCAGGGCAATGTTCAGAATCAGGTTGCTATAGTCAAGGGGAAATCTATGTGGGATAGAAGCCTGGTTCGTACATTCTCTTGCCGACCCTGACCAACCACACATGACAGAACTCCCTCCAGCATTGTGTCCCAGTTGAACATATTGTATTTCGTGAAGCAAGTACCAATCTCCCAGTGCAGCAGTAAGAAACACCCTGAAAAGTGGAGGATGACCAAATGGCTTCACAGACCACACGGGAAGACACTTAGCTCCCAGTAGCAACAGTTTACCTACAAAGGGAGATTTCAGACCTGCTGCCTCATGTTCATTACAAAATAACGAACCATGTCCTCCAGGTCACATAGATGCAGACCCAGATTTTTGGTGTCACTACAAACGAAGCTAAATCTCCTGACAATTACATATATTTCTTTTTCTTTTTTTAATTAATTTTTATTGTAGGTTGTTCAAAACAGTACATACTTCTTGATATATCAAATTTCACACTTTGATTCAAGTGGGATATGAGCTCCCATTTTTACTCCATATACAGATTGCAGAATCACATCAGTTGCAGAACCATTGATTTACATATTGCCATACATATATTTCTTGTGCCTAACCTCAGAGGAAGTTTCTCAATAAGTCTTTAGGTCAGCACAGCTCCATGTTTCTGGAGTGTTTACCCTCTCCCATACTTTTGTAAACTGTTTTACAACCTCCAGTGTTGTGAACTCCTGAGCATTTTTCATTCCACATATGTATTCACAGGTTTTCTAACTCCTCTCCTCTAATTGTGTCTTACTTTTAGCGATGGTTATGTCAAGGCATTGTTCTGGATAAGAGAGGGAAGATTTTTGTGTATCACATGTTTGCATACACATTAGATTCATTTTCCTATTTTCCATTTGAAATACTGAATCCCTGACACTAACCCATACCCTACTAGACTCTTACTACTAATACTAATATCATGGAGAAAAAAATACCTAACTGAATAGAAGTACAGTCCTTTTATAGGAAGCATGGTGTATATTTGTATTTGTCTTCCTCTTTATCAAGAGTATGTGTTTTAAATTTAGTAAACTTTTCATTTTTTCTCCATGATTTTTTAAAGTTATCACATATGTAAATTCCTGTCTCCCTTTCTCTGTATCCTATTCAGCACATGTAATTTTTTTATGCATATACAATATCCTACCTGGTATCACACGTACATTCTTGTAAGATCACTGACTTTGGAATATAAAAATTGTGAGAAGAGATGACTCTCCCTAAATAATGATGGAACTGAAAATTCCACCTATGGGTGAGCTTCCTAGTGAAAAACACTATACATAAATCCATGTTCAGTAAAATGAATATTTTTGGATTTGTGAATGAATTATATTTCATGATGAGTATCGATTGGCATATATATTGCTAAATATTAATGTGTGTGTGTGTGCATGTGTGTGTGTGTGTGTGCGTGTGTGTGTGTGTATATTCTACGGATTTTAAAAAAATATGAAAAATATGTGTCTTATTATACACTCCCTAAATTCATTCATATTCATTTATGTTCATTTAAATTCAAATTTTCACAAGATTATTCTCAGTAATATTCATACACCTGAAATATATTTTGGTTTCCTACTACTGAAAACTAAGTTCAGTGGATGGTGCTTAAAAATCCTAATATTTCTACAGTAACTGACCCAGTTTAACATCAATGCAAGTAGATTGCTATGGGACATGATGTGTAATTTGAAGTTCATTTTTACTCAACACTGGTACATTACTATTTCTTCAGTTTATGGACATCATAGGATGTATTTTTTCATCCACAACTTCACAAATTTTTTTGGCATTTGGTTCACTTTCAATTACTTACTACTTCAGAACACATGTATTCCTCCATGTTTCTTTACTGGTCTTTTCACTAGACTTCTTTCTAAACACATAATTTTCGATTCCATAATCATTTTTGAAGCAAAACTCACTCTTCATGATAAACCGTAACCCTAATAATACCATTGAATATATAACTCGTTGGAATGATGGTATATATATCAATATAAAATTTCCAATATATTTTCAGATGCAAACTCAATCCATTATTTAATGTTGGATCCAGTTACATACTTTATTCACAATATGGTCTATTCATGCATCATCTCAATAATCATCAACACAAGGTACACCTATTTGTATCCCAGTACTAATTTATAAGTTTCCAGAATATTACTCCCCTTTATGGTGGAAGAAATACTTATGTCACCTGATCTACATATACATTTTACCACAGTAGTATTCTGGACACAAAATGCAAAGGTCACACATATGATTGTACCAAAGCCTAAATGGAAAGTGACCATGGATTACTAAAAGCATCTATGTCCTGGGTGCCTACTGCTCTCAAATGTCAATCCTATTGGTTACTACATATTTGTTTCTTCCTAAGATTATATATTTAACCTCAAGCCTGTTGAAAATATCTAATCCTATCACTCACTTTATACTTTTCCTGATTTCCTAATGCCCCTATTGATATCTGCTTTCCTACATATTTTTCCCAGTTCATCATTGTGACTGTCTCTTCACATGTGCTGACATTTACATTCACCCTCTAACTGAAAACCAATTGCTAAAGAACTTTTGGTCCAACTCCGAGACTCACTCTTCATCCTAAACCTACTGACTATCTTCCTAATCTTAAAGACTATCCCTTTTTGACTGGATGTTCTCTTCTACTTTCAATCATCCGAGGTATAGGGTCCTATGCCATTGTATATCGATTTATCTGAGACCTCGGTGCAGAACATAATTCAATCTAAGTATACCAATCAAGGGCCCAATGCCTTTATGGGCTTCAAATCTTTCCTAGATCTCTGATCTCATACATATATTTCACATTTATATTCTTATAAATATCACAGGTTCCCAATACCATAATTCATCCAGCAGAATGACTCCTAACCCAAATCGAACATGCTATTAACACTAACCATACACTGTTCCCTCAATCTCACTTTACAGAAGAACAGGGACAAAGTTGGTCCTAAAATCCAGGAATGTAGGGTATCATCCACCAGCTGAGAACCTCAAAAGTCCCTGCAGAAATTATCCCTTGAGTATGTGTAGGCAGGTATGAAGGATCTGAGAGAGCAAATGTCATCTTCCATGGCAAACAACCTGGTCAGGTTGAAGGGATGTGTCTGAATTAGCCTCTCTCTTCCTAATGTAGAGAAGATGGACCAAACCATGGCTGTGTGGAGAGCTGTTCCCCGGTGCCTATGGTTGATATACCATTCTAACTTATGAATGAGTCACAGCAAGTAGAGGCAGACTCCATCTTTTGGGAACCTTGGAAGCAACTGTTAAAACAAAGTGGTTTCCAAGGCAGTGACTTCATTCAGTTCTTGAAGGAAGTGACCTCACCTTACATTATTGGTGATGAAAGTCTGTGATCTTGAGATCCAGGAAACAAGGCACACAGAGTCAAACCCACTCCATGTCCCAGTGGGCTCACTTGTTTGGATTTAACAAGACAGAGTCACTCTTTCTTGGTACCTACTGATGTGAGGACAGCCAAATGCCTGGAAACTATGAAGACTGGCCTTTCCAGAGAAAGCAGGTAGTTTCTCACCACGGGCTCCTGACAACTTCACAGAGTTTGCTAAAGAGACCAGATCGGAGACAGGACACACCATTTTTGGGGAACATAGTATGGCACACAAGTCAGAGGACACTCCGGATAGACACAGACCTACTTGGGGGAAAGAGGTGCCTTTTTGGGGGTGAGTGTGAGTTTGTGGTTTTGTCTCATGTTCTGAGAATAGTTAGGAAAGCTGGTTTGTTTGTTTTGGAGTGGACTGTTTCTAGTAAGTCCTTTGACAACGTGAGTGTTTCTGTGTCTATATATCATACTGTGTCCGTGATTGTAGACAGTAGAAAAGAGAATGCATCAATGGATGTGTCCTGTCTACGAGAAAGCTTCAAAGCATTCATCCTGTGCAATTTATGAATGGACTGCAGCTTGCCGTATGGATGGGCAACTCCTGCTATCTTTCTAAATTCCTGTTTTCTTCCTGAATTCTGGACACTCTCCAGAATACGCTCATGATTTTGTGTCCAAGATATGTACCACCTCAATCTCTGTGACATGGCCATGTACTGGATAGCTGATGGGAATGGTGAGTATCTCAGAAAACTCAGATATCAGTATGCCCAAGAAAGTCTCAGTGGAGAAACCCTGCTTTGGGCCTTTTGCTAACCTATTCTGTTGCCCTGAATGTCAGGAAGGTCTTTGCCTCAGGCCACACTTTGTGAAGCCTGAAGAAAATAGTTTTCAAATGGAATTGAATGGTCATTACCTGTGCCTCTTCGGTTAATTGCTTTGGAAATGGATGTGTCTGAATCAGCCTCTTGGCCCTATGTGAGGCTGTGGCTTAGATTCACAGCACATGATGGGTCTAAAGAAAAATCCCATGTGTGCATCCAAAACCAAAATGGACAAAAGAACTGTCATGGTGGATAGAGTCTCTCGCCTTTCTCTGTAAGGTTCCTGACCTCCATTAAGTGAGATTAGGGATCATTTGGGTCAAGTGAATTCTTTAAAGTTCTGCAGAGGCTATCCCATAGGTTCGTGGGTTTTCTCATGACTCCAATTCACATCTATGTTTACAGAAGAGCAGGGACAGTGTTGGTCTTACAATACAGGAATGCAGTGGATCTTCCATCTGTTGAGAACCTCAAAGCTCCATGCAGAAATGATCTCTGGAGAAGATGTAGGCAGCTATGTAAGACCTGAGAGAGCAAAAATCATCTTCCATGGCAAACAACCTGGTCAGGATTAAGGGTTGCATCAGAATGAGCCTATCTCTTCTTAATGTAGAGAAGATGGACCAAACCTGGCCTGTGTGGAGAGCTGTTCCCTTTTGCCTACGGGTGATATACCATTTTAACTTGTGAAAGTGTCACAGGAAGTAGGGGCAGCCCTCATCTCATGGGACCGTTTGGAGCAATTGTTATGACAAAGTGGTTGCCAAGGCAGTGATCTCATTCAGTTCCTGAAGGAAGTGATCTCATCTCACTTCCTTGGTGATGGAACTCTCTGATCTTGGTATACAGAAAGCCAGGCACCCAGAGCCAGTCCCAGGCCTAGTCCCAGTGGTCTCACTTTTTTGGATTTACAAAGGACAGAGTCAGTCTTTCTTGATACCTACTGATGTGAGGATGGCCAAATGCCAGGAAAGCTCGGAAGAGGGGCTCTTCCTGAGAAAGCAGATAGTGGCTCACTCCAGGCTTCTAACAACTTCACATTGTTGGCCAAGAGGACCAGATCTGAGACAGGGCAGGCCATTTCGGAGGATCATAGTATATCCCATCAGTCAGAGCACACTCAGGAGAGTCACAGACCTATTTGGGGGAAGGAGGTGCCATTGCGGGTGTGGGTTTGTGGTTTTGTCTCATGTTCTGAGAATAGGTAGAAAAGGCAGTTTGTTTGGTTTGGAGTGACCTGTTTCTAGTAAGTCGTTTGACAATGCAAGTGTTTCTATGTCTGTGTATCCCACTGTGTCCGTGCTTGTAGACATTAGAAAAGAGAATGCATCAATGGATGTGTCCTGTCTCATAGAAAGCTTCCCAGCATTCATCCAGCACAATTTATGAATTGACTGTGGCTTGCCTTATTGATGGGCGATACCTGCTACCTTCCTAAGTTGCTGTTTTCTTCCTGAATTATGGCCAATCTCCAGAATAGGCTCATGGTTTTGTGTCCAAGATATGTACTACCTCCAAGCTCTGTGACATGGCCATGTACTGGATAGCTGAATGGAATGGCGAGCATCTCAGAAAACTCAGATATCAGTGTGACCAGTAAAGTCTCAGTGGAGAATCCCTGCTTTGGGCCTTTTGCTTACCTATTGTTCTGTTGCCCTGAGAGTCAGGAAGGTCTTTGTCTCAGGCCAACCCTTTGTGAATCCTGAAGGAAAGATTTTTCAAATGGAAATGAATATGCTTTACCTTTGGCTCTTTCCTTAATTGATTTGGAAAGAGATGTGTGTGAATCAGCCTCTTGGCCCAGTGTGATTCTTTGACTTAGATTCTCAGCACCTGATGGATCTAAAGAAAGATCCCATGGGTGCATAAAATCCAAAATGGCAAAAAGAGCAGTCATTGTGGATGAAGTATTTTGCCTTCCTCTGTAAGGTTCCTGAATTCCATCAAGTGAGAATAGGGATCTTTTGGGTCAAATGAGTTCTTCAAATCTATTCAGAGGCTATCCAATAGGTGCTTGAGTTTTCTCATCTTTCCAATTCACATAAAGAATTTGTACCCGACACTCAGTAGGACTCAAATTGGAGAAGCAGAGCAGTATTAAGGGCAGGCCTATTTGATCACTCCTGGTACACAGGAAGGGTGTACAGGCCACTGGGAATTTAGGCAAATGAGGGGCAACAGAGCTTATTTTGGACACTGTCTTGGGCTACGCTAATGCTATCAAATGTCAATCCTATTGTTGACTTCATATTTGTTTTATCCTAAGCTCACATATTGATCCTCAACCCTGTTGAAAATATCTAATCCCATCACTCACTTTATTCTTTTCCTGATTTCCTAATGTCTCTATTGATATCTGCTTTCCTACATATTTTGCCCTGTGCATCATTGTGACTGACTCTTCACTTGTGTTGACATTTACATTGACTCTCTAACCAAAACCCTATTGCTAAAGAACTTTTGTTCCAAATCCTATACTCACTTTTCTTCCTAAACTTACCGACTATCTTTCTAATCAAACTGACTATAACATTTTGAATGGATGTTCTCTTCTACATTCAATGATCCAAGTACAGTTCAGGTTTCTATTCAACCGGGTGAGGGAGTAGATTCTGCAGTTTGGCAATTGGGGACAGCACATTCTGGCAACAAGATTAGCAAAGAGTTCTCAAGATTTCAACAGTGTTTTTTTAAGCGTACAGAAAAACAGGAAGTGACAAGTACATATTTTATTAACCTTTCATTCCCCACTTCTTTTTCTGGCTACTTTTAATCATAAAAGTGATCTTTGTGGGGTGTCACATTCTATGTCTGCTAGTGGGGTAGTACCATAATTTTAATTTGTCCAGTTTGAGCTTGGAGAAAAGAAATTACATGATTGAGGAAACAGGGTTTTATAGTTAGTAATACTATGAGGATTATTATTGGACCGGCCAGGGTTGATAAAAACGTAATTAACCAGGGGTACTGTGTAAAAAAAGACTCAAACTACCCTTTTTGTGCCTCTCTCTCTCGTTGTTGCTCTTCAAGGCATCTTTTTAATTTACTCATAGATTTTTTTACAACTCCAGTATTGTCGACATAAAAACAACCTTCTTCCCTCAATGAAGCACAAAGGCCCCATTCTGTCATGAAAAGGAGGTCCAACCCTCGCCTTTTCTGTAAAACAACTTCAGAGAGAGAGGTTAAAGATTCCTGCAAAGCTGTGATGGAGGTTTCTAAAATCTTTAAGTTTTGATCTATTGCTGCTTCTAATTGGGTCACTTGTTGTGTCCCATGGACCAGAGCAGTGGTTCTTGTGCCCAACCCTGCAGCAACTCCTATTCGTAATAGAATGGCTAAGGTGAGGGACATATGTTCCCAGCGGAACCGGGTTGTATGTCCCCCTCTTTGATCTTCAGATGAACCTGCGTCATGATAGAGCACTCTGGGAAACATCTGCACCATTTCACAATTAATCACATCTGTTGACCATTTCATGAAAACATAAACAATGTTTAAGTATATAGAATTATACTGTTGTAGGGACGGACAAGGCAAGGCACCTAAGATAGCACCAAAGACACGGAAACAGTCTTTTTTGGTTTCAACCAGATTCAGAGGGCATTGCTTCTGTTGTAATCAATTATTCCCCTGAAACCCAAGTTACGTAGTTTCAGAATTTTGTACCCAACACGTAAGGGAAGGGGCTCAGAAGTTCACAGTCTGCAGAAGTTCACAAAAAGCAGTTTTTGTTTCTGTTTTTTCCTCAGTTTGGGCAAGTTAACTTCTCAAGGACACCTGGGTGGGGGTGTCTTCCCTTTCTTTTTTTCCCCCTTCCAGCTGTTTCCATACAGCCCAGTTTGTAACTTCTTTATCTTAGAAATGTAGCCATCTCTGTGAAGCCCCAGCTCAAGGCCAGAGGCCTTTTTTTCAAATATTTTGTGAAAAACTAGTAAGGGTGTGTCTAGATCAGGAGTGCTGAATTTTTTAGCCAGTTGCCAAGGAGACCAGGGCAACACAAAAATAGGAAGTTTATCTACAGTGAACTCTTTTATAGGGACTCTTTTGCTGAAAGTCCTAAATCAGCCATGGTGAAGACTTCTGGAGAAGGTCAGTTAAGACTTTTCTGTGGGCCTGGTACAGAGGGGGACAATTTGGAAGGCAGGGATAAGAGCAGCTCTGTGGATTTGAGAATGAGGAAGGAGAGATGTAAAAGAATATTGGGAGAGGGCTTTGGGATCTTAATAGCAACAAAAACTTGAGCAGTAGAACAGATAGAACAGAGGGGGAGACGGGAGTGAGATTCCAAAAAGCCTGTGAGGGACTTTAAATTCTTAGTAACCTGTTTTTAGTGATGACAAAGCAACATTAAAGGCCATTTTCATTACATCTTGTATTAGGGTCTGAGGATTCTTCTCAGCGGGTTTGAGCTTTGCATTAGGTGGTAAGAGGACTGGGTGGGACCCGGTGCGGGCACTGACAGGAGAGGAGAGGAGTGAGTGAATGGAGTGGTACCTCAGTACCTGCGACCTCAGCAAGGGAGCAATGGTCTGAGAACCAGTCGAGATTTGGGTTTTGGATCTAGATATTGGAGGGGAGAAATCAAGTTGCTGAGGTGGGAGTGACAGCGGAGAGTCTGGAGCACAAGGCTGAGGGTGAGCATCTATTGGAGAAGCATAGTTCAGGATGTGAGCAAAGGAGAGAGAAGGCCTCCACATAGCGGAATCTCCTTTCACCCTTTTGAGCACTTGCAGAAGTTAAAAAGGTCACACAGAATTTGAGGATCTAGAGACCCCTCTGGGGGCCATCGGTTTTGGTTATCTAATTCGTAATATGGCCAATGCTATGTTCAGAATTTGATGAGGAGTTGGGTTCCATCTGACTGTCCCTGTATGCTCACATCCCCATGACTTACAATAGAAGTCTGCTCTCCCCCCCCACAGCCGTGACTGTTTGTGGCTTTGATAGTCTGCCGGGCAAACATAGTAATCTAGGCTAGCCAACCTGCATCTGGCTCACGTGTCCCTACATCTATAATGTTTGTTTCCATTATCTATGGTACGGAAGGGATTTAATGGAATTTTAGTGGGATCCTGTTAATCAGGGATATCCCAATAGGAAAGACCTATAGCCAGCTGACAAATGACTGGGTGGAGAGATGGCCACCAGGTTCGTAAGGGGGCTGTATTCGAGATAGGCCATACTTTGTGTCCAGTAGGATTTGTGATCAGCCATCGCAGCTTAAGGGGCTGATGAGGGTTAAGACTACTGGTCGTCAAGGGGAGAATAAATATCTTCCAGGATCTTCTTTACAACCATTTGCGATGTTTCTTTTTTCTTCTTTTTTATTTCTTTTTTTTTTTGTGTGTGTGGGGAAGGCTTCAATACATCCTGAAAATGTATGTTCAAAGACTAGGAGTTATTTAAGTCCATACCTTACTGGCTTAATTTCAGTAAAGTCCACTTCCCAGAATTGTCCTCGTCTGGTTCCTCATAGGTGCTTTCCTGCAGGAAGCTTGGAAGTGTAAGCTTTAACCAATTAATGGAAATGACAGGCTTTTGTTACCCATTCAGTTATTTCCTTTTGCTGTGAGTAGGTTAGTGGAAATCTGTGTTCTTGATCCTTCACGAATGAATGCAGTTTCTTTGAACAAAGGTGAGTGAGTTGATGAACATTTGCTACTGACATAGTTAGAGCCATGATTATAGGAGTAGTTACTGAAGGATTAAAAAATTCCACTTGGGGGCCTTCAGGGTTAAAAGTTATTTTGGCCCAGAGCTTGATGAGCAGAACTCTGCCCATCAATGGGGCCAGGCATTCTGGGATTACTAGGAAGGAGTGATGGATTTTTCCTTTTCCCTGGTCCATGGTCCTCATAGTTGTCAAAGCCCGATATTTACTTCTGTTAGACTGTTGAATTAGAGACCTTTTATTCGGTAGAGGGCCCAATGGGCCTTACGGGCTGAGTATATTCCCCCTGTATCTACTTCAAAGTTTATTGTGTTCCTCTCCACTTCAAAAGTTACCTTGAGGTCAGGGAGAGGATCTGAGCCCGGACTTTCTTAGTATTCCTCCAGAGTCAGAATATCTGGCTGGCATGGCTGTCTCTTTCTAGGGCACTCTTTGGCCCAGTGTCCTTTTTCTTTAGAGTAGGCACATTGATCTGAGGCCAGGGGTGGCCTCTAGTGTGTGCCCAGGTATCCCTTCCTGTCTCTCTGTTTCTTAATTTCTGGCCTATTTGTTGTTGTTACCAGGACCTTAGTCAATGCCTTAGTCTGTCTTTTGTTTCTTTTATCCTCACTCAGCTCCCTTCTCTTCCTCAGTTTCTCTCTTAAAGTATACCTTCTCGGGTTCTCTGACTAAATCCCTCAAAGTCATATCTTGTAATCCATCTAAGCATTGTAACTTTCTTTTAATATCCAGGGCAGCTTTCCCAATAAAGGCCATTGTGACAGATGCCTTTTGATCCTCTGCCTGAGGATCGAAAGGAGTATGTCTCTTATATGCCTACATAATTATCTCTAGGAACATAGAGGGAGATTCATCAGGCCCTTAAATAATCTCTCTTACCTTGGCCAAATTAGTTGGTCACCTAGCGGCCACTAAGATACCCACTATTAGAGCCCGGCGATAAGTGGACAGATGCTCCCTACCTTCAAAGGAGTTGGGGTCCCAGTTGGGTCGTTTCAAGAGAAAACCGGCTTTGAATATGTTGGGAAGTTGTGTCGGTCATGCATTTGGTCCGAGGATACTTTTTTCTAGCATCCAGGAGGATTCTCTTTTGTTCCTCTGTCATGAAGAGAGTCCCTAGGAGTTGTTGGCAGTCATCTCAAGTAGGTTGGTGTGAAAACATCAATGACTTCACCAGACCTGAGAGCCAGGTTGGGTCCTCGGTAAAAGGGGGATTGTTATTTTTCCATTTATATAGGTCTGAAGAGGAGAAGGCCAATACTGGTATGCTTGCATTTTTTCCCTATGGCCATCGTCAATCATTGGCCCTTAGGGATGGAGGGAAGCAACACGGGAGTTCCAGGGTTTTCAATCATTTGCCACCGGCGAGTTCCATTAGCAACTCCAGCTGTCTCCAGGGGAGGAGGGGCTGTGTGACGCAGGGGAGTTATCTGGAGGGCCCTGGGCTGGCTTAGCTTCCTCCAATTGCGGAGAGGCTGAGTCAGCAGCTGGAGAATCACTTAGAGGGTGTTGGGTGTATTGGGACAAGTGTAGAAGATAAGGAGGGGGACGAGAGTCCAGTAGAGTCAAATCTTGTGACTCAGGGAGAACAGAGGGTGGAGGAGGAGGAGGAGCAGAGGGGTTGAGAGATCGTGGGGGAAGGAGTAGGAACGGGGACACAGCAAGGAAAGGCTTCACCCACGGAGGAGGAGATTTGCAGAGGTCCTGCCAAGTTAAGGTATATTCCTGTTTATCAGTATGGCTATGTGGCCCTGGCTGTAAGACAATATCTCTGTCTTTTTAAATTAGTGGGAAGTAGAAAGATCCTTCTAGGGGCCATCCGAATCCAAAGGTGGGCCATTCTGTGGCACACAGAGTCTGCCAGGTCCAGCGTTTTACTGAAAAAGAAACATTCTGAGCCCTTATGCGGACTTTGGTCCATAGATCAAGGGTCAGGGACAGAGGCATTGAAGTGATCTGTCCCATAATAAAAGATACACAAACATTAAATCAACGACACAAGACACAGACAAGAGAAAACAATAAAGACAGGCAATGGACGTCCAACACTGAGACCAAGACTGAGCAGGTGGCAAAACCCGATGGGCTGGCAATACCGAATCTGAAACAAAGTATCACTGAGTCGAGGAGACTATTATTCCTCGATTCCCGAGTCCTCTGTGGCGTCCCCCAGGGACTTGGCTTGTGGCTCTGTGACACGTCTGCCAGCCACCATCAAAGAGAGCTCACACACTTCATCGACAGCCATTTTGCCAAGCCCTAACCTGAAACCTGAAACCAGAAAGAGGTGCCTTACTTACCCTGAGAGTAGCCCATTGGGGTCTCTAGTTCACCACTGCTGGATTTCGGTGGAACCTCCATATATAAATATCAGAAGAGCATTGGGGGAAGAGACCACCAAGAGACTCTCTCATGCAAAAACAAAGGGTTTATTCTGGGTCCAGCATGCTGGGGCTCAGAGCTCATTTGAATAGAGCAGAGAACCCTGAGAACAGCTTAAGCAGAGCTTATATACTTTCCTTGAAGAGGGCAGGGAGGAAAGTTTATTGATGGGCCTGGGCGGGTGAGCAGTTTGCGTGCAACTGGGTGAGGGAGTACATTCTGAAGTTTGGCAGTTGGGGACAGCACATTCTGGGAAAAAGATTAGAAATCACTTCTCAAGATTTAAACAGTGTTTTATTAAGCATACAGAAAAACAGGAAGTGACAAGAATCTATTTTATTAACATTTCACTACCGACTATACTTTGCCAGATTTCCTAAAGTCTCTATTGATATCTGCATTCCTACATATTTTCCCCAGTTCATCATTGTGATTAATCTTCACATGTGCTGACATTTACATTCACTCAATACCCGAAACCCTATAGCTAAAGAACTTTTGGTCCAAAACCTATACTCACTCTCCTTTATAAACATACCGACTATCTTCCTAATACTCCTGACTATCCATTTTGACTGGAAGTTCTCTTTGAAAATCAATCATCCAAGTTACAAGGTCCTATGCTTAATTCCCCAATCAAGGGCCCAATGCCCTTCTGGGCTTCAAATCTTACCTAGATTTTTGTTTTCAGATTCATATATTTTACCTATATATTCTTGAAAATATCGCAGGTTCCCAATACCATTATTCATCCAGCAGAATGATTTCTATTCCAAATCAAACCTGTTATTAACCCTAACCATACACTGTTCCCTCAATCTAACTTTAGAGAAGAGCAAGGAAAGAGTTGGTCTTAAAATACAGGAATTTAGGGGATCTTCCAACTGCTGAGAAACTCAAAGGTCTATGCGCAAATGATCCCTAGAGAAGTTGTAGGCACCTATGAAGGAACTGAGAGAGCAAAAGTCATCTTTCATTGCAAACAACCTGGTCAGCATGAAGAGATGTGTCTGAATCAGCCTCTCTCTTCTTTATGTAGAGAAGAAGGACCAAACGAGGCCTCTGTGGAGAGCTGTTCCCGGTTACCAATGTTTGATATACCATTCTAACTTGTGAAAGTGTCAAAGGAATTAGGGACAGCCTCCATTTCATGGGACCTTTGGAAGCAAATGTTAGGACAACGTGCTTGCCAAGGCATTGACCTCATTCAGTTCCTGAAGGAAGTGACCTCACCTCACATTCTTGGTGATGGACCTCTCTGAACTTGGGATCCAGGCATCCAGGCACACAAATCTAGTCCCAGGCCCAGTCCCAGTGGTCTCACTTCTTTTATTTACCAAAGACAGAGTCAGTCTTTCTTGGTATCTACTGATGTGAGGATGGCCAAATGCCAGGAAAGCTCTGAAGAGTGGCCTTTCCTGAGTAAGCAGGAAGTGGCTCACTGTTGTCTCCTGACAACTTCACAGAGTTGGCCAAGGAAACCAGATCTGAGACAGAACAGGCCATTTGATGGGAACATAGTATGGCCCACCAGTCAGAGGTCACACCCGATAATCAGAGACCTACTTTGGGAAAGGAGGTTACTTTGTGGGTGTGAGTGTGTGTTTGTGATTTTGTCTCATGTTCTGAGAATAGGTAGGAAAGGAAGTTTGTTTGGTTTGGAGTGGACGATTTCTAACAAGTGATTTGACAAGGCGAGTGTTTTTATGTCTGTGTATCCCACTGTGTCCATGGTTGTAGACATTAGAAAAGAGAATGCATCAAAGGATGTGTCCAGGCTAGTAGAAAGCTTACCAGAATTCTTTCTGCCCAATGTATGAAAGGAATGCGGCTTGCCTTATGGATGGGTAACACCTGCTATCTTCCTAAGTTTCTGTTTTCTTCCTGAATTCTGGCCACTCTCCAGAATAGGCTCATGATTTTGTGACCAAGTTATGTACCACCTCCAAGCTCTGTGACATGGCCATGTACTCAATAGCTGAAGGGAATGGCGAGCATCTCAGAAAATTCAGATATCAGTGTGACCAGGAAAGTCTCAGTGGAGAAACACTGCTTTGGGCCGTTTGCTAACCTAATGTTCTGTTGCCCTGAATGTCAGGAAGGTCTTTGCCTCATGTCACCCCTTTGTGAAGCCTGAAGAAAACAGTTTTCAAATGGAAATGAATATGGATCACCTGTGGCTCTTTGCTTAATTGCTTTGGAAAGGGATGTGTCTGAATCAGCCTCTTGGCCCTGTGTGAGGTTGTGGCTTAGATACTCAGCACGTGGTGGATGTAAAGAGAGATCCCATGTGTGCATCCAAAACCAAAATGGCCAAAAAGCAGTCCTTGTGGATGAAGTCTGTCGCCTTCCTCTTTAAAGTTCTTGAACTCCATCAAGTGAGAATAGGGATCCTTTGGGTCAAATGGGTTCTTCAAAGACCTGCAGAGGAGCTTGTGTTTTCTCATGACTGCAAATCACATAAAATATATACCTGACACTCAGTTTTCCACAAATTGGAGAAGCATAGAAGTATTAACGTCTAGCATATTTGATCACTCCTGTTTCACATGAAGGGGTCCAGACCACCCTGAATTTACGCCAATGAGGGGCAAGGGAGTTATTTTGGACACTCTCTTGGACTCCGCCACTCATGGAAACCTTCAGCCAGAGGTTGTGATTAGTGTCTATATGGAAGAAGATGAGGGCCATATGGGAGGGTTTTGGTTTTAATTTTGGTCATTTGTGTCCGGTTGGAAGACATGACTGGGACCACCTGGGCTTGAACTCTGGTGTGATTCCCTTAGAGACTCAATTCAGAGAAGTATTGCCATGAATTTTTTTGGGATTTTAGGAGTCCACCCATGAGAATCACCCTTGGAAACTGAGATCTAGGCCCAGGGTGGCTTTCCACAGAGCCCTGGGTATCTCAGCCAGAAGATCACATGATTTAATTCTGAAAGACTTGTCAGCCATTGTTGAGAGTCACAACACCCATGGACGTCACATTGTAGACCTCAATAGGCCTGGCTTCATGTGACATTTTGGCCACTCTTTGGGAAGCCTTGTCTGTGACAGTTCTACAGAGCATTCATTGAAATGAGCTTCCTCACCATTTAAAGGTTCCTGAATGAATTGAAACCCACAGTGCCTGCAACGTCATCCTTGAAAAATGCCTAGATAAATACCATGAAATTTTTGAAATTCCCATGACCAGGTGGCACTGGAGAAACTTTGGATGTCCTGTTGCTGATCATAAATATGCAAGACAGTGCCTTGATTGAGTGGGTTTCATGAAAATGGTGTAGAACAGAGATGCCAGTATGTTCGAACCTGCTGAGTAGTGGGCCTAGAGCAGTGGTAGGCAGGTGTGTGATAAAAAATTTGTGGTGGGGCCATGTGGATCTGCCATTGGATCCCAAATGGCTTGTGACTTACATGGTGCAGCCAGCAGACCCTTCCATGTAAAGGCTTCTGGTTATATGGAGATGTTTCCGGGCAATGTTTAGAATCAGGTTACTATGGACATGGGGCCAAGCTATGTGGGATAGAAGCCTGGTTGGTGCATTCTCCTGCAGACCCTGACCAACCACACATGAAAGAATTGCCTCCAGAACTGTGTCCCAGTTGAACTTCTTTTATTTCATGAAGCAAATGCCAAAGTCCCAGTGCAGCAGCAAGAAACACCACGAAAAGTGGAGGATGACCAAATGGCTTCCCAGTCCACATGGGAATACCCTTAGCCCCCAGTGGCCACAGTTTACTTACAAAGAGAGAATTCAGCACTGCTGCCTCATGTTCATTGGAAAATAAGAAACCATGTCCTCCAGGTCACATAGATGCAGACACAGCTTTGATAGTCTCACTAAAAAGAAGCTAAAGCTCCTGACAACAACATATATTTCAAGTGCCCAAACTCAGAGGCAGTTTCTCAAGGAGTATTTAGGCCAGCAGAGCTCCATGTTTATGGAGTGTTTACCCTGTCCCATACTAGGGAAACTCCTGTACCACTTCCAAGGTTGTAAACTCCTGAGCATATTATTCACAGATTTTATTACTCTTCTCCTCTAATTGTGTCTTACTTTGGGCGAAAAAAATGTCAAGGAATTGTTCTGGATGAGAGTGGGAAGATTTTGTTTAGCACATATTTGCATACACATTGGATTCATTTTTCTATTTTACATTTGAAATACTGAATCCCTGACACTAACACATGCCCTGCTAGATTCTGAATACTAATCCTAATATGATGGAGAAAAATAACGGAAACAGAATAGAAATACAAGCAGTTCAGAGGAGGCATGTTGTATACTTGGACTTGCCTTTTGCATTATATAGGGTAGGAGTTATAAATCTAGTCAGTTTTTTGTTGAAATAGTTTTCCATGTGCTTTTAAAGTTAACAAATATGTGAATTCCTGTCTCCCTTTCTCTGTATTCTATTCAGCACATGTATTTTTATATGCACATATAGAATCCTACCTGGTATCACACGTACATTCTTGTGAGTTACATGACTTGGCAGATACAAAGTGTGAGAAGAGATCACTCCTCGTAAACGCTGTTTGACCTGAAAATTCAACTTATGGGTGAGCTTCCTAGTTGAAAAAAGTTATACATAAATCCATATCCAGTAAAATGAATATTTTTGGATCTGTGGATGATACATATTTCACGGTGTAATTCGATTGGCATATATATTTCTAATTTTTAAAATCTGTGTGTGGATATATATATATATATATATATATATATATATATATATATATATATTCTCTCCAGATATTTCAAAATATTTAATATATGTGTCTTATTATACACTCCCTAAATTCATTCATGATTATGTATGTGGATTTATAATCAACTTTTCACAAGATTATTCTCAGAAATATTCATTCACCTGATATGCGTATTTTTTTCCTAGTATTGAAAACTAACTTCAGTGAATGGTGCATATAAATCCTAATATTTCTACAGTAACTGATCCATTTTCACATCAATGTAAGTAGATTCCTATGGGACATGATAAGTATTTTGAAGTTCATTTTTATTCAAAACTAGTACATTACCATTTCTTCAGTTTATGCACATTATTGGATATATATTTCATCCACAAGTTCACAAATTTATAGGCATTTATTTCACTTTCAATCACTTTCTGCTTCAGAAAACACGTGTTCCGCCATTTTCAAACTGGTCTTTTCATGAGACTTCTTTCCAAACACATTATTTTTGATTTCCACAATCACTTTTGAAGCAAAACTCACACACTCTTCATGATAAACCATAACCCTAGGATTACAATTAGACGTATAACTAGTTGTTATGAATGATTATATATCAATATATGATTTCTTATGTATTTTCAGATATCAATTCAATACATTATTTAAAGTGGAAGCAGTTATATTATTTATTAACTGTATGGTCTATTCATGCATTATCTCTATATTCATAGACACAGGGTACACCTATTTTTACCCTCAATACTAATTTATACGTTTTCAAAATATTCCTCAAAAAATGGTGGAAGAAATACTCATGTCACCTGATCTATATATACATTTTATCACAGTAATATTCTGGACAAAAAAATCAAAGGTCACCCTTAAGGTTGTACCAAAGCCTAAATGGAAAGTGAGCATGGATTACTAAAACCTTCCATGTCCAGGTGGCCTAATGCTCTCAAATGTCAATCTTATTGGTGACTACATTTTTGTTTGTTCCTAAGATTATATATTCAACCTCAAGCCTGTTGAAAATGTCTAATCCTATCACTCACTTTATACTTTGCCTGATTTAGTAATGTCTCTATTTATATCTATTTTCCCCTGTTCATCATTGTGACTGACTCTTCACTTGTGCTGACATTTACATTCACTGTCTACCTGAAACCCTATTGCTTAAGAACTTTTGGTCTAAATCCTATTCTCACTCTTCTTTGTAAACCTACTGACTATCTTTCTAATCCTACCGACAATCCCTTTTTGAGTGGATGTTCTATTCGACATTCAATCATCCAAGGTACAAGCTCCTATGCCATTGTATATAGATTTATCTGAGACATTTTTGCAGAAAATAATTCAAAGCTAAGTGTACCAATTAAGGGCCCAATGCCCTTCTGGACTTCATATCTTCAATAGATTTCTGTTTTTATACTTATATTTCACCTATATATTCTTGTAAATATCATAGTTTCCCAATACCATTATTCGTCATGCAGAAGGATTCCTAACCCAAATTAAACATGTTACTAACCCAAACCATACACTGTTCTCTCAATCGAACTTTACAGAACAGCAGGGACAGGGTTGCTCTTAAAATACAGGAATGTAGGGCATGTTCCACCTGTTGAGAACATCAAAGGTCCATGCAGAAACGATCCCTTGAGAAGATGTAGGCAGCTACGAAAGACCTGAGAGAGAAAAGTCATCTTCTATGGCAAACAACCTTGTCAGTATGAAGGGATGTGTATGAATCAGCCTCTCTCTTCTTAATGTAGAGAAGATGGACCAAAACAGTGCTAGGTGAAGAGCTGTTCCCGGGTGCCCATGGTTTTAATACCATTCTAACTTGTGAAATTGTCACAGGAAGTAGGGGCAGCCTCCATCTCATGGGACTCTTGAAAGCAACTGTTAGAACAAAGTGGTTGTCAAGGCAATGACCACATTCAGTTCCTGAAGAAGTGATCTACCTCACTTCCTTGGTGATGGAACTCTCTTAACGTGGGATCCAGGAAGCCAGGCACCCGGAGCCAGTCCAGTCCCAGACCCAGTAGGCTCACTTGTTTGAATTTACCAAGGAGAGTGTCAGTCTTTCTTGGTACCTACATATGTGAGGATGGCCAAATACCAGTAGAGCTCTGAATAGGGGCCTTTCCTGAGAAAGTAGGTAGTGGTTCACCGCAGGCTCCTGACAACTTCACAGAGTTGGCCAAGGAGACCAGATCTGAGATAGGAAAGGCCATTTTGGGGGAACATAGTATGGCCCACCACTAAGAGGAAACTCCGGATTCTCACAGAGTTACATGGGGGAAGGAGGTGTCTTTGTGGGGTGGGTGTGATTTTGTGGTTTTGTCTCATGATCTGAGAATAGGTAGGAAAGACGGTTTGTTTGATTTGGAGTGGTCTTCTTCTAGTAAGTCGTTGGACAAGGCAAGTGTTTCTATTTCTGTGTATCCCACTGTGTCCGTGGTTGTAGACATTAGAAAATAGAATGCAACAATTGATATGTCCTGTATAGTAGAAAGATTCTCCCGGCATTCATCCTGCCCAATTTATGAATGGACTGCAGCTTGCCTTATCCATGGGCAACACCTGCTACTTCTTAAGTTCCTGTTTCTTCCAGAATTCTCACCACTCTCCAGAATAGTCTCATGGTTTTGTGTCCAAAATATGTACCACCTCCAAGCTCTGTGACATTGCCATGTCCTGGATAGCTGAAGGGAATGGCGAACATCTCAGAAAACTCAGATATCAGTGTGACCAAGAAAGTCTCAGAGGAGAAACCATGCTTTCGGCCTTTTGCTTATCAATTGTTCTGTTTCCCTGAATGTCAGGAAGGTCTTTGCCTCAGGCCACCCCTTTGTGAAGCCTGAAGAAAACAGTTTTCAAATGGAAATGAATGGGCCTCACCTGTGGCTCTTTGCTTAATTGCTTTGGAAAGGGATGTGTCTGAATCAGCCTCTTGGCCCTGTGTGAGGTTGTGGCTTAGATTCTCAGCACCTGATGGATGTAAAGAGAGATCCCATGTGTGCATCCAAAACCAAAATGGCCAAAAGAGCATTATTGTGAATGAAGTCTCTCGCATTCATTTGTAAGGTTCCTGACCACCATCAAGTGAGAATACGGATCCTTTGGTTCAAATGAGTTATGCACAGCCCTGCAGAGGGTAACCCATATGTTTTGGTTTTCTCATGGCTCCAAATCATATAAAGAATCTATACCTGACAGTCAGTAGGCCTCAAATTGGAGATGCAGAGCAGTATTAACAGCTAGCCTATCTGATCACTCCTGGTTCACCGGATGGGTGTCCAGGCCACCTTGACTTTAGGCAAATGAGGGGCAAGGGAGCTTATTTTTGACACTGTCTTGGGCTGCACCCCTCATGAAAAACTCCAGCCAGATGTCTATATGGAAGAAGATGAGGGCCATGTGTGAGTGTTTGGTTTTAATTGTGGTCATTTGTTTGGCGGTTGGAAGAGATAACTGGATCCACCTGGGCTTGAATTCTGGCATGATTCCTCTTAGATACTGAGTTCTGGAATTTACCTCAAAGAAGTATTGCCATGAAATGTGTTGGGATTTTAGGAGGCCATGCATGAGATGCGCCCTTGAAAACTGAGATCGAGGGCCAGGGTGTCTTTCCACAGTGCAGTGAGAATCTCAGCCAGGATATCACATGATTTTATTTTGAAAGACTTGGCAGCCATAATTGAGAGTCTAAACACAAATGGAACTCATATTGTAGACCTCAATGATCCTGGCTTCATGTGACCTTTTGGCCACTTTTTGGGAAGCCTTTCCTGTGAGATTTCTCCAGAGATTTCATTTAAATGAGCTTCCTCACCACATAATGGTTCCTGCATTAATTGAAACGCACAGTGACTCCAACTTCATCCTTCAAAAATGGCTAAATAAATACTATCAAATTTCTGAAATTCCCATTACCAGGTGGCACTGGAGAACCTTTGGATATCCTGTTGCTGAATATGAGTGAAATAATTCCCCACGCAATGACACTTCACCGGGAGAATTCCAATTTTATTGCTAAAAGCTGTGTGCTTATATAGAACTAAGGGGGAGATGGTATGGCTTAGATAAATGGCAGCAACCCGTTTATTCACAAGTTCTTTCAAATATCAGCTCCAGAGCCCAGGAATTAGTTCTCATTGGGGCTAAGGTTCCCCACAAGCGAGATTTGAAATTGGCGCTGGCGGGAGAGTTCACATGGGCGGGAACTTTTTGCGCCACTGCAGAAATGAAGAAGGAAGGAAGAAGAAGTCCTTAGGCGCCATGTTGGGGTTTTTCTCTGGGGTATGGCTGCCATTTATTCTTTTCCCAACATTCCACCCTTTTTGTTTTCTTAGGAAGTGGGGCATCGTTTGTCAGATCTGGCTGCTTCCTGCTGTGTGGGGGTGGTGTGGGGCCTAGAAAGAGAAGTGGAGGAATGCTGAGGGGGCAGGTATGGGGATATCATGGCAGCCAGAAATAAAACCCAGTGGCTATAGACAGCTATTTTCATAGGGGTGAAGTCAATGAATGTTCCCTGAAGCCAAAGATGTCGATGGCATGGAACCAGTCCTGGATGGAAGAGATTGTTGGTATCAGCCACTGGTCCTGTAACAGAGACTCAAGGAAATACTGGAAGCGTTGCCTGGACATGGTGTCACCAGCACCTGAAGAAGATCAGAGCGAATAAAAACAGAATGAAGATAAAAATTAAAGCAAATGTCAATTTTTGGCAGAAGTTCCATGTGGGGGGACTGACATAGAAGAGGCCAAGGGCCATGAGAAAGCTTAGAAGGTGGTAAAGACTATGAATCCAGGATGGCAGATTAAGAGGTTCTCCGAGCTCGTTGTCTCCCGCTGTCTAATACCCGTTGCATTCCATCGTGCTTGGTAGTGAGCTTCATCACTGAGTGAACTGTTCTCTTGGAGATGTTGGGGATTCATCGGTCATCAGAGGCTGGTAGTGACTAAGCAAAAGCTGGTTGAAAGTTTGATTAGGAATTTTATGCAGTTGGGTTTGAAGGCACTTCATTATGCAGGGCAAGAGAGCACAAAAAAGGAGCATCCAAATAATTGGCCCCAAGATATGTAGTAAGTACATGGCAAGATAGGATTGGAAGAACCCCGTTATGGGATTGGAGGAGGTAGGTTTGAGCAATTGGGTCGATAATTCCTGCAATTTAACAACATTTTTTTTTATTAGCCCAGATTCATTAACATAATAGCAAAATTCCTCTCTGAGGAATAGGCATGTAACCCCTTTTTCTGCAGTGAGAAGATCAATTGCCCTTTGGTTCTGTAAAGCCACTTGTGCCAATGAAGTAACCTGCCGCTGCAAGGAACCCAGAGACTCAGCCATGGTATTGAGTGTTTCCTGCAGTTTTTGTTGAAGGTCATTGGATCCCATAGAGCAAGACCTATAGCTCCACCAGAGAGTCCGAGACCCGTCACTGAGGTTGTTAAAATGAGGCCTACCAGAACCGGCAGAAAGACTACCCTACGGGTGCGGGAAGGTAGGGCCAACTGTCAGAATTCGGTGGGAGTATACAAAGATAGCTGACGAACTACAATAACCAAGAAACAGGCGCCAGAGACATTGATGGTTGAGGTACTTAAAGACCCATTACACCAGAGGAAATGTCCAGGTTGCATAAACACAGGGCTCTATGGGGTGCTGTAGCTCAAGGAACAAATGGGTAAAGGATTCATTATTGGCAGGTGGAAACAGATGAAAGGAAATAAAGTATTTGTGGAATAACTTTCCCACAGTGGGATACGTGTCACATGTAGGGGTTGTCCTTTTTAGAGAAATTGTAGGGTTTTGCTGGAATATTTCCTGCCGCTAATGGGACTGCTGCTAGAAGTGGACGACTAAGTGAAGCACAGAGAAAGCACTGAGAAGTAGGCACAGAAAGAGGGGTGGAGTTTAATAATCAAAATTTTGGTGTAGCAAATTGAGCCATGTGGGAGGGGGACCTGAGAGGGTTGAAGGCTCTGAATCCTCTTTGGATGAGCTATGGATATGATCTCGAAGTTTTGATTCTGAGTCCTTAATGTGTTCGACTACCTGAATGGTTGCCTTAGGTTGCGTAATCAGGGTGCGGCCAATAGTCATCCACCCTGTGGGTCTGACTGAGGTTGTCCAAGCATAGACAGCAAACTCAACATAGCCCCATCGTTTGGCCTTGGGGTCAGGTTTATCTAAAGTATACCATCCATTGTTACTGGATGAAGAGCCTTTATGCCACTTTATGTAACTAGAAGTCCACCCTTCAGGGTAACCAAATGAGTGGTAAGAATAGCTACCACGTTCATCATGGAACATGCATGACCAATAGGGGCACCCATTATAAATCTCAGGCCACCAATGACAATAGTCTTTTGTTTGATCAAAAAGGAAGCAAATGAAATGCCAGTTCCAGCTACCAGGGACGAAGGTCCTTGAAGGTGACAATTTTAGGGAAATAGAGGTGCAGTTGTGGATGAAGCAAGTAGTTGCATCCACTGCGCAGACCTTCTGCAAGCCATGTTCTGAGTATCGTTCCCGAAAAGTGAATAAATGCATGGTAGGTGAGGAGGGTAAAGACCAGTCCTGACAGAGCACAGAAAATAAGCAGAGCACAAAAAACAAGCAGTTAGAGAAGACTAGGGTGTTGGGAGAGCTCATTGTGCCTTCTTTAAGAGGAATTGGGCTGCAAGGAAAACCGTGTGAGCCACAACTAAAATGGGTGAGATGGGTGTGGAGAGCAGAAGTAAACGGGAAGTTCAGTAGGTGATTCTTGGAGTTCCTCTGGGATGGCCCTGTCTTCAGCAGGTGGGGCCTCCTGGTGATGTGGCTTCAACCTAGACATGTGAATCCAGGGAGTGAGACAGTTGTCTGGTAAGGAGAGTTTGGCGGCGGTAAGGGTAAAGAGAATGACAGGATAGGGGCCTTCCCATTTTGCGGCAAGAGTCCCTTTCTCCTCTGGGGTATTATAATAGACTAGACTAACAGGTGTTAAGGGAGGAGTGTTTGGAGAGGAGACTGGGTCCGGAAGAAGCCAGTCCTGATATTTCCAGAGTTCCGAGCGGAGATGGAGCAAGAGAGGCAAAGACAAATCTCGGGTGAGAAGTCCTTGTGAAATGACCAACCCAGGGGTTATAAGAGGTCTTCCATACATTATCTCAAAAGGAGACAGTAAAGATGGTTTCTTAGGGAGAGCTCTGATTCAAAGCAAAGCCAAGGGAAGGAGTTTGAACCAGTCTATGTTTAATTCCATTGTCAATTTGGTAAGGACTTTCTTTAGAGTACGATTTACCCTTTCCACTTTCCCTGAAGCCTGGGGGAAATATGGACAGTTGAACTGCCACTTGAAGGAGAGGGCTTGAGAGATCTCTTGTGTGATCCTAGAAGTAAACTCAGGGCCATTGTCATATTGTAGGGAAGTGGGCATACCAAACCTGGGGATGATGTCTGTTAGTAAGATTGAAGCTACAGTGGAAGCCTTTTTATTGGAAGTGGGAAATGCCTCAACCCAACCAGAGAAAGTGTCCACAAAGACAAGGAGGTATTTAGTGCGCCATACTGTGGGCATGTTGGTGAAGTCTACCTGCCAGTCAGCAGCGGGAATGTGTCCCCGGGCTTGGTGGAAACGGAAAGGTTTGGGCCTTAAAGGAGTATGAGGGTTGGTCCGCTGACAGATCTGACAATTAGAGGCTATATTCTGTAGCATGGCTTGTCAGAGGGGGTGAGGGAAAAGAAACTCTGTAAAAAGAGGGTCAAAGACTGAGAATTGGAAAGGAATAGAGTATGAAGGAACTTGAAAAGATGCTTGTTCTTACTGAAAGACGTAGGGGCTTCAGATGAGCTGTCTAAAGTGGCCATTATATGCCCCCCATGGAGGCCATAATTGAAAGTGGTAGCAGCCATTCGTGCCACATGGTCAGCTTTGGCATTGCCCTCAGTGATAAGAAAGCCGTCCTTCTGATGGGACCTACAATGGACAACTCCCAACTGGGTGGGTAAGTGGCCTCTATTAGATTGGTTATAAAAGCTGAATTAGTGATCGCATTACCTTTGGTGGTAAGTAGGCCTCGCTACTTTCAAATATCAGCATGGGATAATAAGATATGGAAGACATATTTTGAATCAGTTTAGAGGGTGAGGGATTTGCCTTGTGCTAGAAGGCAGGCACGAGTGGATGCTATAAGTTCAGCCTACTTGTCTGTAGTTCCTGAAGGCAAAACTTTGGCCTCTATAATCTCAGTGGCTGAAAATACAGCGTATCCAGAGTAATGAGTTCCGTTCTCCCTAAAGGAACTGCTGTCAGTAAACCAGATAAGGTCAGGCTTGCTGAGTGGTCTCTCAGAAATGGAAGAATGACAGGGGAGGAAATCATCTAAGGTTTCCAAGCAATTATGAGTTGGTATGTGAGACATGGGAGTCATTGGGAGCAGTGAGGCAGGGTTCAGTGCAGAGCAGGGGAGGAAAATAATATTAGGGTTTTCCAGAAAGGAAGTGAGGGGTGACAGAAATCTGGATGTAGGGAGAGTTTGAAGGCCCTTTTAAGCTAAAAGATCCTTCAAGTGATGTGGGGAGTGGATAGTTCAAGGGGCCCCAAAAGTCAGCTTAGAGGCTTCTTTGTGTAAAATTTGTCCAGTAGCCAGAGCTCTTAAGCAAGGGGCCCACCCACGGATGGTAGGGTCTAGTTGCTTGGACAAATATGACACAGGTGCAAATGTACGCCCATAGTTTTGACCTAAGACCCCAAGTGCTTGCCCCCCTTTTTCATGGACATATAGATGAAATGTTCTTGAAAGATCTGGAAGGTGAAGGGCAGGTGCCTTTAAGAGGAGTTGCTGAAGCCTGCGGAAGTGGTAGATGGGAAAGGAGGCAAGAGATTCACTAGGGGGTCCCTTTGCTAGGTCATACAGGGGTTTGGAGAGAAGAGAATAATTTGGGATCCAGGCCCTAAAATAACCTGCTAATCCTAGGAATGATAGTATTTTGGCTTTCGTATAGGGCACTGAAAGATCACAGAGGAGTTGCCTCCTATCCAGTGTTATTTCCTTTTTCCCGGGTGTAAGGCAAAAACCAAGATAGGTGACCGAAGACTGGGAAACCTGGGCCTTGTGGGGAGACTCCCTATATCCCTTGTCTTCTAGGAATTTATGAAGCTGAGCGGTGTGGGATTGAGAGTGTTCCCAGAAAGACTACATAGAAGAAGGTCATAGACATATTGAAGTAGAGTAGAGTCAGGACAGGTCAGGTGAAAGGATGTGAGGTCCTGGGCAAGAAATTGGCCAAAGAGATGGGGGCTATCCCTGAATCCCTGTGGGAGGACAGTCCAGGTAAGCTGATGAGAATGGCGGGTGTGAGAGTCAGTCCATGAAAAAGCAAAGATATCCTGAGATTCTGAGAACAAGGGAATAGAAAAGAATGCATCTTTTAAATCTAGGACTGAGAAGTGAGTAGTAGTGGCATGGATCTGAGAGAGGAGGGTGTAAGGGTTGGGCACTAGCGGGTGGATGGGGTCCACAGAGGAGTTGACAAGGCGAAGTTCTTGAACCAGCCTGTAGGACACGTTAGGTTTCTTAACTGCCAGAATGGGTGTGTTGAAAGGAGAGTGTGTAGGCCTAAGATACCCCTTTCATAATAAATCCTGGATGATGGGTTCTAATCCAAGGAGGGATGTGGTTGTGAGTGGATATTGTGGTTGACTAACATATCTTGAAGGGTCCCGTAAGACAATATGAATAGGACTGCATTTAGCCATAAAGGGTGTAATTGTGTCCCAAACCTCAGGGTTAAATGGTTTAGATAGTCGTGGGAGAGTGCATGAAGGAGGTGTATCTGCCCCTAGGAATATCATGAGGAAATGAGAGGTAGGAGAGGTGTGGGGTGATAAGTGAATGGTGACTTTTAATAGTGAGAGTATGTCCCTTCCCAGAAAGGGAATGGGGCAATGGCTCATAACAAGAAAGGAGTGAGTGAAGGACAAAAGGGATCGCTGCATATAACATGATTGGGGGGGGTTTGAGGAAAAATCTTTTTACCTCCTACCCTGACAATAGGAGTTTTTGAGGGTGTGGTAGGACCCTAATACTCCCTCAAAATCGAAAGCGGCACCAGTATCCAAGAGGAAGTTAATGAAGCGTCCATCCACCAGGAAGGTGACCCTAGGCTCTTGATTCTTGATGGTAATAGTCTGGAGGGAAGGCCCAGGACTCCGTCAATCCTCCTCTGCCAAGCCCAGGTGAGGCTGGGATTGCTGGGCAGCAGACCAACCTCCCTTCTGGGTTGTTGGGCAGTCTGCCCCCCAGTGTCCACTTTGATGGCATTTTGCGCAGGGGTTGTAGGGTGTCCTCGGCGAAGAACAATTCCTGGTCCAATGTCCCTCCTTACCTCATTTGAAGCAAGCTCCAGCGGGGGTCATATTGGGACGGCATGGTGATGGCCTTCTCTGAATGAGCTGGGCCAACATTTGGAGTTTGGCATTTTCAGCCCTCTGCCTACGGAATTCACTTTCATCCTCTCTACCATGAAAAACCTTGAAAGTGACAGCGAGGATTTTGGTCTGAGGAGTAGCAGGGCCCTGTTCAAACTTTTTAAGCTTGGCTTTAATGTAAGGGTAGCTTTGGGCCAGAATATATGTCATTAAGACATGACGGCCATCAGGGGTTTCTGGGTCGAGGTTTGTGTACTGCTGAAGGGACTTGGTTAGTCTATCCAGGAATTCTGAAGGTGTTTCCTCCTTCCTTTGAATGACCTCCTGCATCTTTTGAAAGTTAACAGCCTTGCGGGTGGCCTTTTTCAGTCCCGCCAAGAGGCAGGATGTAAAAAGGTCACTAGACTGTAAGCCCATAGGGGATCCTGCTCTGGGACAGCATGAGGGCCTGTGGGTGGTTATGATTGGTCCTATGATTTTCATCAGCATGGGCTTGGGCTAGCTCCCAGAACCATTGCCTTTCCTTGGGGAGATGTTTATTGGCCAAGAGCATGTAGATGTCATGATGAGTGAGGCTATATGCTTGCAGTACCCATTGAAACTCCCGAATGTAAGTGGTGGGGTCAGTGGTGAAAGAGCCTAACTTCCTCTCTAGCTGAGTAATGTCCGACATGGAGAAGGGCACGTGGACTCTGATGACACCCTTGGGACCAGCTACCTCATGAAGGGGTGCGATTGTCTTGGGGGTGGGAAGGAGTCCCTTAGACCTGGTAACAGGAGGACTGAAAGAGGCAGGCGGTGGACAGGAAGGAGAGCGAGGGGAATGGAATGTCTCTGTGGAAGAGGAGGAGGTGGAGCAGGCAGAAGAGTGGGGAAGGGAGGGGGATGAAATGGAAGGTTGAGGATCCGTGGAATCAGGAAGAGGAAGAGGAGGATTTTGCGGGAGAGAAGGGTCAGTTGGGGCTGGGGGATAACGTGGGGGTTGATCTGCTGGGTCGAATGAGGAAGAATCTGCGAAGTCAGGAGTAGAACTAGGGGAAGAGAGGGGTTTGCAAGCAAGAAGGACCTGAGAGGGAGGGCAGGAGGAGCAGAGACAGGGTGCTGTGCGAGAAGGCTAAAACATTCAATACAGGGAATCTCACTCCACTTTTTCAGATGCTGGCAGTAATTAAAAAGGTCCAAGAGGAGGTTTGGATCTAAGGAGCCTTCTGGAGGCCAATGATTGCCATTATCCAGTGGATATGTAGGGAAATCTTGGGTACAGAATTTGATTAGAAGTTTGGGCTTGATGTCTGGTGTGAGGGAGAGTGTTGCCAGATTTTTTATTAAACTTTTGAGAGGTGAGGTTTCAGGTACAGATAAAGAGGTGCCCACAGTCACAGGGAGAGATGGAAGAGAGAGAGAGAGAGAGAGAGAGAGAGAGAGAGAGAGAGAGAGAGAGAGAGAATAAGTGTAAGCAAGAGAGACAAAGAGAAAACCCGGCCTGGAACGGACTCCAGGAAGTGCTCAGGGCGAATGGGGGTCAGGTGGGCATCCCCAAAATGACCAGCCATCATGAGGAAATACAGAGGGCACTACCTGATCGTCACCAGTGAAGTGCGATCTGTGAGACCCAATGGGTTCGGAGCCACGGGCAACCTGACATCAGGAAAGTTTTCGAACGCAGCAGAAGAAGTAAGTAATGAAAACAGAACTCCGGCTCCAGCAGAATGCAGTTCCAGGATGGGAGTTCAGTTTTCCCCGAGCAGAGAGGCAGCTTCAGCCAGACACAGCAGGCCCGCAGGAAACAGCAACTCTAGCCGGCAGTGGCAGCAGCAGCAGAGGAGGAAAAACCACAGAGCCTCTCATGTAAACTCAGAAGCCTCACACCCCAAAGGGAAACGGATCACCAGAGGGTCCACTGCAACCAGTAAAGGTCTTAGTGGGAGGAATTCCCTCCCCCCTACCAGGTGTCTAGAGTGTGACAGACGATCATGGTCACAAAGCCAGCGGTAGCCCGAAGGGAGTTGGCGAGCCGGGGTCAGGGGAGGCTTACATACAACAAATCAGTGGTGAGTGCAGGAAGCCTGCGTCTGAAAAGAGCAGACCAGGGCAGAGTGCCACGGTGGAGCAGTGGACGGGGCTCTTATTGGAAAGAGCTCACCCATATCCTCACACGGGGCACCAGAATGAAAGAACTCCCCACGCAAAGGCACTTCACCGGGAGAATTCCAATTTTATTGCAAAAAGCTGTGTGCTTATATAGAACTAAGGAGGAGATGGGAGGGCTTAGATAAATGCCAGGCAATCCGTTTATTGGCAAGTTCTTTCAGATATCAGCTCCGGAGCCCAGGAATTAGTTCTTATTGAGGCTAAGATTCCCGGCCAGCAAGATTTGAAATTGGCGCCAGCAGAAGAGTTCACACGGGCGGGAACATTTCGCACCACTGCAGAAAAGAAGAATGTAGGAAGAAGAAGTGCTTAGGCGCCATGTTGGGTTTTTTTTTCTGGGGTATGGCTGCCGTTTATACTTTTCCCAACAATGAGTATACCAGACAGTGCCTTGATTGACTGGTTTTTATGAAAATGGTGTTTAAGGGAGATGCCAGAAAGTTGGATCCTGCTGATTAGTGGGCCAAGAGCAATGGTGGGCATGTGTGTGATAAAACATCAGTGGTGGGACCATGTGGATCTGCCATTGGCTTCCAAATGGCTTGTGACTGACATGGTGAAGCCAGCAGACCCTTATATGTAAAGGCATCTTTTTACATGGAGAGGGTTCAGGACATTGTTCAGAATCAGGTTGCTATGTTCAAGAGGGCAAGCTATGTGGAATAGAAGCCTGGTTCTTGTATTCTCCTACAGACCCTGACCCACCACATGTGACAGAAATCCCTCACGCACTGTGTCCCCGTTGAACTCCTTGTATTTCATGAAGCAAATACCAAACTTCAGTGCAGCACCAAGAAACACCACGAAAATAGAGGATGACCATATGGCTTCATAGTCCACACTAGAGACATTTAGCCCCAAGGGGCCACAGTTTACCTTCAAAGGGAGAATTCAGCACTGGTGTCTCATGTTCATTGGAAAATAAGAAACCATGTCCTCCAGGTCACATAGATGCAGACCAAGGTTTATGGTTTCACTAGAAAGGAAGCTAAAGCACTTGACAACAACATATATTTCAAGTGCCCAACCTCACAGGCAGTATCTCAAGAAGTCTCTAGGACAAAAGACCTCCATGTTTTTGGAAGTGTTTACCCTGTCCCTTACTTTTGGAAACTCCTCTAACACTTCCAAGGTTGTGAACTCCTGATCGCATTCCATTCCAGATATGTATTCATGAATTTTCTAACTCTTCTCCTCTAATTGTGTCTTACATGGGGTGAAGGTGTTGTCAAGGTATTGTTCTGGATGAGAGTGGGAAGATTTTTGTGTAGCACATATTTACATACACATTGGATTCATTTTCCAATTTTCCATTCGAAATACTGAATCCCTGTCAGTAACCCATACCCTAATAGACTCTGACTACTAATCCTAATATGATGGAGACAAATAACCCAAACATAATATTAATACAAGCAGTTCAGAGGAGGCATGGTGTATAGTTGGTCTTGCCTTTTGCATGATATAGTGTAGGAGTTATAAATCTTGTCATTGTTTGTTGAAATAGTACTCCATGTGTTTTAAAGTTAACACATATGTGAATTTCTGTCTCCTTTTTTCTGTAGTCAATTCAGCACATGTATTTTTATATGCACATAAAAAATCCTACCTGGTATCACACGTACATTTTTGTGAGGTGGCTAACTTAGCAGAAACAAAGTATGAGAAGAGATCACCACTCCTAAACGCTTTTGGAACTGAAAATTCAAACTATGAGTGAGATTTTTAGTTGAACAACATTATACATAAATCCATGTTCAGTAAAATTAATATTTTTGGATCGGTGGATGATATATATTTCACGATGAATTTTGATTGGCATATATATTGCTACTTTCTAATGTTTCTCTGTGATATATATAATATATATATATATATATATATATATATATATATATTCTCTAGATTTTTCCAAATATAAAATATATGTGTCCTATTATACACTCCCTAAATAATTCACTCATGCTCATGTATGTGGTTTTATAATCAAATTTTCATATTCATCCACCTGAAATACATATTTGTTTTCTAGTACTGAAAACTCACTTCACTGAATGGTGCAAACAAATCCTTATATTTCTACTGTAACTGACCCAATTTAACATCAATGCAAGTAGATTCCAAAGGGGCATGATGTGTATTTTGACGTTCATTTTGATTTAACACTGGTACATTACTATTTCTTCAGTTTTTGTACATCATAGTATATACATTTCATCCACAAGTTCACAAATTTAAAGACATTTGAAACACATTCAATCACTTCCTGCTTCAGTACACATGTATTCCTCCTTGCTTTTGACTGGTTATTTATTGAGACTTCTTTCCAAACACATTATTTTCGATTTCCATAATCAATTTTGAAGCAAAACTCACACACTTTATGATAAACCACAACCCTAATATTACCATTAGATGTATAACTGGTTGGAATGAATGTATGTATGTCAATATAACATTTCCTGTGTATTTTCAGATATCAATTTATTCCAATTTCTAAAGTTGGAATCAGTTATAGTATATATTCACACATGGTACACCTATTTGTGCCCCCAATACTAATTTATATCTCTTCTAAATATTGCTCCCAGAAATGGTGCAAGAAAGACTCATGTCACCTGATCTACATATATATTCTGTCAACAAAATGCAAAGTCACACTTACAATTGTACCAAAGCCTAAATGGAATGTGAGTATGGATTATGAAAATCACCCATGTCCAGGTTGCCTAATGCTCTCAAATGTCAATCCTATTGGTGACGACATATTTGTTTCTTCCAAAGATTATGTATTCAACCTCAAGCCTGTTGAAAATGTCTAATCCTATCAATCACTTCATCATTTGCCTGATTTCCTAATGTCTCTAATGATATCTGCTTTCCTACATATTTTCCCCAGTTCATCATTGTGACTGACTCTTCACATGTGCTGACATTTACATTTTCTGTCTACCTGAAACCCTATTGCTAAAGAACTTTTTGTCCAAATCCTATACTCACTCTTTTTTTCTAATCCTACCAACTATCTTCCTAATCCTACCAAGTATCCTTTTTTGACTGGATGTTCTCTTCGACATTCAATTATCCAAGGTACAAGGTCCTATGCCATTATGTATAGATTTATCTGAGACACATGTGCACAACATAATTCCGAGTGAAGTATCCCAATCAAGGATCCAATGCCCTTTTGGGCTTCAAATCTTACCTAGATTTGTGTTTTCATACATATATTTCACCTCTATATATACTTATAAATATTGCAGGTTCCCAATACCATTATTCATGCAGCAGAATGATTCCTAACCCAAATCAAACATGTTATTAACCCTAACCATACTTTGTTTCCTCAATCTAACTTTACAGAAAAGCAAGGACAGAGTTGGTCTTATATAGAAATGTAAGAGATCTTCCACCTGCTGAGAACCTCAAAGGTCCATGCAGAAGTGAACCCTGGGGAAGATATAGAAAGCTATGAAGGACCTGAGAGAGCAAAAGTCATCTTTCATGACAAAAAAAAAAAAAAACAGGTCAGGATGAAGGGGTGTGTCTGAAGCAGTCTATCTCTTCTTAATGTAGAGAAGATGGACAAAACCAGGCCTGTGTGGAGAGCTGTTCACGGGTGCCTATGTTTGATATACCATTCTTACTTGTGAAAGTGTCACAGGAAGTAGGGGCAGCCTCCATCTATTGGGACACTTGGAAGCAACTGTTAGGACAAAGAGGTTGCCAAGGCAGTGACCTCATTCAGTTCCTGAAGGAAGTGACCTATATCATTTTCTTGGTGATGGAACTCTCTGAACTTGGGATCCAGGATGCCAGGCACCCAGAGGCATTCCCAGTCACAGTCCCAGTGGCCACACATGTTTGGATTTACCAAGGACAGAATCGGTCTTTCTTGGTAACTACTGATGTGAGGATGGCCAAATTCCAGGAGAGCTCTGAAGAGGGGTCTTTCCTGAGAAAGCAGGTAGTGTCTCACTACTGAACTGAAACCCACAGTGCCTCCAACTTCATCCATGAAAAATGGCTAGATAAATATAATAAAATTTTTTAAATTCCCTTAACCAGGTGGCACTGGAGAACCTTTGGATGTCTTTTTCCTGGTCATGAGTGTACAAGAGAATGCCATGATTGACGGTATTTCATGAAAATGGTGTAGAACAAAGATGCCAGTAAGTTGGACCCTGCTGAGTAGTGGGCCTTTTGCAGTGATGGGCAGGTGTGTGATGATACAGCTGTGTGTGGCCATGAGGATTTTCCATTGCCTTCAAAATGGCTTGTGACTGATATGGTGCAGCCAGCAGATCCTTCTTGTTATATGGAGAGGTTTCCGGGCAAAGTTCAGAGTCAGATTTCTATGGACAAAGGGGCAAGCTTTGTGAGATAGAAGCCTGGTTGTTGCATTCTCCTGCAGACCCTGACCCACCACAAGTGACAGAACTCCCTCTAATACTGGGTCCCAGTTGAACTCATTGTATTTCATGAAGCAAATACCAAACTCCCAGTGCAGCAGCAAGAAACACCACGAAAAGTGGAGGATGACCAAATGGCTTCACAGTTCACACGGGGAGACAGTTAGCACCAAGTGGCCACAGTTTACCTACAAATAGAATATTCAGCCACTGCTGCCTCATGTTCATTAGAATACAAGAAACCATGTCCTCCAGGTCACGTAGATGCAGACCCAGCTTTTATGGTGTCACTAGAAAGGAAGCTAAATCTCCTTGCAACAACATATATTTCAAGTGCCCAAACTCAGAGGAAGTTTCTCAAGAAGTCTTTAGGCCGGCAGAGCTCCATGTTTTTTAAGTGTTTACCTGTTAGACCAGGACGCTAGAAAAGACCACTGACTCAAATTAAAATCAAATAAAATTAAGCTTATTATTTCCACCGGCCATGCTGCCTCTCCCTACCAAAACGAAGGGAACAAGACAGCAACCCCAGCTTTCCTACAGCCCAGCTTTATAGCCCAGAAAGTTACACAAAAGGGGGGTTACAGATAACAGAACTCTGATAAACATCACACTAAATGTAGTTTACAATTTTTTTGCTGTCCCTACATGAGAATTCATGAGGACCATTAGAGCCTCAGAGAGGGTTGTTGTCTTGCCAGAGAAGGCAAATATTTATGATGTGTCACTAAAGTTTCTGAGAGGGCTGCTATCTGGTCAGAGAGCCAGGCATGTGTGAGTTCAAGGCGCGGGCAGGCATTCCACACAGGTTCAGAATTTGAAGTAATTAATGCTAAAGCCCAAAATTATCTTTTCATGGCTTTGTGGCATGATGGCTCCCAATTTTAATAAAAGATCAGGTTGGGTCTACAATTCCCTCCCTTTTCTCTGTGTCCCTTTCAAATCTTTGATAGATTATGGGAAGAGCACTGAGGAAATTTTAATCCCTCAGGTAAGAGTCTCCAAATTTTTAGAACTCACCCAAACCGATCTCGCTGATTTTACCCTTCTTAATTACTTATATTGATAGTCTATTTATCTTTCTCTCCATTGTTGTAAGAAGAGTGGCATCACTAATTTTTTCTTCTTCTGTTCTGAGACAGGGTGACGTGAGTGGGCTCGGCATGAGGGACATGAGTTGCCTATTAGAAGTCAGTTGAGAGACATGAGTTGCCTTTTAGAAGTCAGTTCGGTTTGAAGTCAGGTTGGGGAAGAACAGGTTGTAAAGTCATCTGTGAATGGGTTCTTCTATGAGTGAAACAAAAACCATCAGTACTGGATAAATGTTGCAGCAGCTAGAACATGTCACTGTATAGAATTCCCTCACCAGTCTTTAATATCCCCAGTTATAAGGACTGTCAACTTAATATTTAACTTTAAGTGTTACAGTTGGCCCTCCCAATAAGACACAGTTTAATAATTTAATGTCATCTGATCTTGTAAAATCCTTTTACTAGTATGACCTCTGCGTCTAATAGAGAAACCTTTAATTCTGTTACTCAGGGCTGGATAATCGTACTAGCAAACACCAAGCCTACCTTTGTAGGTTAGGGATATCTGTAGGTCTTAAACTGAAAACTTCTGCCTGTGGCAGCTCTTCTTGATAGTCTCTTTTTATAAGTATTAGGCATTCCTGTGTGAGAATCCTTCTTTGTAGCCTCCAGTCTTACTTGTTTTGGGAGGATAAGATAAAGTGCATACCTTAAAATTTTATTATTATTATTATTATTATTATTATTATTATTATTATTATTATTATTTAATATGCCCAGGAGTGGCTGTATTTTGGTCTTAACTGTCTTTGCTAAGTGTTTAAGATGAAGCAGTCAAATTGACTTTTGTTTCTATCTATTGTTAACAGTCAGCTGAGCTTTTGTGGGAATCAATTCTGGGGAAACTTGAGAGGAGATTCTCAGTTCTGCTAGTGCCATTTGCGCTAGGTGGGTCCAGGTCTTGCTTGACCATTTGGCTTCCCTCAGAAGCATCAGGGATGTCTCCTTTCTCTGATGACTCTCCTCTCTGTAACAAATGCACTGATTGGCTTTCTGTTCTCCAGTGGTCTCATTAATCTCCCTGATCAGGAGGTTATGTGGCTCAGAGTTGCAAAGCTCTTTAGAGAAGTCCCCTGTTCCCTGGATTCAGACTGACTCAGAGGGCAAGAGCCAAATATTGGTTTTCTTGGCCCTTTTCATTTAACATTCATTTAAAATCCTAATCTTAAACATCCAGCAAATAAATTTTAACAGCCTTATATTAAGAGTACTGGGCTTTAATGTCTATAACTTTATAATTACCTTTTTATTAATTGGGATCTGTATTATTCTGTCTGTATTGTAGTTGATGACTTATTATCTTGAATAAACCCATGTTGTGTTCTTAAAGCAACGCATTTGTAAAACACTAACAGGGAATCTTTAGATCACTTATAAGAAAATTTCAAACTAAAATTAACAAAAGTAAAAATACTTAGTTAGTGTAATATCTTCCCTGAATTTTTTGGCTGAGTTATACATTATATCCCCTGTTTGAGATCCTAGAAATATTGACAATAAAAAAAAACTTTTTAACATAACTTTAAAGAAATATTATCTGACCTACATGTTTCATAGTCATTCTCACATGTAGTAAGATGGGACACACAGCCTTATCTCAGGTAAGGCAGGGCTCTTTATAAATCTTAGGTATTTTAATTCTAAAGCTGATCTTTATTTTTAAATATCTTTTGACAAAGTTTACATAAATTGTTTGAGGTCACATGAACATTAGCTAACACCATATGATATCACATTTAAAACATGAATTAAAGAAATGCTGAAAGTTTTTAACCTTTACAAAGATTAGGCTCTAATTAACTTAAAAATACATTTAAATTGTTCCCCAATGTAAAAAGTAACATAAAAATTTACATATCTTATTGATAACAGGTAAATAAATACACAATATATTTTTTACCACACAACTTCAGAGCACCAGCTTGATATAATGCTCTTTTAAGGTTTCTACCTTACAGACTTGCATACCTGTAAGATATGAAAACATTAATAGCATAACAATTACATTTATGTTTCTACATTAATCAAGTTTGGCTTTTAAAGAAATGGCAGTACAGTGCTCTAAAATAACAGTTCTTATTTAATCAGTTGTTTAATTTTTATGGTTGCTTGCTCTCGAAAACATAAATCTTAATAAACTCAATGTTATGGGTAAACTTATGTTTTAAGAATTTTTTGCCTCATTAACACATGACTGATTTTTACAATCTTATACAGAGTTTACTAAAAAAAATACAGATCTTAGTAAATCAATCAGATATCTAACTAAAGTACTCATGAATGAGTAATCCCATATCAAATTTACTTTACTTATTTATCAAAAAGTTAGAGAAACGTATTGAACAGTGTAAACCATTTTTATGTTGAAGGAAAGGTACTAGAGCCAAGGCATATTAGACATTTTGTAGATGTTAATATTTTGTTAGATGTTTGAACACCTAGAAAACTTTGTAAGCTTAAATTTAAAGACATTTGTTTTTATCTCTTTATCCAATTTAAATTGAAACATTTAAATCACGTGAATTAAAGATCTTTGGATCCACTTTTTAAAATTTGTTTTTATGAGCGCTTTTTTTTATGAGCGCTCCTTATATATGTTAATTTATGTATCATATATATGATATACGGACATATGTATATATAGACATACAACACATAACAAAATTGTGCACACATAATAATAGCAAAGGCCTCGTAGCATTTCGCAGGTGAAATCTTTATTGCAATGTTTCAAGAAGTCCACAGTTGGTCAAAGATAGAACTGATCAGAAAAACATTAACCTAGGTCTGTATGCTCAAAATCATGAGGTCAAAAAACATAAAGTATCTCAGAAAAAAAATAAGAGTCCTAGAAAAAATGACTTGCCAGTAATTAGTAAATACCATACAATTTACCTTTTTTTCCCTTAGATCTCAAATCAGTCTCCTACAAAGCTTGCAGGCTTTTTTCATTTGCATTTCAACATAAGTCATGGCTGAGGTCTGGAAGGAGCAGGAAAAAAACTGCTATTCTGAACAGACATCTTAGGACTAAGGCATTTTAACCATAATTTTCAGGTTCGGATGTTGAAAATTATGATACAAGTTTAAGATACAATTCACAAAATTTTATATCTTTACATCTTGTTTGGTCAACAGACACCATACTATGATTTACTATCCATGTCCAAATTAATGCACTGGTACACACAGTGACATTTTCCCAGGCTACCCAATTCAAAATTGGTGAAAAAAAAAGACTGTATGATTGGGAAGTTTCTTGCCAACTTGCAAGTAGAGTTCTTCAGTTATCCATCCTAAGTATTTAAGTTCTCTGGCATGAATTATCTGAAATCATAAACTAAACAATTACCTAAACCCGACTTTTAACTGCAAGATTGTGCAATGCTTCAAAAACCCATTCAGATACCAGATTGTTAAAATAAAACATCATCATTTCGACACACATTCAGCTAAGATCATTCCCAAAAAACAATTTATAATATCAACAAATTATTGCACATGCCTTAAAGTGCCAGAAACAAAGACACAATACAGACCGAAAGGAGGTCCAGACTATGGCTGTCAGAGAGAACCCTTTAAACCAGAGCAGATAAGAGAAAAATCTCGTACACCAGTGGGACCATAGCTGTCCCCACAAGGGGACCAGATGTTTTCACAGAGGGGCAACCTGAAATGTAAAATAAAGTATCTCCATGGTGATTTTACTGCATTTAGTGTCCCCTTTTTCTTTTTCTCTTTTTTTAACAAGACAGAGGTGGCATAATCCTTACAGTGCAGGGAAGGAAGGAGGTAATTCCCTGAATCAACAGGGCTTTGGCAGCTGCTGGGAGTCCCTCAGTTTCTCCTTTTACATACAGGATTAGCTCCTCTGATTCAGTTCCACACCAAGCATGCTCTATCTCCTAACATTTCAGTAGATAGGTCTCACAAAGTTCCGGGGCAGAGGGGGGGTACAAGATTTGTAACTTAAAGTTTGGTTCCTGACCTTGAAGCTAATTAATACCAATTTAATAATGAGGACTGGGTTTTGAGAAAAAGAAAAAAGGAGGTTTATTGCTTGGCTAACAAAGGAGAAACACAGGGGACTCTGCCAAAGTTGTGACTCTCTTTATCTGGAGGGACAAGGGGTTTTAAAGGAGGTTCACTTGTTAACCTGGGAGATACTCTGTTCTTAGGTCCCCAGCAGGCATTTCCCTCTGCAATGCGTGTGCTCCAGGCAGCCAGCTAGGCGCTTCTATCATCCTGCTTCACAAAGGGGGATAAAGTTCATTGCAGTTCCTTAAAACACAGTCCAAAGGGGTGTCAGGCTTACTCTCTTTATTTCTGATTTTCATGTCCAATATACTTAAGTTTTTACCACCAAAATCACACAACAAAACGAAAAAAAACAAACAAATAAAAAAACAAAAAATAGAACACAGAACACAAATAAACAGAAACCTGGTGGCTAAACACAGAAACAGGGGAACAGTGCAACATCTTGCTAAAGCTCCAGGGTAGGACCGCGTGCGTGCTCATTGGCACCTCTCTATAGTTCCAGAGGAATTCCCTACAGAACAGAACAGAGGACAGAAAGATTCTCGTTACTGTTCTGCACAGAAGTATATGTGAGCCTCCCCGTGCCACATCTCTGTCATCAGAAGAGATCTTCCTTAACTGGATATCAGATGTTATAAAGGAGCCACTTACCTATGGAGGCCTCCTCCATCAGGTGCTTGCTAATAGTTTTAGTGCAGAGGTTCACTGTAGTGCTCCCTGGACTAAAGGCTCTTTTCCAAATATAAAGAAGATGGACCAAATCAGGCCTTCGTGGAGAGCGGTTCCTTGGTGCCTATGGTTGATATACCATTCTAATTTGTGAAAGTGCCACAGAAAATAGGGTAAGCCTCCTTCTCATGGTACGCTTGAAAGCAACTGTTTGGATAAAGTGGTTGCCAAGGCAGAGACCTAATTCAGTTCCTGAAGGATGTGACCTCACCTCAATCCCTTGGTAATGGAACTCTCTGAACTTGGGATCCAGGAAGCCAGGCACACAGAGTCAGTCTCAGTCCCAGTCCCAGTGTCTCACTTGCTTCAATTTAGCAAGGACAGAGTCAGTCTTTCTTGGTACCTACTGATGTGAGGATGGCCAAATGCCAGGAGTTCTCTGAAGAGGGGCCTTTCCTGAAAAAGCAGGTAGTGGCTCACAGCTGGCTCCTGAACACTTCACAAAGTTGGACAAGGAGACCAGATCTGAGACAGGACACGCCATATTGGGGGAACATAGTAAGGCCCAGCAGTCAGAGGATACTCTGGAGAGTGAGAGACCTACTTGGGGAAGGAGGTGCCTTTGTGGGTGTGGATGTGTGTTTGTGGTTTTGTCTCATGTTCTGAGAATAGGCCTTTTGATTACCTATTGTTCTGTTGCCCTGAATGTCAGGAAGTTCTTTGCCTCAGGCCACGCTTTTGTGAAGCCTGAAGAAAACAGTTTTCAAATGGAAATGAATGGGCATCACCTGTGGCTTTTTGCTTAAGTGCGTTGTAAAGGGATGTGTCTGAATCAGCCTCTTGGCCCTGTGTGAGCCTGTGGCTTAGATTATCAGCACCTGATGGGTCTAAAGAAAGATCCCATGTGTGGATCCATAATCAAAATGGCCAAAAAATCAGTCATTGTTGATGAAGTCTCTCGCATTCCTCTGTAAGGTTCCTGACCTCCATCAAGTGAGAAAATGGATCCATTGGGTCAATTGAGTTCTTCAAAGCCCTGCAGATGCTAGCCCATAGGTTCTTGGGTTTTGTTATGAATCCAATTCAAATAAAGACTCTAAACCCCACAGACAGTAGGCCTCAAATTGAAGAACAGAGCTGTATTAATGGCAGGCATATTTGATCACTCTTGGTTCACAGGAAGGGTGTCCAGGCCACTCTGACTTTTGGCAAATGAGGGGAAAGGGAGATTATTTGGGACACTGTCTTGTGCTGCGCCTCTCATGGAATCCTCCTGCCAGAAGTTATGATGAGTGTCTATTTGGAAGAAGATGAGTGCCATTTGGGAGTGTTTTGGTTTTAATTGTGGGCATTTGTGTGGCGGTTGGTAGAGATAATTGGGTCCAACTTGTCTTGAATTTTGGTTTGATTCCCCTTAGAGACTGTGTTTTGGAACTGACCTCTGAGAAGGTACAAGGTCCTGTGTCATTGTATATCCATAATTCTAGGACATCTCTACGGAATGTAATTCAAAGCTAAATATACCAATCAAGGACCAAATGAACTTCTGGGCTTCAAATCTAACCTAGATTTCTGTTTTCATACTTATATTGAAAGGTTAATAAAATAGGTACTTGTCACATCCTGTTTTTCTGTATGCTTATAAAACACTGTTGAAATCTTGAGAACTGTTTGCTCTTCTTGTTCCCAGAATGTGCTGCCCCCAACTGCCAAACTGCAGAATGTACTCCATCAACCATTTGCACGCAAACCACCCACTCGCCCTTACCCATCAATAAACTTCCCTCCCTGCCCTCTCCAAGGAAAATATATAAGCACTTCTTAAGCTGTTCTCAGGGCTCTCTGCTCTATTCAAGCGAGCTCTGAGCCCTTGCATGCCGGACTCCCAATAAACCCTTTGCTGTTGCATTATACAGTCTCTTGGTGGTCTCTTTCATCGATGCTCACCCGACCTTTACTTCTGGTGGCCCCAGCGAGATCCGGCAGCTGCAGATGAAAGATCCCCAATGGGCTCCTCTGGGGGTAAATAAGGCCCCTCTTTCTGGTTTCAGGATTCAGGTTAGGGTTTGACAAAATGGCTATTGGTAAAGAGCGTGAGCTCTCTCCCACGGTGGCTGACACACATGTCACAGAGCCACAGGCCATGTCCCTGGGGGATTCACTCGGGAAATCGAGGAACCATAGTCTCCTCGACTCAGTGATATTTTCTTTCAGATTCGGAATTGCCAGCCCATCAGGTTTTGCCGGCTACTCAGTTCTGGTCTCAGTATTGGACGTCCATTGCCTGTCTTTATTGTCTTGTCTTGTCTGTGTCGTGTGTTGTTGCTTTCACTGTCTGTGTATATTTCATTATGGGACAGAGCACTTCAATGCCTCTGTCCCTGACCCTTAATCACTGGACCAAAGTCTGCTTAAGGGCTCAGAATCTTTCTTTTTCATTAAAACACCAGACCTGGCAGATTCTGTGTCTCAGAATAACCCACCTTTGTAGTCGGATGGCCCCTAGAAAGATGTTTCTACTTCGCACTAATTTGAAAAGTCTGAGATATTGTCTTTCAGCCGGGGCCACATAGACATCCAGATCAATAGCCATATATCTTAACTTGTCAGGACCTCTGCAAATCTCCTCCTCCATGGGTGAAGCCTTTCCTTGTCCCTGCACCCACTCCTACTCCTTCCCCTATGATTCTATCTCTCAAACTCTCTGTTCCTCAACCTCCACCATCTGTTCTCCCTGAGTCTCAAGACTCTACTCGTCCTTATCCTCTGCCCTTGTCCCCCAACCCCCAAAACCCTGTAAGTAATTCCCCTGCTGCTGACTCAGCCTCTCCACCATTCGAGGTAGCCAGAATGGCCCAGCGCCCTCCAGATGACTGTCCCATGACACACACAGCGCCTCCTTCCTGGAGGAAGCTGGCCCGGCTAAAAAAACTGAGAGAACTCGCCAACGTTTTCACACCTGCCTACTTGGAATGACTGCCAACAACTCCTAGGGACTCTCTTCATGACAGAGGAATGAGAGAAAAACCTCCTGGAAGCTAGAAAAAAATATCCTCGGACCTGATGGGCGACCAACACAACTTCCCAACATAATAAAAGCTGCCTTCCCCTTTAACCAACCCAACTGGGACCCCAACACCTTTGAAGATAGGGAGCATCTGTCCAATTATTGCCATGCTCTAATAGCGGGTATCCAAGGGGCCGCTAGGTGACCAACTAATTTGGCCATGGTAAGAGAAATTATTAAAAGGCCTGATGAATCTTCCTCTACGTTTCTAGAGAGAATTATGGAGGCATATAAGAGATATACTCCTTTCGATCCTCAGGCAGCAGATCAAAAGGCATCTGTCACGATGGCCTTAATTGTTGAAGCTGCCATGGATATTAAAGAAAAAAAGTTAAAAGAGAGATTTAGTCAGAGAAGCCGAAAAAGTATACTATAAGAGAGAAACAGGGAAAAAGAAAGGGAGCAGAGGGAGGATGAGAGAAGCAAAAGAAAGACTAAGGCATTGACTAAGATCCTGGTTACAACAAGGAAGAGGCCAGAAATTAAGACATAAGGTGACAGGAAGCGATACCTGGGCCCGTGCCACAGGCCACCCCTGGCCTCAGATCAATGTGCCTACTGAAAAAAAAAAAAAAGGACACTGGGCCAAAGAGTGCCCTATAAAGAGACAGACACGCCAGCCAGCCATTCTGATTCTGGGGGATGACTAAGAAAGTTGAGGCTCAGATTCTTTCCCCTAGCTCAGGGTAACATTTGAAGTGTAGGGGACCCAAGTAAACTTTGAAGTGAATACAGGAGCAGTATACTCAGCCCTTAAGGCCCCATTGGGCCGTCTATCAAATAAAAGGTCTGTAGTTCAAAGGGCTAATGGCAGTAAATATCGGGCTTAGACTACTAAGAGGACCATGGACCTGGGGAAAGGAAAAATCCATCACTCCTTCCTAGTAATCCCAGAATGCCCGCACCCATTGATGGGCAGAGATCTGCTCACCAAGCTCTGGGCCAAAATAACTTTTAACCCTGAAGGCCCCCAAATGAAATTTCTAAATCCTTCAGTAAAAACTCCTATAGTCACGGCTTTAACTATATTAGTAGAAGATGAACGTCCACTCTTCACACCCCCCAAGACTGATCAAACAGGCAAGCTACCCCAGAAATGGATAACAGATTACCGAGATGCCTGGGCAAAAACTGCTGTGTTAGGCCTGGCCGTGAAACAACCTCCAATAACAGTGGAGTTAAAAACCTCAGCCTCCCCAATCAATGTCAAATAATATCTTCTAAGCATAAAAAGCTAAAGATGGGATAAGGCCCTATATTCAGAAATATCTGGCCTTAGGGGTCCTAAGGCCCTGTCAATTGGCCTGGAACACTCCCCTGCTATTAGAAGAAAAAGCCAGGAACCAGGGACTATCACCCTGTTAAAGACCTAAGAGAGATCAACAACAGAGTGCAGGACATTCACCCCACAGTACCTAATCTGTTCAATCTGCTTAGCACTCTGAACCCTGAGCAGAAATGGTATACTGTTCTGGACTTAAAACAAGCTTTCTTTTGCTTGCCTCTGCATAAAGATAGTCATTTGCTGTTTGCTTTTGGGTGGGTAGACCCAGAAACCGGAAAGTCTAGTCAACTAACTTGGACTAGACTCGCAGAGGGGTTCAAAAACTCCCCCACTCTCTTTGATGAAGCCCTTCACAGAGATCTCAACAATTTCTGAACTACACACCCCGAAGTCACCCAGCTTCAATATGTGAATCACCTGCTACTGGCATCCAACACCAAGGAAAACTGTGAACTGGGACCCAAGCACTATTATCCGAGCTTGCTCAACTCGGGTATAGAGCTTTGGACAAAATTGCCCAATTTGCCAGCAAGAAGTAATCTTCCTCGACTATTTCCTTAGGGGCGGTAAACGATGGCTCACTGAGCCCAGAAAACAAACCATTGAGCAGATACCAACCCCATCTTACAGCAGACAACTAAGAGTTTCCTGGGATTGCTGGGTTTTGCAGGTAATGGATAAATGGGTTTGAGTCCTTAGGTGCTCCTTTATACCCGCTGTTAAAGGGAGATGCCCAATTCCAATGGACCCCTAAGTACCAGGAAGTTTTAGATCACATCCAAGGACACTGACATTGAACGCCTCAACTTTACTGAGCTCAGCCTGCAATTACAGAAAGCCCTACACTACGTTAAAAATGTACATCAACTCACTCACCTTGGTTCAAAGAAACTGCAGGCATTCCTGTAGGATTAAGAACAGAGTTTTCCACTAACTGACTCACAGCGAAAGGAAATAATTGAACTGGTAACAAAAGCCTGTCGGGTCAGTCAATTGTTTAATGCTTACCCTTCCAAGTTTCTTAGACGAAAGCACCTACGAGGAACCAGACCAGGACAATTCTGGGAAGTGGACATTACTGAAATTAAGCCAGCAAGGTATGGACTTAAATATCTCCTAGTCTTTGTGGATACATTCTCAGGATGGATTGAAGCCTTACACACACACACACACACACACACACACACACACACACACACAGAAAAAAAAAAAACGGCGCAAATGGTTCTCAAGAAGATCCTGGAAGATATTTTTCCAAGATACGGTCTGTCTAAGATAATAGGGTCTAATAATGGACTTGTGTTCATGGCCCAGGTAAGTCAGGTGTGGATTAATTGTAAGTTACATTATGCTTATATACCCCAGAGCTCAGGAGAGGTAGAAAAAATAAATAGAACCATTAAAGAGACCTTAACAAAATTAAGCTTAGAGACCGGCATAAAAGATTGGACTATGCTCCTGCCTTATGCACTGTTTCATGCGAGAAATACTCCCTCAGTTTCTTTGTGTAACCTCACCCCTATGAAATTCTCTATGATGCCCATCATCCAGTAAGGGACCTAATCCCCAACTCTAAGGCCTAACAATCCCTTCCACACCCCTTGCTTGACAGACTTAAAGCCATTGAAAGAACTCAGTGATAACTGTGGAAACAGCTGGCCACTGCCTACCAACCTGGGGACGAGGGGATTCCACATCAATATCAAGTAAGAGACTTCGTCAACATAAGACAACATCAGGTGTTATCCCTAGAACCCCGCTGGAAAGGAACATACCAGGTGCTACTTATAACACCTACAGCCATAAAAGTAGACAGAATCACTTTTTGGATCCATGCCTCTCATCTCAAGCCTTCACTGTGTCCAGACTCTGGTTGGAAACTGGAAAAAACTGGTAACCATTTCAAATTGTGTATTCGCTATGTGGACAAGACTATAGACTCTCCCCTTGGCCACCAGTACTCCTAACCCTCATCAGCCTGTTCAGCAGTGAAGGCTGATCTGAAATCCTACTAGACAAGAAGTATGGTCTATCTCGCATACAGCCCCCTTAGGGACCTGGTGGCTATCTCTCCACCCAGACATTTTTCAGCTTGGTATAGGTGTTTCCTATTGAGATAACCCCAATGAAGAGGATCCCACTAAAGTTCCATTAAATCCCTTCCATAACATAGATAATTGAAACAAACATTATGGATGCACGGAAACGCGAGCCAGATTCAAGTTGGTTAGCCTAGATTACTATATATGCCCGGCGGACTATCAAAACCACAAACAGCCATGGCTGTGTGGGGGGAAAGCCAACTTCTTGTGAAATTCATGGGGATGTGAGCATACAGGGGCTGCCTGGTGGAACCCAAACTCCTCATCAAATTCAGTACACAGCATTGGCCATATAACCAATTAGACAACCAAAAACTATGGCCCCCAGAGGGTTCTCTAGATCCTCAAATTCTGCGTGACATTTTTAACTTCGGCAAGTGCTCAAAAGGGGAAAATTCCCCTATGTGGAATCCTTTTCCCTCCTTCACTCACATCCTGTACTATGCTTCTCCAATAGTTCCTCACCCTCAGCCTTCTGCTCTAGACTCTCTGCTGTCACTCCCACCTCAGCAACCTGATTTCTTCCCTCCAATTACTACATCAAAAACCCAAACCTCCGCCAGTTCTCAGACCATTGCCCCCTTGCTGAGGTAGCAGGTACCGAGGTACCCCTCCACTCACTCACTCCTCTCTTTTTCTGTCTGTGCCTGCACTAGGTCCCACCAAGTCCTCTAAGAAGCTAAACCAAAGCTCATACCAGCTGAGAAGAGCCCTAAGACCCCTATCCAAGATGTAATAAAAATAGCCTTTAAAGTTGCTTTGTCATCACTGAAAACAGGTTACTAAAAATTTAAAGTCCCTCACAGGCTTTTTGGAATACTCACTCCCATCTTCACCTCTGCTCTACCTGTTCTACTGCTCAAGTTTTGTTCTAGGAAAATCCCAAACCCCTTTTCCATTATTCTTTTACATCTCATCTTCCTCATTCTCAGATCCACGGAGCTGCTCTCAGCCTCGCCTTCCCCGTCTTCCCCCTCTGTACCAGGTCCATAGATATGTCTTAAATAACCTTCTCCAGAAGTCTTCACCGAGGCTTACATTAGGTCTTTCAGCAAAAGAGTCCCTCTGAAAGAGTTCAATGTAGATAAACTTCCACTTTTCGTGTTGCCCTGTTCTACTTGGCCACTGGCTGGAAAAATCACCACCCCTAAGCTTGACACCGCCTTACTAGATTTTCACAAAATATGTGAACAAGGCCTCTGGCCTTGAGCTGGGGCTTCACAGAGATGGCTAGATTTCTAAGATAAAAAAGTTACCAATTGGGCTTCATGGTGACAGCTGGCAGAGAGAAAAAAAAGAGACAAAAAAGCTCCCCCTTTCCAAGGTGTCTTTGAAAAGTTAGCTTGCCCAGAACAGAGGAACAAAAACAGAAACAAAAACTGATTTCTGTGAATTTCTACAGACTGTGAACTTCTGAGCCACTTCCCTTACATGTTGGGTACAAATTCTAAAACTACCGAAACTTGGGGTTCAGGGGATTAATTGATTACAACAGAAGCAATGCCCTCTAAATCCGGATGCAACCAAATAAGACTGTTTTCCTGTGTTTGGTGCTATCTTAGGTCCCTTTCCTTGTCCGTCCCTACAACAGTATAATTCTATACACTTTAACATTATTTATGTTTTCATAAAATGGTCAATATATGTGATTAATTATGTAATGATGCAGATGTTTTCCAGAGTTCTCTATCATGACTTAGGTTCATTTAAAGATCAAATAAGGGGCATACAACCCGGTTCCACTGGGAACCTGTATCCATCACTTTAGCCATCCTATTAGAAATAATAGTTGTTGAAGGGGTGGGCTAGTCCATGAGACACAACAAAGACACAATTAGAAGCAGAAATATGCCAAAGTTTAAAGACATTAAATACCGACATCACAGCTTTACAGGAATTTTAACCTCTCTCTTTCTGAAGTTGTTTTACAAAGCAGGCGAGTGTTTTACCTCCTCTTTATGAGAGAAAGGTGCCTTTTTGCTTGCATTGAGGGAAGAATGTTGTTTTTATGCCGACAATACTGGAGTTGTAAAAGAATCTATGAGTAAATTAAGAAAACGACTTGAAGAGCGTCAAAGAGAGACAGAGGCCCCAAAAGGGAGGTTTGAGTCTTGGTTCACATAGTGACCTCATTAACTACGCTTTTATCTGCCATGGCCAGTCCATTAAAAATCCTCATATTATTGCTAACTGTAGGACCCTGTTTGCTCAACCGTGTAGTTTCCTTTCTAAACCAAAACGAACCTGTTATTAATCCTAACCATACACTGTTCTCTCAATCTAATTTTACAGAAGAGAAGGGACAGAATTGGTATTAAAATACAGAATTATAGAGGATCTTCCACCTGCTGAAAACCTCAAAGGTCCACGCAGAAATGATCCCTGGAGAAGATGTAGGCAAGTACGAAAGACCTGAGAGAGCAAAAGTCTTCCATGGCAAACAACCTGCTCAGGATGAAGGGATGTGTCTGAATCAGCCACTCTCTTCTTAATGTAGAGAAGGTGGACCAAAGCAGGCATGTGTTGAGAGCTGCTCCTGCATGCCTATGGTTGACATACCACTCTGACCTGTGAAAGTGTCACAGGAAGTAGGAGCAGCCTCCTTCTCATGGTAACCTTGGAAGCAACTGTTAGGACAAAGTTGTTGCCAAGGCAGTGACCTCATTCAGTTCCAAAAGGAAGTGACCACACCTAACTTCCTTGGTGATGGAACTCTCTGAACTTGGAATCCAGGAAGCCAGGCACCCAGAGCCAGTCCCAGTCCCAGTCCCAGTGGTCAAACTTATTTTGATTTACCAAGGACAGACTCAGTCTTTCTTGGGACCTACTGATGTAAGGATGGCCAAATGCAAAGAGAGATATGAAGAGGGGCCTTTCCTGAGAAAGCAGGCAGTGGCTCACCGCGGGCTCCTGACAACTTCACAGAGTTGGCCAAAAAGACCAGATTTGAGACAGAACAGGCTATTTCCAGGGAACATAGTAAGGCCCACCAGTCAGAGGACACTCCGGATAGTCACAGACCTACTTGGGGAAAGGAGGTGCCTTTGTTGTGTGGGTGTGGGTTTGTGGTTTTGTCTCATGTTCTGAGAATAGGTATGAAAGGCAGTTTGTTTTTTTTTTGGAGTGAACTGTTTCTTGTAAGTCGTTTGACAAGGCGAGAATTTCTATGTCTGTGTATCCCACTGTGTCCGTGGTTGTAGACATTAGAAAAGAGAATGCATCAATGAATATGTCCTGTCTAGTAGAAAGCTTCACAGCATTCATCCTGCCCTATTTATGAATGGTCTGCAGCTTGCCTTATTGATGTGCAACACCTGCTATCTTCCTTAGTTCCTGTTTTATTCCTGAATTCTGGCCACTCTCCAGAATAGGTTCTTGGTTTTCTGTTTAAGATATGTACAACCTCGAAGCTCTGTGACATGACCATGTACTGAAGGGAATGGTGAGCATCTCAGAAAACTCAGATATCAGTGTGACCAGGAAAGTCTCAGTGGAGAAACCCTGCTTGGGGCCTTTTGTTTACCTATTCTTCTGTTGCGCTGAATGTCAGGAAGGTCTTTTCCTCAGTCCACCACTTTTTGAAGCCTGAAGAAAACAGTTTTCAAATGGAAATGAATGGGCATTACCTGTGGCTCTTTGCTTAATTGCTTTGGAAAGGATGTGTCTGAATCAGCCTATTTACCCTGTGTGAGGCTGTGACTTAGATTCTCAGCTCCTGATGGATCTAAAGAAAGATCCCATGTTTACATCCAAAAACAAAATGGCCAAAAGAGCAGTCCTTGTGGATGAAGTCTCTCGCCTTCCTCTGTAACTTTCCTGACCTCCATCAAGTCAGATTAGGGATCCTTTGGGTCAAATGAGTTCTTCAAAGCCCTGCAGAGGCTAGCCCATATTTGCTTGGGTTTTCTCAAGACTCCAATTCACATAAAGAATCCAAACCCCACAGTCATTTGGCCTCAAATTGAAGAAGCAGAGCAGTATTAACGGGAGGCCTACTTAATCTCTCCTGGTTCACAAGAAGGGTGTCCAGGCCACCCTGAATTTAGGCAAATTAGGTGCAAGAGAGCTTATTTTGGACACGGTCTTGGGGTGTGCCCCTCATGGAAAACTCCAGCCATAGGTTATTGTGAGTGTCTATATGGAAGAAGATGAGCGCCACGTTGGAGTGTTTTGGTTTAAATTGTGGTCATTTGGGTGGCGGTTGGAAGAGATGACTTGGTCCACATGTTCTTGAACTCTGGTGTGACTCCCTTAGAGTCTGAGTTCTGGAACTGACCTCAGAGAAGTATTGCCATAAATAGTGTTGAGATTTTAGGAAGCCAGGCATGAGCGTTGCCCTTGGAAACTGAGTTCTAGGCCCAGGGTGGCTTTCCACAGAGCACTGAGCCTCTCAGCCAGGATACCACAAATTTTATTCTGAAAGACTTGGCACCCATAGTTGAGAGTCAAAACTCATATGGACCTCACATTGTAGACCTAAATGGGCATAACATCATATGATCTTTTGGCCACTCTTTGGGAAGTCTTACCTGTGAGTGTTCTCCAGAGATTTCATTGAAATGAGCTTCCTAACCATTTAATGGTTCCTGAAAGAATTGAAACTCACAGTGCCTCCAACTTCATCCTTGAAAAATGGCTAGATAAATACCATGAAATTTTTGAATTTCCCATGACCAGGTGGCACTGGAAAACCTTTTGATGTCCTGTTGCTGATCATGAATATACCAGACAGTGCCTTGATTGACTGGGTTTCATGTAAATGGTGTAGAACAGAGATGCCAGTAAGTTGACTCTGTTGAGTAGTAGGTTAGAGCAGTGGTGGGCAGGTATGTGATAAAACATCTGTGGTGGGGCCATGTGTATCTTCCATTGGCTTCAAATGCCTTGTGACTGACATGGTGCAGCCAGCAGAAGCTTCCATGTAAAGGCAAGTTGTTATTTGGAGAGGTTTCAGTACATTGTTCAGAATCAGGGTGCTATGGTCAAGGGGGCAAGATATGTGGGATAGGATCCTAGTTCTTGGATCCTCCTGCAAAACCTGACCCACCATACATGACAGAACTTCCTCTTGCACTGTGACCCAGTTGAACTCTTTGTATTTCGTGAAGCAAATACCAAACACCCAGTGCAGCAGGAAGAAACACCACGAAAATGGAAGATGACCATATGGCTTCACAGTGCACACTGGCACACATTTATCCCCCAGTGGCCACAGTTTACCTAAAAAGAGAATTCAGCACTGCTGCCTCATGTACATTGGGAAATAAGAAACCATGTCCTCCAGGTCTCATAGATCCAGACCAAGCTTTTATGGTCTCCCTAGAAAGGAAGCTAAAGCTCCTGACAACAACATATTTTTCAAGTGCCCAAACTCACAGGCAGTTTCTCTAGAAGTCTCTAGGCCAGCAGACCTCCATGTTTGTGGAGTTTTTACCCTGTCCCATACTTTTGGAAACTACTCCACCACTTCAAAGGTTGTGAGCTCCTGAGCATATTCCATTTAACATATTTATTCACAGATTTTCTAAATCTTCTCCTCTAATTGTGTCTTACTTGGGGTGAAGGAATTGTCAAGGCATTGTTCTGGATGAGAGTGGGAATAATTTTGTGTAGCACATATTTACATACACATTGGATTCATTGTTCAATTTTCCATTCGAAATGCTGAATCTTTGACACTAACCCATACCCTACTAGACTCTGAATACTAATTCTAATATGATGGAGAAAAGTAACCCAAACAGAATAAAAATACTAGCACTTCAGAGGAGGCATGGTGGATAGTTGGTTTGCCTTTTGCATGATATAGGGTAGGAGTTATAAATCTTGTCAATTTTTTGTTGAAATAGTTCTGCATGTGTTTTTAAATTTAACACATATGTGAATTCCTGTCTCCATTTTTCTGTAGCCTATTCAGCACATATATTTTTATATGCACATATAGAATCCTACCTGGTTTCACACGTATATTCTTGAGAGGTGGCTAACTTGGCAGATACAAAGTGTGAGAAGAGATCACTCCTCATTAATGCTTTTGGAACTGAAAATTCAGACTATGAGTGAGCTTCTTAGTTGAAAAACATTATACATAAATCCATGTTCAGTAAAATTAATATTTTGGATCTGTGGATGATATATATTTCACAATGAATTTTAATTGGCATATATATTGCTACTATTTAATGTCTCTGTGTGTGTTTTGTGTGTGTGTGTGTATATATATATATATATATATATATATATATATATATATATATATATACACTCTAGATTTTTCAAAATATAAAATATATGTGTCCTATTATACACTCCCTAAATTCATTCTTGTTCATGTATGTGGTTTTATATTAAACTTTTCATAAGATTATTTTAAAAATATTCATCCACCTGAAATACATATTTGTTTTCTAGTACTAAAAAGTTACTTCAGTGAATGGTGCAAACAAATCCTTATATTTTTACAGTAGCTGACCCACTTTAACATCAATGCAAGTAGATTCCTATGGAACATGATGTGTATTTTGACGTTCATTTTTATTAAACACTGGTACATTACTATTTCTGCAGTTTTTATACATTATAGAATATACATTTCATCCACAAGTTCACAAATTTAAAGAAATTTGTAACACATTCAATCACTTCCTGCTTCAGAACATATGTATTCCTCCTTGTTTTTGAGTGGTCATTTCATGAGATTTCTTTCCAAACACATTATTTTCGATTTCCATAATCAAATTTGAAGCAAAATTCACACACTCTTGGTGATAAACCACAACCGTAATATTACCATTAGATGTATTACTGGTTGGAATGAATGTATGTATATCAATATATGATTCCTGTGTATTTTCAGATATCAATTCAATCCATTATTTAAAGTTGGAACAAGTTATATTATTTATTCGCAGTATGGTCTATTCATGTATTATCTCTATATTCATACATACATGGTACACCTATATGTACCCCCAATACTAATTTATACCCCTTCAAAATATTGCTCCAAGAAATGGTGCAAGAAATACTCATGTCACCTGATCTACATATACGTTTTATCACAGTAATATTCTGGCCACAAAATGCAAAGTCACACTTACGATTGTACCAAAGCCTAAATGGAATGTGAGTATGGATTATGAAAATCACCCATGTCCAGGTTGCCTAATGCTCTCAAATGTCAATCCTATTGGTGACTACATATTTGTTACTTCCTAAGATTATATATTCAATCTCAAGCCTGTTGAAAATGTCTTTTGCTATCACTCACTTTATACTTTGCCTGATTTCCTAATGTCTCTATTGATATCTGCTTTCCTACATATTTTCCCCAGTTCATCACTGTGACTGACTCTTCACATATGCTGACATTTACATTTTCTGTCTACCTGAAAACCTATTGCTAAAGAACTATTTGTCCAAATGCTATACTCACACTTTTTTATAATCCTACCAACTATCTTCCTAATCCTACCAACTCTCCCTCTTTGAATGGTTGTTCTCCTCAACATTCAATCATCCAAGGTATCAGATCTTATGCCATTGTGTATAGATTTATCTGAGACATCTGTGCAGAACATAATTAAAAGCTAAGTATCCCAATCAAGGACCCAATGCCCTTCTGGGCTTCAAATGTTACCGAGATTTCTGTTTTCATTCATATATTTCACCTATATAATCTTATAAATATTGCAGGTTCCCAATACCATTATTCATCCAGCAGAATGATCCTAACCCAAATCAAACATGTTATTAACTGTAACCATACACTGTTCCCTCAATCTAACTTTACAGAAGAGCAGGGACAGAGTTGGTCTTACAATACAGGAATGTAGGAGATCTTCAACTTCCGGAGAACTTCAAAGGTCCATGCAGAAATGATCCCTAAAGAAGATGTAGGCAGCTATGATGGACCTGAGAGTGCGAAAGTCATCTTTCATGACAAAAAAAAAAAACAGGTCAGGATGAAGGGGTGTGTCTGAAGCAGTCTCTCTCTTCTTAATGTAGAGAAGATGGACCAAACCAGGCTTGTGTGGAGAGCTGTTCCCGGGTGCCTATGGTTGATATTCCATTCTAACTTGTGAAAGTGTCATAGGAAGTAGGAGCAGGATCCATCTCATGGACCCTTGGAAGCAACTGTTAGGACAAAGTGGTTGTCAAGGCAGTGACCTCATTCAGTTCTAGACGAAGTGACCCATGTCACTTTCTTGTTGATGGAACACTCTGAACTAGGAATCCAGGAAGCCAGGCACCCTGAGGCAGTCCCAGTCTAAGTCCCAGTGGTCTCAAATTTTTGGATTTAAGAAGGATAGAGTAAGTCTTTCTTGGCAACTACTAAATTGAAGATGGACAAATGCCAGGAAAGCTCTGAAGAGGGGCTTTACCTGAGAAAACAGGCAGTGGCTCACCGCTGGCTCCTGATAACTTCACAGTTTTGGCCAAGAAGACCAGATCTGACATAGGACAGCCCATTTAGGGGAAACATAGTATGGCCCACCAGTCAGAGGATGCTCCGGATAGTCACAGACCTATTTTGGGGAAAGAAGGTGCCTTTGAGGGTGTGTGTGTGTGTGTGTTTGTGTGTTTGTGATTTTGTCTCAAGTTTTGGGAATATGTAGGAAAGTCAGTATGTTTGGTTTGGAGTGGACTGTTTCTATTAAGTCCTTTGAGAAGGTGAGTGTTTCTATGTCTGGGTATCCCACTGTATTTGTGGTTGTAGACAATAGAAAAGAGAATGCATCAATAGATGTGTCCTGTCTAGTAGAATTCTTCGCAGAATTCATCATGTCCAATTTATGAATGGACTGCAGGTTACCTTATGGATGGGCAACACCTATTACCTTCCTACATTCCTGATATCTTCCTGAATCTGGTCACTCTCCCATAGGCTCATGGTTTTGTGTTCAAGATATGTATCTCCTCCACAATCTGGGACATGGCCATGTACTGCATAGCTGAAGAGATTGGTGAATATCTCAGAAAACTCAGATATCAGTGTGACCAGGAAAGTCTCAGTGGAGAAAATCTGCTTTGGGATTTTGCTTACCTATTGTTCTGTTGCCCTGAATGAAAGGAAGGACTTTGCCTAAGGCCACACATTTCCAAAGCCTGAAAAAAACAGTTTTCAAATGGAAATAAATGGGCATCACCTGTGGCTCCTGGGTTAATTGCTTTGCAAAGGGATATGTCTGAATCAGCCTCTTAGTGCAGTGTGAGATTATCGCTTAGATTCTCAGCACCTGATGGATCTAAAGAAAGATCCCATGTGTGCATCCAAATCCAAAATGGCCAAAAGAGAAGTCATTGTGATGAAGTCTCTTGCCTTCCTCTGTAAGGTTCCTGATCTCCATCAAGTGATAACAGGGATCTTTGGGTCAACTGAGTTCTTCAAGCCCTGCAGAGGCTAGCCCATATGTGCTTGGGTTTTCTCATGACTGCAAATCACATAAAGAAACTATACCCGACAGTCTGTATGCCTCAATTTGGAAAAGCAGAACAGTATTAATGGCAGACCTCTTTGATCAGTCCTGGTTCACAGGAACGTTGTCCAGGAAACACTGACTTTAGACAAATGAAGGGCAAGGGAGCTTATTTTGACATTGTCTTGGGCTGTGTGCCTCATAAAAACTTCCAGCCAAGGTTATGATGAGTGTCTATATGGAAGAAAATGAGGGCCATGTGGGAGTGTTTTGGTTTTAATTCTGGTCATTGGTGTGGCGGTTGGAAGAGATGACTGGGTGAACTGGGCTTGAACTCTGGTGTGTTTCCACTTAGAGACTGAGATCTGAAACTGATCTCAGAGAAGAATTGCCAAGAATTGTGTTGGGATTTTAGGAGGCCACGCATGAGAGTCGCCCTTGGAACCTGAGATCTAGTACCAGGGTGGCTTTCCACAAAGAACTGGGAATCTCAGCCTGGATATCACATGATTTTATTCTGAAAGACTTGGCAGCCATAGTTGAGAGTCAAAAGACATAGGACCTCACATTGTAGATCTCAATGGTCCTGGCTTCAAGTGACCTTTTGTCCACTCTTTGGAAAGCCTTGCCTGTGAGAGTTCTCTAGAATTTTCTTTGAAATGAACTTTCTCAACATTTAATGGTTCCTGAATAATTGTGCATCCAACGTCATCCTTGAAAAATGGCTAGATAAATACCACGAAATTTTTGAATTTTCCATGACCAGGTGGAACTGCAGAAACTTTCGATGTCCTGTTGCTTACCATGAGTGTACCAGACAGTGCCTTGATTGACAGGGTTTCATTAAAATTGTTTAGAACAGAGATGCCAGTATTTTGGAGCCTGCTGAGTAGTGGGCCTAGAGCAGTGGTGGACAGGTGTGTGATAAAACATCATGGTGGGGCAAGTTGGATCTGCCATCGGCTTCCAAATGGCTTGTAACTGACAGAGTGCAGACATCAGACCCTTATATGTAAAGGCATCTTGTTATATGGCGTAGTTTCAGGGCAATGTTCAGAATCAGGTTGCTATGGACAAGGGGGCAATCTTTGAGAGATAGAAGCCTGGTTGGTGAATTTTCTTGCAGACCCTGACCCACCACACGTGACATAAATACCTCAAGCACTGTTTCCCAGTTGAACTCCTTGTATTTTGTGAAGCATGAACCAAACTCCAAGTGCAGCAGCAAGAAACACCACGAAAAGTGGAGGATGACCAAATTGTTTCACAGTCCACACAGGGAGACACAGTTTACCTACAAAGAGAGAATTGAGCACTGCTGCCTCGTGTTCATTGGAAAATAGGAAACGATGTCCTCCAGGTCACATAGATGAAGACCCAGCTTTGAGGGTCTCACTACAAAGGAAGCATAACTCCTGACAACAACCTATATTTCAGTGCCCAACTTCACTGGCAGTTTCTCAAAAAGTTTTAGGCAAGCAGAGCTTCATGTTTGTGGATTGTGTACCCTGTCCTTACTTTTGGAAACTCCTATACCACCTCCAAGTTTGTGCACTCCTGAGCATTTTCGATTCCAGAAATGTAATCACAGATTTTGTAACTCTTCTACTCTAATTGTGTCTTCCTTGGGGCGAAGGTAATGACAAGGCATTGTTCTGGATGAGAGTTGGAAGATTAATTTTCCTTTTTTCCATTTGAAATTCTGAATCCCTGACACTAACCCATATTCTACTAGACTCTGACTACTAATCCTAATATGATGGAAGAAAGTAACCCAAACAGTACATAAATACTTGCAGTTCAGAGTTGGACTTGCCTTTTGCATGATAAAGGGTAGGTGTTATAAATCTATTCAATATTTAATTGAAATAGTTTTCAATGTGTTTTTAAAGTTAACAAATATGTGAATTACGGTCTCCCATTCTCTGGAGCCTATTCAGCACATGTATTTTTATATGCACAAATAGAATCCTACAAGGTATCACACGTACATCCTTGTAAGATATATGACTTAGCAGATACAAACTGTGAGAAGTGATCACTCCTCCTAAACGCTGTTGGAACTGAAAATTCAACCTATGGGTGAGCTTCCCAGTGGAACAACATTATACATAAACCCATGTTCACTAAAATGAATGTTTTTGCATCTTTATGATATATATTTCATGATGAATTTTGATTGGCATATATATTGCTACTTTTTAATGTCTGTGTTTGTGTGTGTGTGTGTGTGTGTGTGTATATATATATATGTATATATATATATATATATATATATATATATATACACTCTCCATATTTTTAAAAATATGAAATATATGTGTCTTATATACACTCCCTAAATTCATTCATGTTCATGTATGTGGATTAATAATCAACTTTTCACAAGATTATTCTTAGAAATATTCATCCACCCGAAATACATATTTGTTTCCTAGTACTGAAAACTAACTTCAGTAAAAGGTGCATACAAATCCTAATATGTGTACATTAACTTACCCAGTTTAACATCAATGCATGTAGGTTCCTATGGGACATGATGTGTATTTTGACGTTAATTTTTATTCCACACTGGTACATTACTATTTCTTCAGTTTATGCACATCATAGTATATATATTTTATTCACTAGTTAGCAAATTTATAGGCATTTGTTTCACTTTCAATCACTTCCTGCTCCAGAACACATGTATTCCTCTATGTCTCTTGACTGGTCTATTCATGAGACTTTTTTCCAAATATATTATTTTCTATTTCCATAATCAATTTTGAACCAAAACTCACACACCCTTCATGATAAACCGTAACCCTAAGATGATCATTAGATATATAACTGGTTGGAATGAATGATTGCATATCAATATAAAATTTCTTATAAATTTTCAGATATTTATTCAATTCATTATTTAAAGTGGATCCAGTTATATTATTTATTCACAGTATGGTCTATTCATGCATTATGTCTATATTCATAGAAACAGGGTACACCTATTTGTACCCCCATACTAATTTGTAAGTCTTCAAAATATTGCTCCCAGAATTGGTGGAAGAAATACTATTGTCACCTGATCTACATACACATTTTATTACAGAAATATTCTGGACACAAAAAGCATAGGTCACACTTACAATTGTACCAAAGCGTAAATGGAAAGTGAGCATGGATTACTAAAAACATCCATGTCCAGGTTGCCTAATGCTCTCAAATATCAATTCTATTTTTGACTACATATTTGTTTCTTCCTAAGATTATATATTCAACTTCAAACCTGTTGAAAATGTCTAACCCTATCACACAATTTATACTTTGCTTAATTTCCTAATGTCTCTATTGATATCTGATTTCCTATATTTTTCCCCAGTTCATCATTGTGACTGACTCTTCACATGTGCTTACATTTACATACACTCTCTACCCTAAATTCTATTGCTAAAGAACTTTTGGTCCAAATCCTATACTCACTCTTTTTTCTAAACCTACCAACTACCTTCCTAATCCTGCCGACTATCGGTTTTTGACTGGATGTTCTCTTCAACATTCAATATCCAAGGTACAAGGTCCGATGCCAGTGTATATTGATTTATCTGAGACATCTGTGCTGCACATTACTCAAAGCTAAGTATCCCACTCAAGTCCCCAATGCCCTTCTGGGCTTCAAATCTTACCTAGATTTCTGCTTTCATACTTATGTTTCACATATATACTCTTGTAAACATCGCATTTTGCCAATACCATTATTCATCACGCAGAATTATTTGTAACCCAAATTGAACAAGTTATTAACCCTAACCATACACTGTTCCCTCAGTATAACTTACTTAAGAGCAGGGACAGTGTGGGTCTTACAATATAGGAATGTAGATGATCTTCCACCTGCTGAGAACATCAAAGATCCATGGAGAAATGATCCTTGCAGAAGATATAGGCAGCTATGTAGGACCTGAGAGAGCAATAGTCATCTTCTATGGCAAACAACCTGGTCAGGATTAATTGATGGTCTGAATCAGCCTCTCTCTTCTTAATAAAGAGAAGATGGACTGAACCAGGCCTCTGTGGAGAGCTGTTCCCTGGTGCCTATGGTTGATATACCATTCTAACTTCTGAATGTGTCACAGGATGTTGGGGCAGCCTCCATCTCATGGGAACCCTGTAAGCAACTGTTAGCACAAAGTGGTTACCAAGGCAGTGAGCATATTCTGTTCCTGAAAGAAGTGACCTCACTTCACTTCCTTGGTGATGGAATTCTCTGAACCTGGGATCCAGGAAGGAAGGCACGCAGAGCCAGTCGCACTCCCAGTTCCAGTGGGCTAACTTGTTTGCTTTTCCCAAAGACATAGTCAGTCTTTCTTGGTACCCACTGATGTGAGGATGGCCAAATGCCAGCAGAGCTCTGAAGAGGGGCCTTTCCTGAGTAAGCAGGTAGTGGCTCACCATTGGCTCCTGACAACTTCACAGAGTTGGCCAAGGAGACCAGATCTGAAACAGGACAGGCCATTTTGGGGGAACATAATATGGCCCACCAGTCAGAAGACACTCCGGATAGTCACAGACCTATTTGGGGGAAGGAAGTGCCTTTGCCGTTGTAGGTGTGAGTTTGTGGTTTTTTCTCATGTTCTGAGAATAGGTAGGAAAGGTGGTTTGTTTGGTTTGGAGTGGACTGTTTCTAGTAAGTCGTTTGACATGGTGAGTGTTTCTAAGTCTGTGTATCCCACTGTATCCGTGGTTGTAGACATTAGAAAAGAGAATGCATCAATGGATGTGTTGTCTCTAGTTGAAAGCTTCCCCGCATTCATACTGCCCAATTAATGAATGGACTGCAGCTTGCCTTATGGATGGGCAACATCTATTATCTTCTAAAGTTCCTGTTTTCTTCGTGAATTCTGGCCACTCTCCAGAATAGACTCATGGTTTTGTTTCCCAAATATGTAACACCACAAGGTTCTGTGACATGGCCATGTACTGGATAGCTGAAGGGAATGTGAGCATCTAAGAAAACTCAGATTTCAGTGTGACCAGTAAAGTCTCAGTGGAGAAACACTTCTTTGGGCCATTTGCTTACTTCTATTTCTATTACCCTGAATGTCAGGAAGGTCTTTGCCTCAGGCCACCCCTTTGTGTAGCCTGAACAAAACTGTTTTCATATGGAAATGTATGGATATCACCAGTGGCTCTTTGCTTAATTGATTTGGATTGGGATGTGTCTGAATCAGCCTCTTGTCCTTGTATGAGGTTGAGGCTTAGATTCTCAGCACCTGATGGATCTACAGAAAGATCCCATGTGTTTCCAAAACTAAAATGGCCAAAATAGCAGTCATTGTGGGTGAATATTTTTGCCCTCTTGTTTTAGGTTCCTGACCTCCATCAAGTGAGAATAGGGATCCTTTGGGTCAAATGAGTTCTTGAAATCCCTGCAGAGGCTAGCCCATATTTGCTTGGGTTTTCTCATGACTCCAAATCACATAAAGAATCTATACCCTACAGCCAGTAGGCCTCAAATTGGAGAAGTGGAACACTTTAACAGCAGGAATATTTGATCATTCCTGGTTCACAGGAAGAGTGTCCAGGCCATCATGATTTTAGGCAAATGAGGGGCAAGTGAGCTTATTTGGACACTACCTTGGGCTCATAGAAACCTCCAGCTAGAGGTTATGATGAGTGTCTACATGGAAGAAGATGATGGCCCTGTGGGAGTGTTTTGATTTTAATTGTGGTCATTTTTTGGCGGATGGAAGGGATGACTGGGTCCACCTGGGCTTGAACTCTGGTGTGATTCCCCTTAGAGACTGAGTTCTGAAACTGACCTCAGAGAAGTATTGCCATGAATTGTGTTGGGATTTTAGGAGGCCACGCATGAGACTCACTCTTGGAAACTGAGATCTAGGCCCAGGGTGGTTTCCACAGAGGCCTGAGAATCTCAGCCAGGATATCACATGATTTTATTCTGAAAGACTTAGCAGCCATATTTGAGAGTCAAAACACACATGGACCTCACATTGTAGATGTCAATTGGCCTGGCTTTAGGAGACCTTTTGGCAACTGTTTGAGAAGCATTGACTGTGAGAGTTCTCCAGAGCTTTCATTGAAATGAACTTTCTCAACTCTTAATGGTTCCTGAATGAAATGAAACCCACAGTGCCTCTAACTTCACCCTTGAAAAATTGCTAGATAAATACCATGAAATTTTTGAAATTCCCATGACCAGGTGACACTGCAGAAACTTTTGATGTCCTGTTGCTGATCATGTGCATACCAGACAGTGCCTTGTTTTTGTCTGGGTTTCATGAAAATCCTGTAGAACAAGAGAAGCCAGTAATTTGGAGCCTGCTGAGTAGGGGGCCTAGAGCAGTGTTGGGCAGGTGTGTGATAAAACATCATGGTGGGGCCATGTGAATCTGCCATTGGCTTCCAAATGGCTTGTGACTGATATAGTGCAGACATCAGACCCTTATATGTAAAGGCATCTTGTTAAATGGAGAGTTTTCAGGACAATATTCAGAATCAGGTTGCTATGGTTATTGGGGCAAGCTATGTGGGATAGAAGCCTGGTTGGTGCATTCTCCTGCAGACCCTGACGCACCACAAGTGACAGAACTCCCTCCAGCACTGTATCCCAGATGAACTTTTTATGTTTTGTGAAGCAAATATCAAATTCCCAGTGCAGAAGCAAGAAATACCACGAAAAGTGGAGGATGACCAAATGTCTTCACAGTCCCCACCGGGAGACACTTAGCTTCCAATGGACACAGTTTAGCTACAAAGAGAGAATTGAGCACTGCTGCCTCATGTTCATTGGAATATAAGAAACCATGTCTTTCGGTCACATAGATGCAGACCCAGCATTGATGGTCTCACTACAAAGTAAGCTAAAGCTCATGACAACAACATATATTTCAAGTGCCCAACCTCAGAAGCCGTTTCCCAAGAATTCTTAGGCCAGCAGAGCTCCTTGTTTGTGGAGTGTTTACCCTGTCCTTTACTTTTGGAAACTCCTCTACCACCTCCAAGGTTGTGAACTCCCGAGCATATTCCATTCCATATTTGTATTCATAGATTTTCACACTTTTCTACTCTAATTGTGTTTTACTTGGGGCGTAGGTAATGTCAAGGCATTGTTCTGGATGTGAGTGGGAAGATTTTTGTGTAGCACATATTTACATACACATTGGATTCATTTTTCAATTTCCATTTGAAATACTGAATCCCTGACACTATAACCCATACCCTACTAGTCTCTGACTAATAATCCTAATATGATGGTGAAAAATAAGCCAAAAAGAGAAGAAACACAAGCAGTTCAGAGGACGAATGGTGTATAGTTGGAATTGCCTTTTGCATTATATAATGTAGGAGTTATAAGTCTAGTCAATTTTTTGTTGAAATAGTTCCACATGTGTTTTTAAAATTAGCAAATATGTGAATCCCTATCTCCCTTTCTCTGTAGCCTATTCAGCACATGTATTTTTATATGCACATATAGAAATCTACCTGATATCACTCGAATAAACTTGTGAGGTGGCTGAATTGGTAGATGCAAATTGAGAGAAGAGATCACTCCTCCTAAACGCTGTTGGAACTGAAAATTCAACCTATGGGTGAGCTTCCTAGTTGAAAAACATTATACATGAATCCATGTTCAGTAAAATGAATATTTTTCGATCTGTGGATTATATACATTTCATAATGAATTTCTATTGGCATATATATTGCTACTTTTTTTTCTTTTATTGGTTGCTCAAAACATTACAAAGCTCTTGACATATCATATTTCATACATTAGATTCAAGTGGGTTATCAACTCCCATTTTTACTCCAAATACAGATTGCAGAATCACATTAGTTACACATCCATATTTTTACATAATGCCCTATTAGTTACTGTTGTATTCTGCTACCTTTCCTATACTCTACTATCCCCACTCCCCTCTCTTCCCATCTTCTCTCTCTACCATACCTACTCTAAATCATTTCTCTCCTTGTTTATTTTCCCACAACCTCTTATATGTAATTTTGTGTAACAATAAGTGTCTCTCTCCATTACCATGCAATTTCCCTCTTCTCTCCCTTTCCCTCCCTCCTCATGTTTCTGCTTAATGTTAATCTTTTCTTCGTGCTCTTCCTCCCTGCTCTGTTCTTAGGTGCTCTCATTATATCAAACAAGACATTTGGCATTTGTTTTTTAGGGATTGTCTAGCTTCACTAACCATAATCTGCTCAGTGCCATGCATTTCCCTGCAAATTCCAAGATTTGGTCATTTTTTAGTGCTGCGTAATTCTCTATAGTATATAAAAGTCACATTTTTTTATCCATTCATCTATTGAAGGGCATCTGGGTTGGTTCCACAGTGTAGCAATTGTGAATTGTGCTGCTATGAAAATCGATGTGGCAGTATCCCTGTAGTACGCTCTTTTAAGGTCTTCAGGGAATAGTCCGAGAAGGGCAATAGCTGGATCAAATGGTGCTTCCATTCCCAGATTTCCCAGGAATCTCCATACTGCTTTCCAAATTGGCCGCACCAGTTTTCAGTCCCACCAGCAATGTACAATAGTACCCTTTTCCCCACATCCTCGCCAGCACTTGTTGTTGTTTGACTTCATTATGGCTGCCAATCTCACTGGATTGAGATGGTATTTTAGGGTGGTTTTTATTTGCATTTCTCTTACTGCTAGAAATGGAGAGCATTTTTTCATGTACTTGTTAATTGATTCTATGTCCTCCTCTGAGAAGTTTCTGTTCAGGTCCTTGGCCCATTGGGTTATTGGTTATCTTATTGTCTAATTTTCTGAGTTCTTTGTATACTTTGTATACTCTGGATATTAGGGCTCCATGTGAAGGGTGAGGACTAAAAATTTGTTCCCATGATGTAGGCTCCATATTTACCTCTCTTATTGTTTCTCTCTTTAAGAAAAAAAAATCAGTTTAAGTAAGTCCCATTTGTTGATTCTTATTATTAACTCTTGATTTTGGGTGTCCTATTAAGGAATTTGGAGCCTGACCACACAATATGTAGATCGGAGCCAACTTTTTATTCTATCAGACGCAGAGACTCTGATTTGAATCTAGCTCCTTGATCCACATTGAGTTAACTTTTGTGCATGGCGAGAGGAGGGGATTCAGTTTCATTTATTTGCATATGGATTTCCAGTTTACCCAACTCCATTTGATGAAGATGCTATCCTTCCTCCATTGCAGGCCATTAGCTCCTTTATCAAATATAAGACAGTTGTAGATTTTTGGATTAGACTCTGTGTCCTCCATTCTGTACCATTGGTCCACCCGCCTGTTTTGGTACCAGTACCATGCTGTTTTTGTTATGAATGCTCTGTAATATAGTTTGAAATCTAGTATCACTATACTGCCTGATTCACACTTCCTGCTTAGAATTGCTTTTGCTATTCTGGGTCTTTTATTTTTCCATTTGAATTTCATGATTGCTTTATCTATTTCTACAAAAAAAAATCCTTTGGGATTTTGATTGGCATTGTATTAAACCTATAGAGAACTTTTGGTAATATAGCAATTTTGATGATGTTAGTTCTGCCTATCCATGAACAGGGTATATTTTTCCATCTTCTAAGATCTTATTCTATTTCTCTTTTTAGGGTTCTGTAGTTTGCATTATATAAATCTTTCACCTCTTTTGTTAGGTTGATTCCCAAGTATTTAATTATTTTGAGGAAATTGGGAATGCAGTGTTTTGACTCATTTTTGTTTCAGAAGTTTTGTCGCTGATATACAGAAATGCCTTTGATTTATGCATGTTGATTTTATATCCTGCCACATTGCTGCATTCATTTATTAGTTCTAGTAGTTTTTTCTGTAGACCCTTTTGGGTCTTCTATGTATAGAATCATGTCATCTACAAATAGTGATAATTTAAGTTCTTCTTTTCCTATTTTTATGCCTTTAATGTCTTTCATCTCTCTAATTGCTCTGGCCAGTTTTTCGAGAACTATATTGAATAGAAGTGGTGATAGAGGATATCCCTGCCTTTTTCCAGATTTTAAAGTGAATGCCTTCAATTTTTCTCCATTCAGAATGATGCTAGCCTGAGGCTTAACATAGTTATCTTTTACAATGTCGAGGTAAGTTCCTGTTATCCCTAGTTTTTAAAATGTTTTGAACATAAAGGAATGCTCTACTTTGTTGAATGTTTTTTCTGCGTCTATCGAGATGATCATATGGTTCTTATCTTTAAGTCCAATGATGTTGTGAATAACATTTATTAATTTCCATATATTGAACCAGCCTTGCATCCCAGGGATGAATCCTAGTTGATCATGGTGCACAATTTTTTTGATGTGCCTTTGTATCCAATTCGCCAGAATTTTAATGAGGATTTTTGCATCTAGGTTCATCAGAGATATTGGTCTGTAGTTTTCTTTCTTTGAGGTGTCTTTGTCTGGTTTCAGAATCTGGGTGATGTTGGCCTTATAGAATGAATTTGGCAGAGCTTCCAGTTTTTCAATTTCCTGAATAACTTGAAAAGTATTGGTATTAATTCTTCTTTAAAGGTTTTGTAAAACTCTGCTGTATACCCATCCGGTCCTGGGCTTTTCTTCTTGGTAGTCTTTTGATTGCTTCTTCTACTTCATCCATTGATATTGGTCAGTTCAAATTGTGTGTATCCTCCTGACTAAGTCTGGTCAAATCATATGACTTAAGAAATTTATGGATGTCTTCACTATTTTCTATTTTATTGGAATACAGTTTTTCAAAATAATTTCTAATTTTCTTCTGTATTTATGTAGCATCTGTTGTGATATTGCCTTTTTCATCCCGTATGTTAGTAATTTGAGTTCTCTCTCTTCTTCTCTTCCTTAGCATGGCTAAGGGTCTGTCGATCTTATTTATCTTTTTGAAGAAACACCTTTTAGTTTTGTTAATGTTTTCAATTGTTTCTTTTGTTTCAATTTCGCTATGATTTTAATTATTTCTTTCCTTCTGCTATATTTTCTGTTGTTTTGCTCTTCTTCTTCTAGTGCTTTGAGATGAAGTGTGAGCTCATTTGTTTGTTTGTTTGTTTTTTTCTATTTTGAGGAATGACCTCCAGGCGATGAATTTACCTCTTCAAACTTCTTTTCATTGTGTCCCATAAAATCTGATATGTTGTGTCTGCATTTTCATTTATCTCTAAGAATTTTTTGATTTCCTCCTTTATGTCTTCTGTAACCCATTGATCATTCAGTAACATATTCTTCATTTTGCATGTGATGTATGATTTTTTCTTCCTTCTTTATCATTGGATTCCAGGTTCATTCCATTATGATCACAAAAAATTCATGGTATTATCTCCACCCCTTTATATTTACTGAGGGTTGCCCTATGGCATAACATATGGTCTATTTTTGAGAAGGATCCATGTGCTGGTGAGAAAAAAGTATATCCACTTGATGATGGTTGATATATTCTATATATGTCAGTTAAGTATAGGGTATTGATTGTGATATTGAGTTCTATAGTTTCTTTATTCAACTTTTGTTTGGAGGATCTGTCCAATGGTGAGAGAGGTGAGTTGAAGTCACCCATAATTATTGTATTGTGGTCTATTTGATTCTTGAACTTGAGGATAAATTGTTTTATGAACGTCGCAGCACCATTATTTGCTGCGTGAATATTGATAATTGTTATGTCTTGTCGGTGAATGGTTTCTTTTAACAGTATATAAAGTCCTTCCTTATCCCTTTGATTAAATTAGTCTTGAGGTCAATTTTATTCGATAGGACGATGGCCACCCCTGCTTGCTTACGAGGACCGTGTGCATGGTATAAATTTTCCCAATCTTTCACCTTCAGCCTGTGTATGTCTTTTCCATTCAGATGTGTCCCTTGGAGGCAACATATTGTTGGATTTGTTTTTTTTTATTTCAAGTTACAAGCCAATGTCATTTTATTCGAGAGTTTAAGCCATTATCATTTAGAGTTACTATTGATATATGGTTTGTACCTCCACCCATATTTTTTCTATATATATTTTTTAATTAGTTTGATTCTCCATGATTTGCTTTTCCCCTTCCCTCTGTCATTACTGAGGCACTTCTCACTGATGGTTTTCGTTGTTGATTTTCATTTCTTCCTCGTGTAGTGTTTTGCTCAAGATGCTTTGCAATGCTGGTTATCTGGCTGAAATTCTTTTAGCTTTTGTTTATCATGAAATATTTTTATCTTGTTGTCTTATCTTAAGCTTAATTTTGCTGGATACATAATTCTTGGTTGGCATCCATTGTCTTTCAGTTTTTGAAGTACATTGTTCCAGGATCTTCTCACTTGCAGCGTCTATGATGAAAAATCCATTGTTAAACTTTTTGGTTTACCCCTGATTGTAATGATTGTAATCTGCCTCCTTTCTCTGGTAGCTTTTAATATTTTCTCTTTGTTCTGTATATTGGATATCTTTATAACAATGTGTCTTGGCATTGGTCTACTGTGATTTTGTGTGCTCGGTGTCCTGTAAGCATCTACAATTTGTTTATCCGTTTCCATTTTTATTTCTGGAAAGTTTTCTGTAATTATTTCATTCACCAGGTTTCTCATTCCCTTGGTTTTAATCTCTGTACCTTCCTCTATCCATATGACTCATTAGTTTTTTTTTTTTTTTTTATGTTATCCCATATCTCTTGAATGTTTTCTCATAATTTTTTACAGCATTTCTTTGTTGGCTAGACTTTTTTCAAGATGATATATTTTGTCTTCATTATCTGACATTCTGTCTTCTACTTGCTCTACTCTGTTAGTGATACTCTCTATCTCCTGATAAAGATGCTTAATTTCCCATTTTATCTGTTTATGTAATTCATTTTCAATGCGTTTTATCACTGTTTGTTTTTGCTGTCTCGTATCCTCTTTAAGGTTCCATTCCATCTGTCTAAGGTATTACTTGAGTTCTTTATATGACCATTTTTCTGATGACTCTAGGTGCTCTTGAATATTTAGGCTGTCCTTCATTGTTCGTACTCCTTTTCTTCCTTGTTTTTATATGCTGCTCATGTTACTTCTTCTTCTGCTTGACTACTGAGTTACTGCTTACTCTTATAAATTTATTTGATGCTTGGGAGGAAAGATATTAGAAGGGAAGGGAGAAGTCACTAAAGAGAATGAGAGTAGGCAGGTAGAATTCAAGGAAGGGGGAATAAGAAAAATGAAAAGAAATGAAAAGACAAAAGAAAAAAATAGAAAATAAAGAAAGAAAGTTTTAAGTAATGATGATGATTAAAAAATTGAAAATTAAAATTTAAAATAATAATAATAATAATAAAATAAAAAAATTAAAAAAAATAAAAACATTTAAAAAAGTTAAAGAAAAACAATAACAAAAATGAAAATGAAAGAAAAAAATACAAATAAAAAAATAATAATAATACATGCAGTCCTAGAGTTCAAATAACTTCTCTTCCAGTAGGTGGAGCTGTGCGCACTGGGCCAAGCTTCTCCTCTCAATAAGTGAGAACCAATCACTGTGCAGCAGCTCTTCCTCCCAGACTGGGCGGGTCTCCAATTCTGAGTGCCTAGGGCTTTCTCTTGTGCTTCCTCAAGCCAGGCCACACTCACCTGTGATGATCACCACAATACTGGTTACAAGCCAGGCCTCTGCTCCTGGTAGCCCTGTTTCCATGAACGCCTGGGCACACTCTTCTTGTTTGCCTTCCTCAGACCCTAAGTTTGTAGAGCTTGGGGCTGAGAACCTCCAGCGAATTTGCTTGCCCTTCAGGAGCCATGGCCCCGGTAGGTGGTGTAAGAGACCTCAATTGTCAGCACTGGTGGGAGCGGTAGCAGGGAATTCCACGCCGCGAGTCCGGAGCCAATCTTGATTCCCTAGGTCTGGGTATCGCGCTCCTTGGAGAGCTGGGAGGGGCCATTACGGCAGAGGTGGGAAGGGCCCTTGAGGTTTCCCTGCGTTGTTGAGAGAGATGGCAATGGGATTACACACTTGTCGCGCTGGTTTCAATGAAGTTATCTCCTCCGCCTGTGACGTCAGTTCTCTGCCATGGTGGTATCCCATTCAAATGGTGACCGTTCGTTCCCTTTGCTGGGTGACCAATGCAACAGGTGGGTCCTGACTATCTCTCCCAAGCCCCATTTCAATTCTGTGGCCACTGCCTATGAAGGCTCAGTTGGCTTTTAACTCTCAATTCAGAAAGCCCGACCAGTTATTTCAGCGGGAATGTTAGTGCTGAGTCACAAAAAACAGACGAATCTAAGCTTGAATGCAGCCAATCTGGGCTTTGTGTGTGTTCTGAGGGGCCCAGACTGTTCACCCCAGATTCACAACAGGTCAATATTGCCTAGTGATTCTGAGCAAACAGCATTTAGACAGTTTACGACTCCCTATGCCCGCGCAGCTGAAGAGATCAGAGACTTGATTTCTCCATGCCTGCCTTCATAATGGATCTCCTGTATTGCTACTTTTTAATATCTGTGCTTTTGCGTGTGTGTGTGTATATATATATATATATATATATATATATATATATATATATATTTTTCAAAATATGAAATATATGTGTCTTATTATGCACTCCCTAAATTCATTCATATTCATATCTGTGGATTTATAATCAACTTTCCACAAGATTATTTTCAGAAATAATCATCCACCTGAAATACATATTGTTTCCTAGTACTGAAAACTAAATTCAGTGAATGGTGCATACAAACCCTAATATTTCTACAGTTACTTAGCCAGTTTAAAATCAATGCAAGTTGATTTCTAGGGGACATGATGTGTATTTTGACTCTCATTTTCATTCAACACTTGTACGTTACTATGTCTTCAGTTTATGCACATCATGGGATATATATTTCAGTCACAAATTAGAAAATTTATAGGCATTTGTTTCACGATCAATCACTTCCTGATTCAGAACACATGTATCCCTCCATGTTTCTTGACTGGTCTTTTCATGAGACTTCTTTCCAAACACATTATTTTTGTTTAACATCATCACATATAAAGCAAAACTCAAACACCATTCTTCATAAACGATAATCCTAATATTACCATTAGATATATAACTGGTTGGAATGAATGATTGTATATCAATATAAGATTTCTTATATATTTTCACATATCAATTCAATCCATTATTTAAAGTGGAATCAGTTACGTTATTTATTCATAGTATGGTCTATTCATGCATTATCTCTATATTAATAGACACAGGGTACACCTCTTTGTACCCCTAATACTAATGTATACGTCTTCAAAATATTGCCCCCAAAAATGGTGAAAGAAATACTCATGTCACCTGATCTACATATACATTTTATCACAGCAATATTCTGAACAAAAAAACATAAAAATGTAACACTTATGATTGTACAAAAGCCTAAAAGGAAAGTGAACGTGGATAACTAATAACATCCATGTCCAGGTTTCCTAATGCTCTCAAATGTCATTCCCATTCGTGACGACATATTTGTTTTTTCCTATGATTATGTATTCAAACTCAACCCTGTTGAAAATGTCTAATCCTATCACTCACTTTATACTTTGCCTGATTTCGTAATGTCTCTATTGACACCTGCTTTCCTACACATTTTCCCCAGTTCATCATTGTGACTAACTCTTCACATGTGCTGATATTTACATTCACTCTCCCAATGAAACCCTATTGCTAAAGAAGCTTTTTATTCCAAATCATATACTCACTCTTCTTCCTAAACCTACTGACTATCTTCCTAATCCTACTGACTATCCCTTTTTGACTGGATGTTCTCTTCTACATTCAATCATCCAAGGTACAAGGTCCTATGCCACTGTATTTCGATTTAACTGAGACAATTGTACAGAACATAATTCAACATTAAGTATCCAAATCAAGGGCTCAATGCCCTTCTGGGCTTCAAATCCTTCTTAGATTCCCGTTTTCATACATATATTTCACCTATATATTCTTATAAATATCGCAGGTTCTCAATCTCATTATTCATCCTGCAGAATGATTCCTAACCCAAATCGAACATATTATTAACCCTAACCATACACTAACTTTGCAGGAGAGCAGGAACAGTGTGTGTATTAAACTACAGGAATCTAGGGGATGTTCACCTGCTGAGAAACTCAAATGTTCATGCAGAAGTGATCCCTGGTGAAGATGAAGGCAGCTATGAATTACCTCAGAAAGCAGAAGTCATCTTCCATGGCAATCATAATGGTCAGGATGAAGGGTTGTGTCTGAATCAATCTCTCTCTTCTTAATGTATAGAGCATGGACCAAACCAGTCCTGTGTGGAAGCTGTTCCTGGGTGCTTACGGTTGATATAACATTCTAACTAGAGAAAGTGTCCCATGAAAATCAGGGCAGCCTCCACCTCATAGTATTTTGGAAGCAACTGTTAGGACAAAGTGGTTGCCAAGGCAGTGACATAATTCAGATCCTGAAGGAAGTGATCTCACCTCACTTCCTTGGTGATGGAACTCTCTGAACTTGAAATCCAGGAAGCCAGGCACCCAGAGACAGTCTCTGTCCTAGTCCCAGTGGTCTGACATGTTTGGATTTACCAAGGACAGAGTCAGTCTTTCCTGGTACCTACAGATGTGAGGAAGGCCAAATGCCAGGAAACCTCTGAAGAGGGGCTTTTCCTGAGAAGGCAGGTAGTGCCTCACCGCTGGCTCTTGAGAACTTCACAGAGTTGGCCAAGCAGACATGATCTGAGACAGGAGAGGTCATTTTGGAGGAACATAGTATGGCTCACCAGTCAGAGGATACTCCGGGGAGTCACAGACCTACTAGGGGGAAGGAGGTGCCTTTTTGGGTGTGGGTGTGAGTTTGTGGTTTTGTCTCATGTTCTGAGGATAGGTAGGAAAGGCGGTTTGTTTGGTATGGAGTGGAATATTTGTATTAAGTCCTTTGACAAGGCGAGTGTTCCTATGTGTGTGTGTATCCCACTGAGTCCATTGTTGTAGACATTAGAAAAGACAATGCATCAATGGATGTGTTCTGTCTAGTAGAAAGCTTCCCAGCATTCATCCTGCCCAATTCATGAGTGGACTCTGGCTTGCCTTATGGATGGGCAACACCTACAAGCTTCCTAATTTCCTGTTTTCTCTCTCAATTCTGGCGACTCTCCAGAATAGTATCATGGTTTTGTGTCCAAGATTTGTACCGCCTCCAAGATCTGTGACATTGCTATATACTGGAAGCTGAAGGAAATGGCTAGCATCTCAGAAATCTCAGATATCTGTTGACCAGGAAAGTCTCAGTGGAGAAACCCTGCTTTGGTCCTTCTGCTTACCTATTGTTCTGTTGAATGTCAGGAAGTTTTTTGCCTCAAGCCACCACTTTGTGAAGCCTGAAGAAAAGAGTTTTCAAATGGAAATGAAAGGGCATCACCTGTGGCTCTTTGCTTAATTGCTTAGGATTGGGATATGTCTGAATCAGCCTGTTGGCCCTGTGTGAGGCTGTGGCTTAGATTCTCAGCACCTGATGGATCTAAAGATAGATCCCATGCGTGCATCCAAAACCAAAATGGCAAAAAGATCAGATATTGTTGATGAACTCTCTTGCCTTCCTCTGGTAGGTTCCTGATATTCATCAAGTGAGAATAGGGATCCTTTGGGTCAAATGAGTTCTTCAAAGCCCTGCAGAGGCTAGGCCATAGGTGCTTGATTTTCATGACTCCAATTCACTTAAAGAATCTAAACCCCAAAGCTAGAAGGCCTCAAGTTGGAGAAGCCAAGCAATATTAAAGGCAGGCCTATTTCATCACTCCTGGTTCACAAGAAGAGAGTCCAGGCCACCCTGACTTTAGGCAAATGAGGGGCAGGGAGCTTATTTTAGACACTGTCGTGGGCTGCGTCCCTTATGGAAACCTCCAGCCAGAGGATATGATGAGTGTCTATATGGAAGAAGATGAGGGCCATGTGAGAGTGTTTGGTTTTAATTGTGGACATATGTCTGGCGGTTGGAAGAGATCACTGGGTCCACCTAGGCTTGCACTCTGGTGTGATTCCCCTTAGAGACTGAGTTCTTTTACTGATCTCAGAGAATTATTGGCAGGAATTGTGTTGGAATTTTAGATGGCCATGCATGAGAGTTGTCCTTGGAAAGTGACATCAAGGTCCAAGGTGACTTTCCACAGAGCACATGGAATCTCAGCCAGGATATCACATGATATTATTCTTAAAGACTTGGCAGCCATATTTGAGAGTCAAAACACACATGGAAGATACATTGTAGACCTCAATGGGCCTGGCTTAATCTGACTTTTGGGCACTTTTGGAAGCCTTGCCTGTAAGAATTCTCCAGAGTTTTTATTGAAATGAGCTTCCTCACCATTTAATGGTTTCTGAGTGAATTGAAATCCACAGTGCCTCCAACTTCATCCTTGAAAATTGGCTAGATCAATACCATGAAATTTTTGAAATTCCCATGACCGGGTAGCTCTGGAGAACATTTGAATGTCCTGTTGCTGATCATGAGTATACAAGACAGTGCCTTGATTGACTGGGTTTTATGAAAATGGTGTAGAACAGAGATGCCAGTAAGTTGGATCCTGCTGAGTAGTTGTACTAGAGTAGTGGATGGCAGGTGTGTAATAAAACATCTGTGGTGGGGGCATGTGGATCTGCCATTGGCTTCCAAATGGATTGTGACTGACATTTTGCAGCCAGTAGACCCTTATATGTAAAAGCATATTGTTATATGGAGAGGTTTTAGGGCAATGTTCAGAATCAGGTTGCTATGGAAAATGGGGCAAGCTATGTGGGATAGAAGCCTCGTTGGTGCATTCTCCTGATGAACCTGACCCACCACACTTGACAGAACTCACTTCAGCACTGTGTCCCAGTTGAATTCCTTGTATTTCATGAAGCAAATACCAAACTCCCAGTGCAGCAGCAAGAAATACCACGAATAGTGGAGGATGACCAAATGGAATTACAGTCCACAAGGGGAGACATTTAGACCCCAGTGGCCACAGGTTACCTACAAATAGAAAATTCAGCACTGCTGCCTCATGTTCATTGAAAAAATAAGAATCCATGTCATCCAGATCACATAGATGAAGACTCAGCTATGATGGTCTCACAACAAATGAAACTAATGCTCCTGACAACAGCATATATTTCATTGCCCAACCTCAGAGGCAGTTTCTCCAGATGTTAGGCTGGCAGAACTTCATGTTTGTGGAGTTTTTACCCTGTCCCTTGCTTTTGGAAACTCCTCTACCACCTGCAAATTTGTGAACTCCTGAGCATTTTTCATTCCACATATGTATTCACAGATTTTCTAACTCTTCTCCTCTAATTGTGTCTTATGTGGGGCGAAGGTAATGTCAAGGCATTGTGCTGAATGAGAGTGGGAATTTTTTGTGTAGCACATATTTGCATACACATTGGATACATTTTCCAATTTTCCATTCAAAATACTGAATCCCTGACACTAACACATACCCTACTAGACTTTGACTTCTAATCCTAATATGGTGGAGAAAAATAACCCAAACAGAATAGAAATACAAGAGGTTCACAGGAGGCATGGTGTATAGTTGGACTTGCCTTTCATATGATAAATGGTAGGTGTTATAAATCTAGCGAATTTTAATTGAAATAGTTCTCCATGTGTTTTAAAAGTTAACAAATATGTGAATAACTGTCTCCCTTTCTCTGTAGCCTATTCATCACATGTATTTTCATATGCACATTTAGAATTCTACCTGGTATCACTCGTACATTTTGTGTGGTGGCTGGCTTGGCAGATGCAAATTGTGAGAAGAGATCACTCCTACTAAACGCTGTTGGAACTGAAAATACAACATATGAGTGAGCTTCTTAGTTGAACAACATAAATCCATGTTCATTAAAATGAATATTTTTGGATCTGTGGATGATATATTATTTCATGGTGAATTTCGATTGGCATACATAATGCTACTTTTTAATGTCTGTGAGTGTATATATATATATATATATATATATATATATATATATTCACTCTCCAGATTTTTCAAAATATGAAGTATATTTTTCTTAGTATACACTCCCTAAATTCATTCATATTCATGTATGTGGATTTATAATCATGTTTTCACAAGAATATTCTCAGAAATATTCATCCACCTGAAATACATATTTGTTTTTTAGTACTGAAAACTAACTTCGGGGGATCATATGATGGTGGTGAAGGGAGTGCATCACCCCCATGTACCGGGTCACTGTGCGGGAGAATGACGAGTTATAACTGCTAAAATATATCTTGTTAGAAATTTCCAGCAAAATTGGGGTGCTCCAAAACCTAGTGGACATATTTCTATCTCACGAGGATCAGCTACGCGAGCTCAAACACGAGTGATTTGTCCGCACGGAGCGTCATGCTGCTTATTCAGGAAATCGGTCTGTGGCTAGAGTCTGCGGCGCGCACTGGGAAATGAAGAGATAGCAATGCAAATATACAGCGGTGTGGATTCTGTGGGCTCCTGCCAGGTATGCAATCACTGTGCTAAGTGCTGAATTCTTTGTTTGAGATGGGGAAGGAAGCGGTCCAATTCGGTTCTCCACACCGGTCAGACCACAGAGGAAGCCAGCGGCCACTATCTTGGAGAGCTGATGTCACCATCCCTGTTTTTGACTGATCGAAGCTCATTCAGCTATAGAACAGGTAATTTCAGGATGCCATTCACCTTTGTGTTGCAGACAAATTACTCAGGCTCAGTGCTAAAGAACCTGCAGAAACTCCGTCTTGGAGCCTGCTCCTATTAGAACATACACAAAGCCCAGAGCGGCCGAATTCCACCTCTCGGAACTGATCTGGCCCAGGGCTAAAGAACCCGCAGAAACTGCTTCTCGGTCCGGGTCTTGCTGAATACTGTGGAGGTAAATATCAATCGAGCCTTCATAGGCAGTGGAAACAGGATTGAGACACGGCTTGTGAGGGCCGGTCAGGACTCACTCATTGCTTTGGTCACCCAGAAAAGGGAACGAAATGCTGCCTTTCACATGGGATACCAACATGGCAAATTTCTGATGTCATCAGAAAGCAGCAGAGGAGATAACTTCATTGATACCAGCAGTGACAGAAACAGTTGGTCTCCTGGTGAAGAAAGTGAGTCACAAACACCTGGGTCTCTCTCACTTTGTCATCAAGCCAGAGGGGCAGAGCAGAGCAGCTGCCCGCGACTGGAACAGACCCAGTGACACACCTGCATGGTAGTTACGTCAACCCAATTGGAGTAGAGGCAGAACAGAGCCGCCGCCCGTGCACAGAACAGGCCCAGCGACCCGCAGGTGTGGTAGTCACGTCACCCCAATTGGAGTAGTTGCAGAGCAGAGCCTTCTCCCACACCTAGTAAAATCCCAGTGGGTCACCGGCATGGTAGTCACATCACCCCAATAGGAGTAGGGGCAGAGCAGAGCCTTCGCCCACGCCCAGAACAGGCACAGCAACCTGCCAGCATGGTAGTCACGACACACCAATTGGAGTAGGGGCAGAGCAGAGCCACCACCCGCGCCCGCAAGGTAGCAGACCTGCACCTGACCAGAAGAAGAGGCCCAGCGGCCGGCTGGCGCGGCAGACACTTTACCATATTTGGAGTAGGGGCAGAACAGATCTGTAGCCCGTGCTCACAAGGTAGGCAGACCTGCGACCAACCGGCGGACCAGGCACAGCGGCCCGCCGGCATGGTAGTCACGTCACCCCAATTGGAGTAGGAGTAGAGCAGTGCCGCCGCCCACGCCTGCAAGGTAGGCAGACCTGCGACTGATTGGCAGAACACCACAGGGGTCCACGGGCGTGGTAGACACGTCACACCAATTGGAGGAAAAAATAAATAAAATGGACAGACCCCTAGCCATGCTAACGATGAGGAGAGAGAACTCAAATTACTATCATACGGGATGAAAAAGGCAATATCACAACAGATATTTCAGAAATACAGAAGATAATCAGAAATTACTTTGAATCCTTATACTCTAAAATAATAGAAGATAGTGAAGGCATCAAAAAATTTCTTAAGTCATATGATCTGACCAGAGTGAGTTAGGAGGATATAGACAACCTAAACATACCAATATCAATTGAGGAAATAAAAAAAAACCATCCAAAGATTACCAACTAAGAAAATCCCAGGACCGTATGGGTATACAGCAGAGTTTTACAAAACCTTTAAATATGAACTAATACCAATACTTTTAAAGCTATTTCAGAAAATTGAAAAAGAGGGAGATCTTCCAAATTCATTCTACGAGGCCAATATCACCCTGATTCCTACACCAGATAGACACTTCAAAGAAAGAAGACTAAAGACCGATATCTCTAATGAACCTAAATGCAAAAATCTTAAATTAAATTCTGGCAAATCAGATACAAAAACATATCAAAAAAATGTGCACCATGATCAAGTAGGATTCATCCCTGGGATGCAAGGAGGGTTCAATATACAAAAATCAATAAATGTTATTCACCACATCAATAGACTTAAAATAAAAACCATATTATCATCTAGATAGATGCAGAAAAAGCATTCGACAAAGTACAGCATCCCTTTATGTTCAAAACTCTAGAAAAACTAGGAATAACAGGAACATTCCTCAATATTGTAAAAGCAATCTATGCTAAACCGCAGGCTAGCATCATTCTGAATGGAGAAAAATTGAAGACATTCCCTCTAAAATCTGGAACAAGACAGGGATGCCTGCTCTCACCACTTTTGTTCAATATAGTTATCAAAAGACTGGCCAGAGCAATTAGACAGATGAAAGAAATTAAAGGCATATAAATAGGAAAAGAATAACTTAAATTATCACTATTGCAGATGACATGATTCTATACCTAGCAGACCCAAAAGGTTCTACAAAGAAACTAATAGAGCTAATAAATGAATTCAGCAAAGTGGCAGGATATAAAATCAACACGCATAAATCAAAGGCATTCCTGTATACCAGTGACAAATCCTCTGAAATGGAAATGAGGACAACCACTCCATTCACAATATCCTAAAAAAAAAAAAAATGGGAATCAACCTAACAAAAGAGTTGAAAGTCTTATACAATGAAAACTACAGAACCCTAAAGAGAGAAATAGAAGATCTTAGAAGATGTAAAAATATACCCTGTTCATGGATAGGCAGAACTAACATCATCAAAATGGCGATATTACCAAAAGTTCTCTATAGGTTTAATCCAATGCCAATCAAAATCCCAAAGGCATTTCTTGTAGAAATAGAGAAAGCAATCATGAAATTCATATGAAAAAATAAAAGACCCAGAATTGCAAAACAATGCTAAGCAGGAAGTGTGAATCAGGCGGTATAGCGATACCAGACTGCAAACTATACTACAGAGCAATAGTAACAAAAATAGCATGGTACTGGTACCAAAACAGGCAGGTGGACCAATGGTACAGAATAGAGGACACAGAAACCAATCAACAAAACTACAACTATCTTATATTTGATAAAGGAGCTAAAAGCATGCAATGGAGGAAGGATAGCATCTTCAACAAATGGTGTTGGGAAAACTGAAAATCCATATATAACAAAATGAAACTGAATCCCTTTTTCTCACCATGCACAAAAGTTAACTCAAAATGAATCAAGGACCTTGATATCAAATCAGAGACACACTGTCTGATCGAAGAAAAATTTGGTTACGATGTACATACTGTGGGGTTGGGCTCCAAATTCCTCAATAGGACACCTATAGTACAAGAGTTAATAACTAGAATCAACAAATGGGTCTTTCTCAACTAAAAAAGTTTTTTCTCAGCAAAAGAAACAATAAGAGGTAAATAGGGAGCCTACATACTGGAAAGAAATCGTTACTACTCACACTTCAGATAGAGCCCTAATATCCAGAGTATACAAAGAACTCAAAAAATTAGACAATAAGATAACAAATAACCCAATCAACAAATGGGCCAAGGACCTCAACAGACACTTCTCAGATGAGGACATACAATCTATCAACAAGTACATGAAAAAATGCTCACCATCTCCAGCAGTCAGAGAAATGCAAATCAAAACCACCCTAAGATACCATCTCACTCCAGTAAGATTAGCAGCCATTATGAAGTCAAACAACAAGAAGTGCTGGCAAGGATGTGGGAAAAGAGGTACACTTGTACATTGCTGGTGGGACTGCAAATTGGTGCAGCCAATTTGGAAAGCAGTATGGAGATTTCTTGGAAAGCTGGGAATGGAACCACCATTTGACCCAGCTATTGCCCTTCTTGGTCTATTCATTAAAGACCTAAAAAGAGCATGCTACAGGGACACTGCTACATCGATGTTCATAGCAGCACAATTCACAACAGCAAGACTGTGGAACCAACTTAGATGCCCTTCAATAGAAGAATGGATAAAAAAAAATGTGGCATTTATACACAATGGATTATTACTTTTCATTGAAAAATAAAAAATCATAGAATTTGCAGGGAAATGGATTGCATTAGACTAGATTATGCTAAGTGAAGCTACACAATTCCTATAAAACAAATGCCAAATGTCATCTTTGATATTAGGAGAGTAACTAAGAACAGATAGGGATGAAGAGCATGACAAGATGATTAACATTAAACAGGGATGAGAGGAGGAAGGGAGGGAGAAGGGAAATTGCATGGAATTGGAAGGAGACCCTCTGGGTTATACAAAATTACATACAAGAGGAATTGAGGGGAAAGGGAAAAATAATACAAGGGGGAGAAATTTATTACAGTAGAGGGAGTAGAGAGAGAAGTGGGGAGGGGCGGGGAGGCCAGGGGGAATAGTAGAGGATACGAAAGGCAGCAGAATACAACAGACACTAGTATGGCAATATGTGAATCAATGGATGTGTAACTGATGTGATTCTGCAATCTGTATACAGGGTAAAAATGGGAGTTCATAACCCACTTGAATCAAAGTGTAAAATATGATATATCAAGAACTATGTAATGTTTTGAACAACCATAAATAAAAATTAAAAAAAAAACTCTCTTTGGTGAATAATGCATGCAATTCTAATATTTCTACAGTAACTGACCCAGTTTAACATCAATGCAAGTAGATTCCTATTGGACATGATGTGTATTTTGACGTTCACTTTTATTCAACACTGGTACATTACTATTTCATCAGTTTATGCACATAACAGGATATATATTTCATTCACAATTTAGAAAATTTATAGGCACTTGTTTCACTTTCAATCACTTCCTGCTTCAGAACACATGAATTCCTCCATATTTCTTGATTGGTCTTTTTATGAGACTTTTTTCCAAACATATTATTTTCGATTTCCATAATCACTTTTGAAACAAAACTCACACACACTTCATGATAAACAATAACCCTAAGATTACCTTTAGATATATAACTGGTTGGAGTGAATGATTGTATGTCAATATATGATTTCCTATATATTTTCAGATATCAATTCAATCCATTATTTAAAGTGGAACCAGTTATAATATTTATTCACAGTATGGTCTATTCATGCATTATCTCTATATTCAAAGACACAGGGTACACCACTTTGTACCCCCAATACTAATTTATATGTCTTCAAATATTGCTCCCAGTAATGGTGGAAGAAATACTCATGTCATATGATCTACATACACATTTGTTCACAAAATTTTTCTGGGCACAAAATGCAAAGATCACACTTATGATTGTACCAAATCCTAAATGGAAAGTGAACATGGATTACTAAAACGATAAATGTCCAGGTTGCCTAATGCTTTCAAATGTCATTCCTATTGGTTACGACATATTTGCTTCTTCCTATGATTATGTATTCAATCTCAACCCTATTGAAAATGTCTAATCCTATCACTCACTGTATAATTGCCTCATTTCATTATGTCTGTATTGATATTTTCCTTTTTACATATTTTCCCCAGTTCATCATGTGACTGACACTTCACATGTGCTGAAATTTACATTCACTCTATAACAAAAACCCTATTGCTACAGAACTTTTGCCCCAAATCCTATACTCACTCTATTTCCTAAACCTACTGACTACCTTCCTAATCCCACCGACTATCTCAATTTGAGTGGATGTTCTCTTCTAAAATCAATCATCCAAGGTGTAAGGTCTTATGCCATTGATTATCGATTTATCTGAGACATCTGTGCAGAATGTAATTATAAGCTAAGTATCCCAATCAAGGGCCTAATGCCCTTCTGGGCTTCAAATCTTACCTAGATTTCTGTTTCCATACTTATATTTCACGTCTATAATCTTATAAATATCGCAGGTTCCCAATACTATTAATCATCCTTCGCAATGATTCGTAACCCAAATCGAACATGTTATTAACCCTAACCATACACTCTTACCTTAATCTAACTTTGCAGAAGAGCAGGGACAGAGTTCGTCTTACAATACAGGAATGTAGGGTATCTTCCTCCTGCTGAGAACCTCAAATGTCCATGCAGATTTGATCCCTGGAGAAGATGTAGGCAGCTATGAAGGACCTGAGAGAGCAAATGTCATCTTCCATCGCAAACAACCTTCCCAGGATGAAGGGGTGTGTCTGAATAAGCCTCTCTCTTGTTAATGTAGAGAAGATAGACCAAACCAGGCATGTGTGGAGAGCTGTTCCGGGGTCCCTATGGTTGATATACCATTCTAACTTGTAAAAGTGTCACAGGAAGAAAGGGCAGCCTCCATCTCATAGGAGTATTGTAAGCAACAGTTAGGACAAAGTGGTTGCCAAGGCAATGACCTCAAAGAATTCCTGAAGGAAGTAATCTCACCTCACTTCCTTGGTGATGGAACTCTCTGAACTTGGAATCCGGGAAGCAAGGCACCCAGAGCCAGTCTCAGTCCCAGTCCCAGTGGTCTTATTTTTTGGATTTACCAAGGACAGAGTCAGTCTTTCTTGGTACCTACTGAGGTGAGGATGAACAAATGTCAGGAAAGCTCTAAAGAGGGGCCTTTCCTGAGAAAGCAGGTAGTGGCTCACCGCTGGCTAGTGACAACTTTACAGATTTGGCCAAGGAGACCATATGTGACACAGGACAGGCGATTTCATCAGAACATAGTTTGGCCCACCAGTCAGAGCACACTCCCAATAGTCACAGACCTACTTGGGGGAAGGAGCTTCCTTTGTGTGTGTGGGTGTGGGTTTGAGATTTTGTCTCATGTTCTGAGAATAGGTAGGAAAGGCGGTTTGTTTGGTTTGGAGTGAACTGTTTCTGGTAAGTCGTTTGACAAGGCCAGTGTTTCTTTGTCTATGTATCCCACTGTGTCCGTGGTTTTAGATATTAGAAAAGAGAATGAATCATTGGATGTGTCCTGTCTAGACTCAACTTGCCCAATTTATGAATGGACTGCGGCTTGACTTATGGGTGGACAACTCCAACAATCTTCCTAAGTTCCTGTTTTCTTCCTGAATTCTGCCCAATTTATGAATGGACTGCGGCTTGACTTATGGGTGGACAACTCCAACAATCTTCCTAAGTTCCGGTTTGCTTCCTGAATTCTGGCCACTCTCCAGAATTGGCTCATGGTTTTGTGTCCAAAATATGTACCACCTCCAAGCTCTGTGACATGGCCATGTACTGGATAGCTGAAAGAAATGGGAGCATCTCAGAAAACTCAGATATCAGTTTGACCAGGAAATTCTAAGTGAAGAAACCCTGCTTTGGGCCTTTTGCTCATCAATTGTTCTTTTGCCCTGAATGTCAGGAAGGCCTTTGCCTCAGGCCACACCATTGTAGAGCCTAAAGAAACAGTTTTCAAATGGAAATGAAAGGGCATCACCTGTGGCTCTTTGCTTAATTGCTTTGGAAAGGGATGTGTCTGAATCAGTCTTTTGGCCCTGTGTGAGACTGTGGCTTAGATTCTCAGCACCTGATGGATCTAAAGAAGGATCAATTGTGTGCATCCAAAACCAAAATGAACAAAAGAGCAGTCAGTGTGGATGAAGTCTCTCGCATTCCTCTGTATGTGTCCTGTTCTCCATCATGTGAGAACAGTGATCATTTGGTTCAAATGTGTTCCTCAAAACCCTGCAGAGGCTAGCCCATAAGTGCTTGGTTTTTCTCAAGACTCCAATTCACATAAAGAATCTAAAACACACAGTCAGTAGGCCTCAAATTGGAGAAGCAGTGCCATATTAATGGCAGGCCTATTTGATCACTCTTGGTTCACTGGAAGGATGTCCTGGCCACCCTGATTTTAGGCAAAAGAGGGGCAAGGGAGGTTATATTGGACACTGTCTTGGGCTGCACCCCTCATGGAAACCTCCAGCCAGAGGTTATGATGATTGTGTAAATGGAAGAAGATGAGTGCCATGTGGAAGTGTTTTGGATTTAATTGTGGATATTTTTGTGACATTTGGAATACATAACAAGGTCTACCTGGGCTTGAACTCTGGTGTGATTCCCCTTATAGACTGAGTTCAGGAACTGATCTCAGAGAAGTATTGCCATGTATTGTGTTGTGATTTAAGAGGCCATGTATGAGAGTCACCCTTGGAAACTGAGATCTAGCCCCAGAGTGGCTTTCCACAGAGCTCTGGGAATTTCAGCCAAGATATCACATGATTTCATTCGAAAGACTTGGCAGCCATAGTTGAGAGTGAAAACACACATGGACCTCATATTGTAGACCTCAATGGGCCTGGCTTAATGTGACCTTTTGGCCATTCTTTGGGAAGCCTTGCCTGTGAGGGTTCTCCAGAGCTTTCATTGAAATAATCTTGCTCACCATTTACTGGTTCCTGAATGAATTGAAACCCACAGTGCCTCCAACTTCATCCTTGAAAAATGTCTAAATAAATACCATGAAATTTTTGAAATTCCCATGACCAGGTGGCACTGGAGAACCTTTGGATGTCCTGTTGCTGATCATGGATGTACCAGACAGTGCCTTGCTTGACTGGGTTTCATGAAAATGGTGTAGAACAGAGGTGCCAGAAAGTTGCAGCCTGCTGAGAAGTGGGCCTAGAGCTTTGGTGGGCAGGAGTGTGATAAAACATCTCTGTTGGAGCAATGTGGATCTTCCAATGGCTTCCAAATGGCTTGTGGATTACATGAAGCAGCCAGCAGACCCTTGTAATTAAAGGTATCTTGTTATATGAAGAGGATTCAGGGCAATGTTCAGAATCAGGTTGCTATGGACAAGGATGCAATGTGGCAAGCTTTGAGGGATAGAAGCGTGGTTGGTGCGTTCTTCTGCAGACTCTGAACCACCGCACATGGCAGAACTCCCTCCAGCACTGTGTCTCAGTTGAACTCCTTGAATTTCATGAAGCAAATACCAAACTCACCGTTCAGCAGCAAAAACCCCACAAAAAGTGGAGGAGGACCAAATGGCTTCAAAGTCCAACGGGGAGACACTTAGCCCCCAGAGGCCACGGTTTACCTAAAAAGAAGAAAATCAACACTGCTACCTCATGTTCATTGGAAAATAAGATACCATGTCCTCCACGTCACATAGAGGCAGACCCAGCTTTGATGGTCTCACTACAAATGAAGCCAATTCTCCTGACAACAACATAATTTTCACGTTCCCAAACTCAGAGGCAGTTGCTCTAAAAGTTTTTAGGCCAGCAGAGCTCCATGTTTGTGGAGTGTTTACCCTGTCCCTTACTTTTGGAAACTCCTCTACCACCTCCAAGGTTGTGAACTCCTGAGCATTTTCCATTCCAGATATGTATTCACTGATTTTCTATCTATTCTCCTCTAACTGTGTCTTACTTGGGGTGAAGGTAATTTCAAGGCATTGTTCTGGATGAGAGTGGGAGGATATTTGTGCAGCATATATTTGCATACAAATTGGATTCAATTTCCAATTTTCCTTTTGAAATACTGAATCCCTGACACTAACCCATACCTACTAGACTCAGACAACTCATCCTAATATGATAGAGAAAAATAACACAAACCTATAGAAATACAAGCAGTTCATTGGAGGCATGTTGTATAGTTGGACTTTCATTTTGCATTATAAAAGGTAGGAGTTATAAATCTGGTCAATGTTTAATAGAAAAAGATCTCCATGTGTTTTTAAAGTTAACAAATATGAGAATTCATGTTTCCCTTTCTCTTTAGCCTATTCACACTTGTATATTTATATGCATATATAGAGTCCTACCAGGTATCACACGTACATCTTTGTGAGTTGGCTGACTTGGCAGATACAAATTGTGAGAAGAGATCACTCCTCCTAAACGCTGTTGGAACTGAAAATTCAACCTGTAGGGAGCGTCCTAGTAGAACAACATTATACATAAACTCATGTTCAGTAAAATAAATATTTTTGCATCTGTGGATGATATATATTTACTGATGAATTTCGATTGGCATTTATATTGCTACTTTTTAATGTCTGTGAGTGTTTTTTATTTGTGTGTGTGTGTGTGTGTATACACTCTCCAGATTTTTCAAAATATGAAATATATGTGTCTAATATATACTCTCTAAATTCATTCATGTTCATGTATGTAGATTTTTAATCAACATTTCACAAGATTATTCTCAGAAATATTCATCCACCTGAAATACATATTTGTTTCCTAGTACTGAAAACAAACCTCAGGGAATGATGCATACAAATCCTAATTATTCTACAGTAACTGACCCAGTCTAACATCAATGCAAGTAGATTCCTATGGGACATGATATGTAATTCTTTATTCATTTGTATTCGACACTGGTACATTATTATTTCTTCAGTTTTTGCACATCATAAGATATACATTTCATCCACAAGTTCACAATTTTATAGGCATTTGTTTCAAATTTAATCACTTTTTGCTTCAGAACACATGTATTGTCAGGGTTTCTTTACTGGTATTTTCATGAGTCTTCTTTCCAAACACATTATTTTCGATTTCCAAAGTCACTTTTGAAGCAAAACTCACACACTCTTCATGATAAACCAAAACACGAATATTACCATTAGATGTATAACTGCTTGGAATGAATGATTGTATATCAATATACAATTTCCTGTAATTTTTCAGATATTAGATCAATTCATTTTTTAAAGTTGAAAAAAGTTATATTATTTATTCACATTAGGGTCTATTCATGCTTTATCTCTATATTCATAGACACAGGGTACACCTCTTTGTACCCCCGATTCTAATTTTACATCTTCAATATATTGCTCGCAGAAATGGTGGAAGACATACTCATGTCACCTGATGTACATATACATTTAATCAAAGTAATATTCTGGACAAAAAAATGTAAAGGTCACATTTATGATTGTACCAAAGCCTAAATGTAAAGTGTACATGGATTACTAAAAACATCCATGTCCAGGTTGCCTAATGCTGTCAATTGTCAATCCTATTGGTGACTACATATTTGTTTCTTCCTAATTTATATATTCAAACTCAACCCTGTTGAAAATGTCTAATCCTATCACTCACTTTATACTTTGCCTGATTTCGTAATGTTTCTATTGATATCTGCTTTTTTACATATTTTCCCAAGTTGATCCTAGTGACTGACACTTCATATGTGCTGACATTTACATTCACTCTATAATCGAAACCCTATTGCTAAAGAACTTTTGGTCCAAATCCTATACTCACTCTTCTTTCTAAACCTACCGACTATCTTCCTAATCCTACCGACTATCCCTTTTTGATTGGATGTTCTCTTCTACATTCAATCATCCAAGGTAAAAGGTCCTATGCCATTGTATATCGAATTATCTGAGACAACTTTGCAGAGCATAATTCAAAGCTAAGTATCCCAATCAAGGGAAAAACCCTTCTGGGCTTCAAATCATACCTAGATTTCTGTTTTCATCCTTATATTTCACCAGATCTTAGAGAAGACGGACCATTTCAGGGGAACATAGTATGGCCCACCTGTCAGAGGACAATCTGGATAGTCACAGACCTAATTGGGGGAAGGAGGTGCCTTTGTGGGAGTGGGTATGGGTTTATTGTTTTGTCTCATGTTCTGAGAATAGATGGGAAAGGCTGTTAGTTGGTTTGGAGTGGACAGTTTCTAGTAAGTCATTTGACAAGGCAAGTGTTTCTATGTCTGTGTATCCCACTGTGTCCGTTGTTGTAGATATTGGAAAAGAGAATGCATTAATGGATGTCTACTGTCTAGTGTAAATCTTCCCATAATTCAACCTGCCCAATATATGAATGGAGTGCAGCTTGTCTTGTTGATGTGCAACACCTGCTATCTTTCTAAGTTGCTGTTTTCTTCCTGAATTCTGGCCACTATCCAGAATAGGCTCATGGATTTGTGTCCAAAATATGTACCACCTCCAAACTCTGTGACATGGCCATGTACTGGATAGCTGAAGAGAATGGCGAGCATCTCAGAGAACGCAGATATCAGTGTGACCAGGAAAGTCTCAGTGGAGAAACCCTGCTTTGGGCCTTTTGCTTACTTATTGTTGTTTTGCACTGAATGTCAGGAAGTTCTTTGCCTCAATCCACCACTTTGTGAAGCCTGAAGTAAACAGTTTTCAAATGGAAATGAATGTCATCACCTGTGGCTCTTTGCTTAATTGCTTTGGGAAGGGATGTGTCTGAATTAGTCTCTTGGCCATGTTTGTGTCTATGACTTAGATTCTCAGCACCTGATGGATCTAAAGAATGATCCCATGTGTGCGTCCAAAACCATAATGGCAAAAAAAAAAATCATTCATTATGGATGAAGTCTCTTGCATTCCTCTGTTAAGTTCCTGAACTCCATCAAGTGAGAATAGGGATTCTTTGGGTCAAATGAGTTCTTCAATTCCCTGCAGAGGTGCTTGGGTTTTCGCATAACTCCAAATCACATAAAGAATTGATACCTGAAATCAGTAGGTGTCAAATTGGAGAAACACAGAAGTATTAACGGCAGGCTTATTTGATCACTCCTCGTTCACAGAAACGGTGTCCAGGCCACCCTGACTTTAGGCAAATGAGGGGCAAGCGAGCTGATTTTGGACACTGTCTTGGCTTTTCTCATGACTCCAATTCACATAAAGAATCTAGACCCCACAGTCAGAGAGCCTCAAATTGGAAAAGCGGAGCAGTATTAAGGGCAGGCCTATTTGATCACTCCTGATTCACAGGAAGGGTGCCCAGGCCACCCTGAAGTTAGGCAAAAGAGGTGCAAGAAGCTTATTTTGGACATTCTCTTGGGCTGCACAACTCATGGAAAACTCCAGAAAGAGGTTATGATTAGTGTCTATATGGAAGAAGAATAGGGCCATGAGGGAGTATTTTGGTTTTAATTGTTTTCATTTGAGTCGCGGTTGGAAGAGTTGTCTGGGTCCACCTGGACTTGAACTCTGGTGTGATTCTCCTTATAGACTGAGTTTTGGAACTGACCTGAGAGAAGTATTGCCATGAATTGTGTTGGGATTTTAGGAGGCCAGGCATGAAGTTGCCATTGGAACCTGAGATCTAGGCACAGGTTGGCTTTCCACAGAACACTGGGAATCTCAGCCAGGATATTACATGATTTTATTCTGAAAGACTTGGCATGCATTATTGAGATTCAAAACACACATGGACCTCGCTTTATAGACCTCAATTGGCCTCGCTTCATGTGACTTTTTGGCCACTCTTTGGGTAGCCTTGCCTGTGAGAGTGCTCCAGAGCTTTCCCTGAAATTAGCTTCCTAACCCTTTAATGGTTCCTGAATGAATTGCAAACCACAGTGCCTCCAACTTCATCCGTGAAAAATTGCTAGATAATTACCATGAAATTTTTAAAATTCCCATGACCAGATGTCACTGGAGGACCTTTGATGTCCTGTTGATGATCATGAATATACCAGACAGGGACTTGATTGACTGGGTTTCAGGAAAATGGTGTAGAACAGAGATGCTGGTAAGTAGAAGCCTAGTGAGTAGTGGGCCTAGAGAAGTGTTACGCAAGTGAGTGATAAAACATCTGTGGTGGGGCCATGTGGATCTTCCATTGGCTTCCAAATGGCTTGAGACTGACATGGTGCAGCCATCAGACCCATATACGTAAAGGCATATTTTTATATGGAGAGGTTTTAGGGCAATGTTCAGAATCATGTTGCTATTGTCAAGGGGGCAAGCTACGTGGGATAGAACCCTGGTTGGTGCATTCTCCTGGAGACCCTGCACACCACAGCTGACAGAACTCCCTTCAGCACTGTTTCCCATTTAAACTCGTTGTATTTAATGAAGCAAATACCAAACTCCCAGTGCAGCATCAAGAAACACCACGATAATTGGAGGATGACCAAGTTGTTTCACAGTCCACACGGGGAGACACTTAGCCCTCAGTGGCCACAGTTTACCTACAAAGAGAGAATTCAGCACTGCTGCCTCATTTTTATTGAAAAATAAATAACCATGTCCTCCAGGTCACATAGATGCAGATCGAGCTTTGATTGTCTCACTACAAATAAAGCTAAAGCTCCTGAAAACAACATATATTTTAAGTGTCCAACCTTAAAGGCAGATTCTCAAAAAGTCTTTAGGCCAGCAGAGCTCGATATTTGTGGAGTGTTTACCCTGTCCCTTACTTTTGGAAACTCCTCTACCGCCTCCAAAGATGTGAAATCTGGAGCATTTTCCATTCCTGATAGGTATTCACAGATTTTCTAACTCTTCTCTTCTAATTGTGTCTTACTTGGGGCGAAGGTAATGTCAAGGCATTGTTCTGGAGGAGAGTGGGAAGAATTTTCTGTAGCATATATTTGCATGAACATTGGATTCAGTTTTCTATTTTCCATTCAAAATACTGAATCCCTGACTCTAACCCATACCCGACCAGACTCTGACTACTAATTCTAATATGATGGAGAAAAATAACCCAAACAGAATCGAAATACAAGCAGTTCAGAGTAGGCCTGGTGTATTGTTGTACTTTTCTTTTGCATGATACAGAGTTGGAGTTATGAATCTAGTCAATTTTTTGTTGAAATAGTTGTCCATGTATTTTTAAGGTTAACAAATATGTGAATTCCTGTCTCCCTTTCTCTGTATTCTTATATGCACATTTAGATTCCTCCCTGGTACCACACGTACATTCTTGTGAGGTGGCTGACTTGGCAGATACAAATTGTTAGAAGAGATCACACCTACTAAACTTGTTGGAATTGGACATTCAACCTATGGTTGAGCTTGCTAGTTGAACAGCATTATACATAAATCCATGTTCAGTAAAATTAATATTTTTAGATCTGTGGATGATATATATTTTATAATGAATTTTGATTGACATATACTTTTTTGTCTGTGTGTGTTTTGTGTATATATATATATATATATATATATATATTTATATATATATATATATATGTATACACTCTCCAGATTTTTCAAAATATGAAATATATGTGTCTTATATACACTCCCTAAATTCATTCATGTTTATTATGTGGATTTATAATCAACTATTCACAAGATTATTCTGAGAAATATTCATCCACCTGAAATTTGCCTAATGCTCTCAAATGTCAATCCTAATTGTGACTACATATTTGTTTCTTCCTAAGATTATATACTTAAACTCAACCCTGTTCAAAATATCTAATCCTATCACTCACTTTATACTTTGCCTGATTTTGTAATGTCTCTATTGATATCTGCTTTCCTACATATTTTCCCCAGTTCATCATTGTGACTGACTCTTCACCTGTGCTGACATTTACATTCACTCTCTAATAGAAACCCTATTGCTAAAGAAATTTTTTTTCCAATTCCTATACTCACCCTTCTTCATAAAAGTACTGACTATCTTCCTAATGCTACAGACTATCGTTTTTGACTGGATGTTCTCTTCTACATTCAATCATCCAAGTAAATGTGGGGCGAGCTTCAGAGGAGGAGACCACCAACAGACTATCTCTTGCAACATCAAAGGGTTTTTGGGGTGTCCAGCATGCTGGGGCTCAGAGATCACTTTAATAGAGCAGATAGCCCTGAGAATAGCTTAAATAGAGCTTATATACTTTCCCTGGAGAGGGCAGGGAGGGAATTTTATTGATGGGTCAGGGTGAGTGGGTGGTTTGCATTCAACTGGGTGAGGGAGTACATTCTGCAGTTGGGCAGTTGGGGACAGAACATTCTGGGAACAAGATTTGCAAGCATTTCTCAAGATTTCAATAGTGTTTTGTTAAGCAAACAGAAAAACAAGAAGTGACAAGTACCTATTTTATTAACCTTTAATTCCCCACTTCTTCTTCTGGCTACTTTTAATCATAAAAATGATCATTGGAGGGTGTCACATTCTATGTCTTCTCTTGGGGTATTACCATAAGTTTAACTCGTCCAATTTGAGCCTGGAGAAAAGAAATTACACGGTTGAGCAAACAGGATTTTATAGTTAGCAATAATATGAGGATTATTATTGGACCGGCCAGGGTTGATTAAAACGTAGTTAACCAGGAGGAGTGTGTGAACCAAGACTCAAGCCACCCTTTTTGGGCCTCTCTCTCTTGTTGATGCTCTTCAAGGTGTCTTTTAAATTTACTCATAGATTTTATTACAACTCCAGTATGGTCAGCATAAAAACAACATTCTTCCCTCAATGCAGCACAAAGGCCCCCTTCTCTAATGAAGAGGAGGTCCAACCCTCAACTGTTCTTTAAAACAACTTCAGAGAGAGAGGTTAAAGATTCATGCAAAGCTCTGATGGAGGTTTCTAATATCTTAGTTTTGCTCTATTGCTTCTTCTAATTGGGTCATTTGTTGTGTCCCATGGACAATGGCAGTGGTTCCTGTGCCCACCCGTGCAGCAACTCCTATTCCTAATAGGATGGCTAAAGTGAGGGATACAAGTTCCCAGTGGAACCGGTTGTATGCCCCCCTATTTGATCTTCAAACGAACCTGCGTCATGATAGAGCTTTCTGGGAAACATCAGCAACATTTCAAAATAATCACATCTGTTGACCATTTCATGAAAACATAAACAATGTTTAAGTATATAGAATTATGCTGTTGTAGGGACAGACAAGGCAAGGCACCTAAGATAGCACTGAAGACAGGGAAACAGTCCTATATTGTTGCAACTGGATTCAGAGGGCATTGCTTCTGTTGTAATCAATTAATCCCCTGAAACTCAAGTTTAGGTAGTTTCAGAATTGTGTACCCAACATATAAGGGATGGGGCTCAGAAGTTTACAGTCTGCAGAAGTTCAAAAAAGCAGTATATGTTTCTGATTTTTCCTCTGTTCTGGGCAAGTTAAATTTTCAAGGACACCTGGGAGGAGGAGAGCTTTTTATTCCCTTTCTTATTTTCCCCCTGCCAGCTGTTACAACGGAGCCCAGTTGGTAATTTCTTTATCTTAGAAATGTGGCCATTTCTGTGAAGCCCCAGCTGAAGGCCAGAGGACTTGTTCACATATTTTGTGAAAAACTAGTTAGGGGTTGTCTAGCTTAGAAGTACTGAGTTTTTTAGCCAGTGGCCAAGTATAACAGGGCAATACAAAAAGAGAAAGTTTATCTACATTGAACTCTTTATAGAAACTCTATGCTGAAAGTTCTAAAGTCAGCCATGGTGAAGACTTCTGGAGAAGGACATTTAAGACTTTTCTGTGGGCCTGGTACAGAGGGGGAATACGGGGAAGGTGGGGCTGAGAGAAGCTCCGAGGATCTGAGAATGAGGAAAAAGAGAGATGTAAAAGAATAATTGGAAAGGTGTTTGGGAATTTCCTAGCAAAAAACTTGAGCAGTAGAACAGGTAGAGCAGAGCAGAAAACGGGAGTGAGTATCCCAAAATCCTGTGAGGGACTTTAAATTTTAGTAACCTGTTTTCAGTGATGACAAAGCAACTTTAATGGCCATTTATATTACATCTTGGATAAGGGTCTGAGAGCTCTCCTCAGCTCATTTGAGCTTTGGGTTAGCTGGAAAGAGGACCTGGTGGGACCCGGTGTGGGCACTGACAGGAAGAGAGAGGAGTGAGTGGGTGGAGGGGTACCTCAGTACCTGCTACCTCACAAGTGGGCAATTGTCTGAGAACTGGTGGAGGTTTGAGATTCTGATCTAGTAATTGGAGGGGAGAAATCACGTTGCTGAGGTGGGAGTGACAGCAGAGAGTCTGGAGCAGAAGGCTGAGGATAAAAATCTATTGGAGAAGCATAGTTCAGGATGTGAGTGAAGAAGGGAAAGGGCTTCCACATAGGGGAATCTCCTTTCACCCTTTTGAGCACTTGCAGAAGTTAAAAAGGTCACGCAAAATTTGAGGATCTAGAGACCCCTCTGGGGGCCATCCTTTTTCTGTTGTCTACTTGGTAATATGGCCAATGCTGTGTACTGAATTTGATGAAGTATTGGGGTTCCATCAGGCAGCCTCTGTATGCTCACATCTCCATGACATACAGAAGTAGTCGGTTTTTCCCCCACACAGCCGTTACTGTTTGTGGCTTTGATAGTTTCCTGGGCAAACATAGTAATCTAGGATAGCCAACCTGCTTCTGGCTCGCGTGTCCCTACATCCATAATGTTTGTTTCCATTATCTATGGTACAGAAGGGATTTAATGGTATTTTAGTGGGATTTTCTTCATCAGGGATATCCCAATAGAAAAAACCTATGGCCAGCTGACAAATGTCTGGGTGGAGAGATGGCCACCAGGTCCCTAAGGGGACTATATGTGAGATAGATTATACACTTTTCCAGTAGGATTTGTGATCAGCCATCGCTGCTTAAAAGGCTGATGAGGGTTAGGACTACTTGTGGCCAAGGGGAGAGTATATAACCTTATCCACATGGCGAATACACAATTTGAAACTGTTACCAGTCTTTGCAGTTTCCAGAAAGATTCTGAACAAGGAGCAGGCTTGAGATGAGAGGCATGGATCCAAGAAGTGATTCTGTATACCTTTACCACTGTAGGTGTTATAAGTATCACCTGGTATGGTCCTTTCCAGCTGGGTTCCAGGGATGACACCTGATGTCATCTTACATACATGAAGTCTCTTATTTGATATGGATGTGGAATCCCCTGGTACACAGTTTGTTACGCAGTGGGCAGCTATTTTCACAGGTATCACTGAGTTCTTTCAAGAGCTTTAAGTCTGTCAAGCAAGAGGGTGTGGAAAGGATTCTTAGGTCTTACAGTTGGGCTTAGGACCCTTACTGGACGAGGGCCACCATAGAGAATTTCTCAGGGGGTAAGGTTACTCAAAGAAACAGAAGGATTTTTTCTTGCATGAAACATTGCATAAGTCAGGAGCACAGTCCAATCTTTTATGCTGGTCTCTAAGCTTAATTTCGTTAAGGTCTCTTCAATGGTTCTATTCATTCTTTCTACTTGTCCTGAAATCTGGGGTCTATAAGCACAATATAACTTCCATTTAATCCCCAGGTTCCTGGCTAACCCCTGACTTACCTGGGCCATGAACATCGGTCCATTATCAGATCCTATTACCAGCTTAGCTTCCTCCAATGGTAGAGAGGCTTAGTCAGCAGCAGGGGAATCACTTAGAGTGTGTTGTGTGTTAGGGGACGAGGGCAGGGGATAAGGAGAGGAAGAAGAGTCCAGTAGAGTCAAATCTTGTGACTCAGGGAAAACAGAGGGTGGAGGAGGAGGAAGAGGTGAGGGTTTGAGAGATCATGTGGGAAGGAGTATGAGCAGAGGCATGGGCAAGGAAAGGCTTCACCCATGGAGGAGGAGATTTGCAGAGGTCCTGCAAAGTTAAGATATATGGCTGTTGATCAGGATGGCTATGTGGCCCTGGCTGAAAGACAATATCTCTGACTTTTTAAATTAGTGGGAAGTAGAAAGATCTTTCTTGGGGCCATACGACTCCAAAGATGGGCCATTCTGAGGCACAGAGAGTCTGCCAGGTCCAGCGTTTTACTAAAAAAAGAAAGATTCTTAGCCCTTAAGCGGACTTTGGTTCAGTGATCAAGGGTCAGGGACAGAGGCATTGAAGTGCTCTGTCCCATAATGAAAGGTACACAAACAGTAAAAACAAAGACACATGACACAGATAAGACAAGACCATAAAGACAGGCAATGGACATCCAACACTGAGACCAGGAATGCGTAGCCGGCAAAACCCGATAGGATGGCAATACCGAATCTAAAAGAAAATATCACTGAGTCGATGAAGCAATTGTTCCTTGATTCTCCGAGTCCTCTGCGGGGTCCCCCAGGGAGGTGCCCTATGTCTCTGTGACACGTCTCTCAGCCACCGTCGGAGAGACCCCAGGCTCTTCATCGCCAGCAATTTTGCCAAGCCCTAACATGACACCTGAAACCAGAAAGAGGCGCCTTACTTGCTCCGAGAGGAGCCCGTTGGGGTCTCTCATCCGCCACTGCCGGAACTCGGTGGAACCTCAATATGTAAAGGTCAGGTGAGTGTTGGAGGAAGAGACTACCAAGAGACTGTCTCATGCAACAGCAAAGGGTTATTTTGGGTCCAGCTTGCTGGGGCTCACAGCTAACTTAAATAGATCAGAGAGCTCTGAGAACAGCTTATGCAGAGCTTACATACATTCCTTGGAGAGGGAAGGGAGGGAAGTTTACTGATGTGTAAGGGTGAGTGGGCGGTTCGCGTGACACCGAGTGAGGCAGTACATTCTGCAGTTTGGCAGTTGGGAACAGTACATTCTAGAACAAGATTAGCAAACATTTCTCAAGATTTCAACAGTGTTTTTTTAAGCATACAGAAAAACAGGAAATAGCAAGTACCTATTTTATTAACCTTTCACTACCGACTATCCCTTTTTGACTGGATGTTCCTTCTACATTAATTCATGCAAGGTACAAGGTCCTATGCCATTGTATATCGATTTATATGAGACATCTCTGCAGAACGTAATTCAATGCTGCGTATCCCAATCAAGGGCCCAATGCCCTTCTGGCCTTCAAATCATACTTAGATTTCTTTTTTCATACATATATTACACCTATATATTCTTATACACATAGCAGGTTCCCAATACCATTATTCATCCAGCACAATGATTTCTAACCCAAATCAAACATGTTTTTAACCATAATCATGCACTATTCCCTCAATCTAACTTTATAGAAGAGCAGGGAAAGAGTTGATTTTACAATACAGAAATGTAGGGAAACTTCCACCTGCTGAGAACCTCAAAGGCCCATGCAGAAATGATCCCTGGAGAAGATGTAGGCAGCTATGAAGGACCTGAGAGACCCAAAGTCATCTTCCATGGCAAACAACCCGGTCAGGATAAAAGGTTGTGTCTGAATCAGATTCTCTTCTTAATGTAGAGAACATGGACCAAAACAGGCCTGTGTGGAGATCTATTCCTGGGTGCCTATGGTTGATATACCATTCTAACTTGTGAAAGTGTCACAGGAAGTAGGGGCAGCCTCAATCTCTTGGGACCCTTGGAAGTAACAGTTAAGACAAAGTGGTTGCCAAGACAGGGACCTCATTCAGTTCAGGAAGGAAGTGACCTCACCTCACTTCCATGGTGATGGAACTCTCTGAACTTTGGATCCAGGAAGCCAGGCACCCAGAGCCAGTCCCAGTCCCAGTCCCTATGGTCTCACTTGTTTGGATGTACTAAATGCAGTCAGTCTTTCTTGGTACCTTCAGACGTGAGAAGGCCAAATGCCAGGAAAGCTCGGAAGCGGGGCTTTTCTTGAGAAAGTCGTTAGTGGCTCACCGTTGGCTCCTGAGAAGTTCACAGAGTTTGCCAAGGAGACCAGATCTGAGACAGGACAGGCCATTTCGGGGGAACGTATTATGGCCTACAAGTCAGAGGACACTCCGGATAGTCAAAGACCTACTTAGGGGAAGGAGGTGCCTTTGTGGGTGTGGTTGTGGGTTTGTGGTTTTGTCTCATTTTCTGAGAATAGGTAGGACAGTAGGTTTGTTTCATTTGAAGTGGACTGTTTCTAGTAAGTCTTTTCACAGGGCGAGTGTTTCTATGTCTGTGTATTCCACTGTTTCCGTGGTTGTAGACATTAGAAAAGAGAATTCATCAATGCATGTGTCGTGTCTAGTAGAAAGCTTCTCAGCATTCATATTGCCCCGTTTATGAATGGACTGTAGCTTGCCTTATCGATGAGCAACACCTGCTACCTTCCTAAGTTTCTATTTTCGTCCTGAATTCCGGCCAATTTCAAGAATAGGCCCATGGTTTTGTGTCCAAGATATGTACCACCTCCAAGCTCTGTGACATGGCCATGTACTGGATAGCTGTAGGTGATGGCGAGCATCTCAGAAAACTCAGATATCAGTGTGACGAGGAAAGTCTCAGAGGAGAAACCCTGCTTCGGGCCTTTTGCTTACCTATTGTTCTGTTGCCCTGAATGTCAGGAAGTTCTTTGCATCTGGCCACCCCTTTGTGAAGCCTGAAGAAAACAGTTTTCAAATGGAAATGATTGGGCATACCTGTGGCTCTTTTCTTAAGTGCTTTGAAAAGGGATGTGACTGAATCAGCCCCCTGGCCCTGTGTGTGGCTGAGGCTTAGATTCTCAGCACCTGATGGATCTAAAGAAAGTTCCCATGTTTGCATCCAAAGGAAAAATGGCAGAAAGAGCAGCCATTGGGATGAAGTCTCTCGACTTCCTCTGTAAGGTTCCGGAACTCCATCAAGTGAAAATAGGGATCCTTTGGGTCAAATGAGTTCTTCAAAACCTGCAGAGGCTAGCCCATAGGTGCTTGGTTATTTCATGACTAAAATTCACATAAAGAATCTAAACCAAACAGTCAGTAGGCCTCAAATTGGAGAATTGGAGCGGTATTAATGGCAGGCCTATTTGATCACTCCTGGTTCACAGGATGGGTGTCCAGGCCACCTTTACTATAGGCAAATGAGGGTCAAAGGAGCTTATTTTGAACACTGTCTTGGTCTGCTCCCCTCATGGAAACCTCCAGCAAAATTATGATGAGTGTCAATATGAAAGAAGATGAGGGCCATATGGGAGTGTTCTTGTTTTAATTGTGGTAATTTGTGTGGTAGTTGGAAAAGATGACTGGGATCACCTGGGCTTGAACTCTGGTGTGATTTCCCTTAAAGAATGAGTTCTGGATCTGACCTCAGAGAAGTATTGTCGTGAGTTCTCTTGGGATTTTACTAGGCCACGCGTAAGAATCGCCTTTGGAAACTGAGATCTAGGCCCAGGATGGCTTTCCACAGAGCTCGGGGATTCTGAGCCAGGATATCACATGATTTAATTCTTAAAGACTTGGCAGCCCTAGTTGAGAGTCCAAACACATATGGACCTCACATTGTACACCTCAATGTGTCTGGATTCATGTGACCTTTTGGCCAGTCTTTTGGAAGGCTTTTCTGTGAGTGTTCTCCAGAGCTTTCATTGAAATGAGCTTCGTCACCATTTAATGGTTCCTGAATTAATTGAAACCCACAGTGCCTCTAACTTCATTTTTGAAAAATGACTAGATTAATACCATAAAATTTTTGAAATTCCCATGACCAGGTGGCACTGGATAAACTTTGGATTTCCTGTTGCTGATCATGAGTGTACCAAAGAGTGCCTTGATTGACTGGTTTTCGTGAAAATGGTGTAGAACAGAGATGCCAGTAATTTGGAGCCTAATGAGTAGTGGGCGTAGAGAAGTGGACTGTAGCTGTGTAAATAAATATTTTTTGTAGGACCACCTGGATCTTCCATTGGCTTCGAAAGACTTGCGACTGACATGGTGCAGGCAGGAGACCTTTATATGTAAAGGCATCTTGTCATATGGAGAGGTTTCAGGGCAATGTTCAGAATCAGGTTTCTATAGTCAAGGGGAAAGCTATGTAGGATAGAAGCCTGGTTCGTACATTCTTTTTGCGTCCCTGACCAACCACACATGACAGAACTCCCTCCAGCATTTTGTCCCAGTTGAACTCCTTGTATTTCGTGAAGCAAATACCAAACTCCCAGTGCAGCAGTAAGAAACACCCTGGAAAGTGGAGGATCACCAAATGGCTTCACAGTCCACATGGGAGACACTTCAGCCCAGTGGCCTCAGTTTACCTACAAAGAGAGAATTCAGCACCGCTGCCTCATGATCATTGGAAAATAAGAAACCATGTTTTCCAGGTAACATAGATGCAGACCCTGATTTCATGATGTCACTACAAACGAAGCTAAATCTCCTGACAATTACATATATTTCTTGTTCCCAACCTCAGAGGAAGTTTCTCAAGAAGTCTTTAGGCCAGCACAGCTCCATGTTTCTGGATTGTTTACCCTCTCCCTTACTTTTGGAAACTGTTCTACCACCTCCAGTGTTGTGAACTCCTGAGCATTTTCCATTCCACATATATATTCAGATTTTCTAACTCCTCTCCTCTAATTGTGTCTTACTTTTAGTGATGGTTATGTCAAGGCATTGTTCTGGATGAGAGAGGGAAGATTTTTGTGTATCACATTTTTGCATACACATTAGATTCATTTTCCTTTTTTCCATTTGAAATACTGAATCCCTGACACTAACCCATACCCTACTAGACTCTGACTACTAATCCTAATATCATGGAGAGAAAGAAACCTAACCGAATAGAAATACAGGCCTTTCATAGGAAGCATGGTGTATACTTCTATTTGCCTTCTGCATTATCAAGAGTATGTGTTTTAAATCTAGTCAACTTTTCATTGTAATATTTCTCCATGATTTTTTAAAATTATCACATATATAAATTCCTGTCTCCCTTTCTCTGTATCCTATTCAGCACATTTATTTTTTTATACATATATATATAATATCCTACCTGGTATCACACGGAGATTCTTGTGAGCTCCCTGATTTTGGAATATAAAATTGTGAGAACAGATGACTCTCCCTAAATAATGATGGGACTGAAAATTCAACCTATGGGTGAGCTTCCTAGTGAAAAACACTATACATAAATCCATGTTCAGTAAAATGAATATTTTTGGATATGTGGATGAATTATATTTCATGATGAATTTCGATTGGCATATATATTGCTAAATATTAATGTGTGTGTGTGTGTGTGTGTGTATGTATTTTTTTTTAAATCTGGAAAAAAAATGTATATGTGTATATATATACATATATATATTATATATGTATATATATGTATATATATATATATATATATATATATATATGTATATATATTCTCCAGATTTTAAAAAAATATGAAAAATATGTGTCTTATTATACACTCCCTAAATTCATTTATATTCATGTATGTGGGTTCAAAATCCAATTTTTACAAGATTATTTTCAGCAATATTTATACACCTGTAATACATATTGGTTTCCTACTACTGAATACTAAGTTCAGTAGGTGGTGCATACAAATCCTAATATTTCTACAGTACCTGAACCAGTTTAACATCAATGCAAGTAGATTGCTATGGGACATGATGTGTATTTTGAAGTTCATTTTTACTCAACACTGGTACATTACTATTTTTTCAGTATATGGACATCATAGGATATATTTTTTCACCCACAACTTCACAAAATTATAGGCATTTGGTTCACTTTCATTTACTTACTACTTCAGAACACATGTATTCCTCCATGTTTCTTTACTGGTCTTTTCACTAGACTTCTTTCTAAACACATTATTTTTGATTCCATAATCATTTTTGAAGCAATACTCACTCTTCACGATAAACCGTAACCCTAATATTACCATTACATATATAACTGGTTGGAATGATTGTATATATATCAATATAAGATTTCCAATATATTTTCAGATGCAAACTCAATCCATTATTTAAAGTTGGAACCAGTTATATACTTTATTCACAATCTGGTCTATTCATGCAACATCTCAATAATGATCAACACAAGGTACACCTATTTGTATCACCAGTACTAATTTATAAGTTTCCAGAATATTACTCCCCATAATGGTGGAAGAAATACTCATGTCACCTTATCTACATATAAATTTTATCACGGTAGTATTCTGGACACAAAATGCAAAGGTCACACATATGATTGTACCAAAGCCTAAATGGAAAGTGACCATGGATTACTAAAAACATCCATGTCCAGGGTGCCTAATGCTCTCAAATGTGAATCCTATTGATTACTACATATTTGTTTTTTCCTAAGATTATATATTCAACCTCAAGCCTGTTGAAAATGTCTAATCCTATCACTCACTTTATACTTTGCCTGATTTCCTAATCTTTCTATTGATATCTGCTTTCCTACATATTTTTCCCTGTTCATCATTGTGACTTTCTCTTCAGATGTGCTGACATTTACATTCACTCTCTAACTGAAACCCTATTGCTAAAGAACTTTTGGTCCAACTCCTAGTCTCATTCTTCTTCCTAAACCTACTGACTATCTTCCTAATCCTACAGACTATCCCTTTTTGACTGGATGTTCTCTTCTACATTCAATCATCCGAGGTACACGTTCCTATGCCATTGTATATCGATTTATCTGAGACCTCGGTGCAGAACATAATTCAAGCTCAGTATACCAATCAAGGTTCTGTTGCCCTGAATGTCACGAAGGTCTTTGCCTCAGGCCACCACTTTGTGAAGCCTGAAGAAAAAAATTTCAAATGGAAATAAATGGGCATCACCTGTGGCTCTTTGCTTAATTGCTTTGGAAAGGAATTTGTCTGAATCTGCCTCTTGGCCCTGTGTGAGGCTGTGGCTTCGATTCTCAGCACCTGATGGATCTAAAGAAAGATCCCATGTGTGCATTCAAAACCAAAATGGCAAAAAGAGCAGTCATTGTGGATGAAGATTCTTGCCTTTCTCTGTTAGGTTCCTGACCCCCTTCAAGTGAGAATAGGGATCCTCTTTGTCAAATAAATTCTTGAATGCTCTGCAGATGTGCTTGGGTTTTCTCTTGACTCCAAATCACATAAAAAATCTATACCTGACATTCAGTAAGCCTCAAATTATAGAAACAAAGCGGAATTAATGGCAGGCCTTTTTGATCACTCCTGGTTCACAGGAAGGGTGTCCAGGCCACCCTGACTTTAGGGAAATTAGAGGCAAGGGAGCTTATTCTAAAAACTGTCTTTAGTTGCAACCCTCATGGAAACTTCCATCCAGAACATTTGATGAGGGTCTTTATGGACGAAGATGAGGGCCATGTGGTAGTTATTTTGTTTTAATTGTGGTCATTTGTGTGGGGGTTGGAAGAGATGACTTGGTCCACCTGGGCTTTAACTCTGGTGTGATTCCCCTTAGAGCCTGAGTTCTGGTACGTACCTCATAGAAGTATTGATATGAATTGTGTTGGTTTTTAGGAGGCCACGCATGATTGTCACCCTTTCAAACTGAGATCTAGGCCCAAGGTGGCTTTCCACAGAGCAATGGGAATCTCAGCCAGGAAATCACATGATTTTATTCTGAAAGACTTCGCAGCCATTGTTGGCCCTCGGAAGCAAGAAGGAGTGGCCATACTCATATCGAATAAAATCAACTTAAAACCTAAGTTAATCAAAAGTGATAAAGAAGGACACTATATACTGTTAAGAGGCAACATTCACCAACAAGACATAACAATTATCAATTTGTATGCACCAAACAATGGTGGTGCCAAGTCATAAAACAAACTCACCTCAAGTTCAAGAGTCATATAGGCTATAACACAATAATTACGGGTGACTTCAGCACACAACCCTCGCCATTGGACAGATCCTCTAGAGAAAATCTGAATTAAGAAACTATAGAACTCAATAGCACAATCAATAACCTAGACTTAACCAACATACATAGAATATATCAAACATCATAAAGTGGATACATGTTCTTCTCAGCAGCACATTGGTCCTACTCAAATATAGACCATATATTATGCCATATGGAAACTCTTAGTAAATATAAAAGTATGGAGATAATACCATGCACCATATCTGATCATAATGGAATGAAACTTGAAATTAATGATTGAAGAAGGAAGGAAAAATTCTACATCACATGGAAAATGAACAATATGTTACTGAATAATCAATGGGTTACAGAAGACATAAAGGAGGAGATAAAAAATCTCTTAGAGACAAATGACAATACAGACACAACATACCGGATTCTGTGGGAAACAATGAAAGCAGTTTTAAGAGGGAAATTCATTTCTTGGAATTCTTTCCTCAAAAAAAGAAAAAAACAACAAATAAATGATCTCACACTACATCTCAAAAACCTAGAAAAAAAAGAGCAAAACAACAAATGTAGTAGAAGACAAGAAATAATTAAAATTAGAGGAGAAATCAACAAAATTGAAACAAAAAAAATTGAACAAATAAAAGTTGGTTCTTTGAAAATAAATTAAATCGACAGGCCCTTAGCCATGCTAATGAGGAGAAGTAGAGAGAGAACTCAAATTACTAACATATGGGATAAAAAAGGCAATATCACAACAGACACTACAGAAATACAGAAGATAATTCGAAAGTATTTTGAAACCCTATATTCCAATAAAACAGAAGATAATGAAGATATCGATAAATTTCTTATGTCATATGATCTGCCCAGATTGAGTCCTGAAGACACACAAAATTTAAATAGACCAATAACAAAGGAAGAAATAGAAGAAACCTTCAAAAGACTACCTACCAAAAAAAACCCTGGACCAGGTGGTTATACAGCAGAGTTCTACAAAACGTTCAAAGATGAATTAATACCAATACTTTTCAAGCTATTTCAAAAAATAAAAAAAGAAGGAGTTCTTCCAAATTCATTCTATGAGGCCAACATCACCCTGATCCCAAAACCAGACAAAGACACTTCAAAGAAAGAAAACTACAGACCAATATCTCTAATAAACTTGGATGCAAAAATTCTCAATAAAATCCTGGCAAATCAAATACAAAAGCATATAAAAAAATTGTGCATCATGATCAAGAGGGATTCATCCCAGGGATGCAAGGCTGGTTCAATATACGGAAATCAATAAATACCATTCACCACATCAATAGACTTAAAGAGAAGAACCATATGATCATCTCGATATATGCAGAAAAAGCATTCTACAAAGTACAGCATCCCTTTATGTTTAAAACTCTATAAAAACTAGGAATAACAGGAACTTACCTCAACATTGTAAAAGCTATATATGCTAAACCTCAGGCTAGCATCATCGTAAATGGAGAAAAACTGAAGGCATTCCCTTTAAAATCTGGAACAAGACAGGGATGCCATCTATCACCACTTCTATTCGATTTAGTTGTTGAAATACTAGCCAGAGCAATTAGACAGACAAAAGAAATTAAAGACTTAAAAATAGGAAAAGAAGAACTTAAATTATATCTATTTTTGGATGACATGATAATATATTTAACAGACCCAAAAGGGTCTACAAAGAAACTGCTAGAGTTAGTAAATGAATTCAGCAAAGTGGCAGGATATAAAATCAACACGCATAAATCTAAGGCATTCCTGTATATCAGCAACAAAACTTCTGAAATTTAAATGAGGAAAACCAGTCCTTTTACAGTATACTCAAAGAAAATAAAAAACGTGGGAATCAACCTAACCAAAGAGGTGAAAGATTTATGCAATGAAATCTACAGAACCCTAAAGAGAGAGATAGAAGAAGATGTTAGAGGATGGAAAAGTATGCCCTGTACATGGATAGGCAGAAATAACATCATCAAAATGGCGATATTACCCAAAGTTCTCTACAGGTTTAATGCGATGCCAATCAAAAACCCAATGGCATTTCTTGTAGAAATAGATAAAGTAATCATGAATTTCCTATGGAAAAACAAAAGACCCAGAATAGCGAAAGCAATTCTAAGCAGGAAGTGTGAATCCAGAGTTCAAACTGTACTACAAAGCAATAGTAACAAAAACAGTGTGGTACTGGTATCAAAACAGGCAGATGGACCAATGGTACAGAATAGAGGACACAGAGACAAATCCACAAAATTACAACTTTCTTATATTTGAAAAAGGGCCTAAAAGCATGCAATGGAAGAAGGATAGCATATTCAACAAATGGTGCAGGGACAACTGGAAATTCATATGCAACAAAATGAAACTGAATCCCTTTCTCTCACAATGCACAAAAGTTAACTCAAAATGGATCAAGGAGCCAGATATAAAATCAGAGACACTGCGTCTGATAGAAGAAAAAGTTGACTACGATGTACATACTGTGGGGTTGGGCTCCAAATTCCTTAATAGGAAACCCATAGCCCAAGAGTTAATAAAAAGAATAAACAAATGGGACTTACTTAATCTAAAGAGATCTTTCTCAGCAAGAGAAAAAATAAGAGAGGTAAATAGAGAGCCTACATCCTGGGAACAAATTTTTACCCCTTACACTTCAGATAGAGCCCTAATATCTAGAATATACAAAGAACTCAAAAAAATTAAACAATGAGATAACAAATAACCCAATCAACAAATGGGCCAAGGATCTTAACAGACACTTCACAGAGGAGGACATACAATAAATCAACAAGTACATGAAAAAATGTTCACCATCTCTAGCAGTCAGAGAAATGCAATCAAAACCACCCTAAGATACCATCTCACTCCAGTAAGATTGGCAGCCATTATGACGTCGAACAACAATAAGTGTTGGTGAGGATGTGGGGTAAAGGGTACACTTGTACACTGCTTGTAGGACTGCAAATTGGTGAGTACAATATGGAAAGCAGTATGGAGATTCCTGGGAAAGCTGGGAATGGAACCACCATTTGACCGAGATATCGCCCTTCTCAGACTCTTCCCTGAGGATGTTAATAGAGAGCAGTATAAGGATACTGCCACATCGATGATCATAGCGGCACAATTCACAATAGCTAGACTTTGGAACCAACCTAGATGCCCTTCAATAGACGAATGGATAATAAAAATGTGGCATCTATACACAATGGAGTATTACACAGCACTGAAAATGACAAAATCATAGAATTTGCAGGGAAATGAATGGCATTAGAATAGATTATGCTAAGCGAATCTATCCAATCCTTAAAAAACAAATGCCAAATGTTTCCTTTTATATAGAGAGAGCAAATAAGAACAGAACAGGGAGGAAGAACATGAGAAAAATATTAAAACTAAACAGAGATGAGTGGGGGGAGAGAAAGGGAGAGAGAAGGAAAAGCATATGGAAATGGTAGGAGACTACTCAATGTTACACAAAATTACATATAAGAGGTTGTGAGGCTAAAGAGGGGAAAACAAGGGAGAGAATTAAACAACAGCAGTGAGGTAGAGAGGGAAGATGGGAGGGGAGGGGGAATAGTAGGGGATAGGAAAGGTAGCAGAATACAACAATAACTAGTATGCTATTATGTAAAAACGTGAGTGTGTAACTGATGTGATTCTGCGATTTGTATTTGGGCTAAAAATGGGAGTTCATAACCCAATTGAGTCAAATGTATGAAAGATGATATATCATGAGTTTTATAATGTTTTGAACAACCAAAAATAAAAAGAATTGAATTTCCAATATTTGAGTCATTTAACAACTTTATTTTTTAATAAAATTGTCTTTTATTTGTTATCTTACTTGCTTGTATCTGCCTTTCAGTTTTAAAAAACTATGTGCTGTAGCCATTCATCCATGTAGTATGTAACAGAAAATTTTGAGTGTCTCCATGTTACCAGATTGGCAAGGCATCAAGGTTTCCTTCACAAACAAGGTGAAGGCTTTGCCATTAGAAATTTAACATTCTGCAAAACATTTTTTTTTAACTTTCCAATTAAATTTCCAAAAAAATTTAGAAAAAGAAGAATATAATCCCCACAGTAAGAAGGCCTCAAAGTGCAGAAGTGGAGCATTTACGGCAGGCCTATTTGATCACTCCTGGTTCACAGGAAGCATGTCCAATCCACGCTGACGTTAGGCAAATGAGGGGCAAGGGAGCTTATTTTGGGCACTGGTTTGGCTGTGCCCCTCATGGAAAACTCCATCCACAGGTTATGATGTGTGTCTATATGGAAGAAGATGAGAACCATGTGGGAGTGTTTTGGTTTTAATTGTGGTCATTTGTGTGGTAGTTGGAAGAGATGACTGGGTCCACCTGGGCTTGAACTCTGATGTGATTCCCCTTAGAGAATGAGATTTGGAACTAACTTCAGAGAAGTATTGCCATGAATGTTGTTGGGATTTCAGGAGGCCACACATGAGAGTCGCCCTTGGAAACTGAGGTCTAGGCCCAGGGAGGCTTTCCAGAGAGCACTGGGAATCTCAGCTAGGATATCACAGGTTTTATTCTGAAAGACTTGTCAGCCATCGTTGAGAGTCAAAACACACATGACCTCACATTGTAGACCTCAATGGTCCTGGCTTCATGTGACAATTTGGCCACTCTTTGGGAAGCCTTGCCTGTGAGAGATCTCCGGATCCTTCATTAAAATGAGCTTCCTCAACATTTAATGGATACTGAATGAATTGAAACCCACAGTACCAACAACTTCATCTGTGAAAAATAGTTAGATAAATACCATAAAATTTTAGAAATTCTCATGACCAGGTGGCACTGGAGAACCATTGGATGTCCTGTTGCTGATCATGAGTATACGAGACAGTGCCTTGATTGACTAGGTATCATGAAAATCGTGTAGAACAGAGATGCCAGTAAGTTGGAGCCTGCTGAGTAGTGGGCCTAGAGCAGTGGTGTGCAGGTGTGTGATAAAACATCTCTTTTGGGGCCATGTGGATCTGCCATTGACTTTCAAATGCCTTGAGACAGACACGGTGCAGCCAGCAGACCCTTCTATATAAAGGCATCTTGTTATATGGAGATTTTTCACGGCAATGTTTAGAATCAGGTTGCTATGGTCAAGGGGCAAGCTATGTGGGATAGAAGCCTAGTTGGTGCATTCTCATGCAGACACTGACCCACCACACGTGACAGAACTCCCTCCAGCACTGTGTCCCACTTGAACTCCTTGTATTTCGTGAAGCAAATACCAAACTCCCAGTGCAGCAGCAAGAAACAAAACGAAAAGTCGAGGATGACCAAATGGCTTCACAGTCCACATGGGGAGACACTTAGCCCCAGTGGCCACAATTTAGCTACAAAGAGAGAATTTAGCACTGCTGCCTCATGTTCATTGGAAAATAAGAAACCATGTCCTCCTGGTCACATAGATGCAGACCTAGCTTTGATGGTCTCACTACATCGGAACTTAAAGCTCCTGAAAACAACATATATTTCAAGTGCCCAAGCTCAGAGGCAATTTCTCCAGAAGTGTTTAGGCCAGCAGATCTCCATGTTTGTGGAGTGTTTACCATGTCACTTACTTTTGGAAACTGCTCTATCAACTCCAAGGTTGTGAACTCCTGAGCATTTTCCATTCTAAATATATATTCACAGATTTTCTAACTCTTCTCCTCTAATTCTGACTTACTTGGGGCGAAGGGAATGTCAAGTCATTGTTCTGGATGAGAGAGAGAAGATTTTGTTTAGCACATATTTGCATAAACATTGGATTCATTTTACAATTTTCTGTTTGAAATACTGAATCCCTGACACTAACCCATACCCTACTAAACTCTGACTACTTATCCTAATATAATGGAGAAAAATAACCCAAACAGAATAGAAATACAAGCATTTCAGAGGAAGCATGGTGTATAGTTGGACTTACCTTTTGCATGATATAAGGTAGGAGTTATAAATCTAGTCAATTATTTGTTGAAATAATTCTCCATGTGTTTTTAAAGTTAAGAAATATGTGAATTCCTGTCTCCCTTTCTCTGTAGCCTATTAAGCAAATGTATTTTTATATGCACAAATAGAATCCTACCTGGTTTCACATGTACATTTTTGTGAGGTGGCTGACTTGGCAGATACAAATTGTGAGAAGAGATCACTCCTCCTAAACGCTGTTTTAACAGAAAATTCAACCCATGAGTGAGCTTCCTAGATGAACAACACTATACATATATTACTGTTCAGTAAAATGAATATTTTGGGATATGCGGATGAGTTATATTTCATGATGAATTTCAATTGGCATATATATTGCTACATTATAATGTGTGTGTGTTTGTGTGTCTATATATATATATATATATATATATATATATTCTCCAGATTTACCAAAATATGAAATATATGTGTCTTCTTATACACCGCCTGAATTCATTTATATTCATATATGTGGATTTATAATCAACTTTTAACAAGTTTATTCTCAGAAATATACATCCACTGAAATACATATTCGTTTCCTAGTACTGAAAACTAACTTCAGGGAAGGGTGCTTACAAATCGTAATATTTCTACAGTAACTGACCAAGTTTAACATCAATGCAAGTAGATTCCTATTGGATATGATGTGTTTATTAAAGTTCATTTTTATTCAAACCTGGTACGTTATTATTTCTTCAGTTTATAGACATCATAAAATATATCCTTTCATTCACAAATTCACAAATTTATAAACATTTGGTTCACTTTCAATCACTTCCTCCTTCAGAACACTTATATTTCTCCATGTTTATTGACTCGTCTTTTCACTAGACTTCTTTCTAAACACATTATTTTCGATTCCATAATCATTTTTGAAGCAAAACTCATTCACTATTCATGATAAACGGTAACCCTAAGATAACCATTAGATATGTAAGTGGTTGGAATGAATGTACGTATATCAATAAATGATTTCTTCTATTTTTTCAGATATCAATACAATCCATTATTTAAATTTGGAACCAGTCATATAATTTATTCACATTATGGTCTATTAATGCATCATCTCTATATTCATCAACACAGGGTAAGCCTATTAGTATCCCCAGTACTAATTTATATCTTTTCAAAATATTTCCCCCAGAAATGGTGGAAGAAATACTCATGTCACCTGATCTTCATATACATATTATCACAGTAATATTTTGGACACAAAATGCGAAGGTCACCCTTATGATTGTACCAAAGCCTCAATGGAATGTGAACATGGATTACTAAATATATCCATGTCCAGGTTGCCTAATGCTCTCAAATGTCAATCTTATTGGTGACTACAAATTGGTTTCTTCTTAAGATTATGTATTCAACCTCAACCCTGTTGAAAATCTCTAATCCTATCATGTTATACTTTGCCAGATTTCCTAATGTCTCTATTGATGTCTGCTTTCCTACATATTTTCCCCAGTTCATCATTGTGCCTGACTCTTCACATATGGTGTCATTTATATTCACTCTCTAACCAAAACCCTACTGCTAAAGAACATTTGGTCCAAATCCTAGACTCACTCTTCCTCCTAAACCTACTGACTATCTTCCTAATCCTACACACAATCCCTTTTTGACTGGATGTTCTCTTCTACATTTAATCATCTGAGGTACAGGGTCTTATGCCATTGTATATCAATTTAACTGAGACCTCGGTGCAAAACATAACTCAAGCTAAGGATCCCAATCAAGGGTCCAAATCCTTCTGGGCTTCAAATATTACCTAGATTTCTGTTTTCATACTTATGTTTTCCCTCTATATTCTTATAAATATCGCTGGTTCCCAATACAATTATTCATCCAGCAGAATGATTTCCAACCCAAATCGAACATGCTATTAACCCTGACCATACAATATTCCCTCAATCTCACTTTACAGAAGAGCAGGGACAAAGTTGGTATTACAATACAGGAAGTTAGGAGATCTTCTACCTGCTGAGTACCTCAAAATCCATGCAGAAATTATCCCTGGAGAAGATGCAGGCAGCTATGAAGGACCTGAGAGAACAAAAGTCATATTCCATGGCAAACAACATGGTCAGGATAAAAGGATGTGTCTGAGTCAGCCTCTCTATTCTTAATGTAGGGAAGATGGACCAAACCAGGCCTGTGTGGAGAGCTGTTCCCAGGTGACTATGGTTTCTATACCATTCTAACATGTGAAAGTATCACAGGAAGTAGGGCAGCCTCCATGTCAGGAGACAATAGGAAGAAACTGTTAGGACAAAGTGGTGGCCAAGACAGTGACCTCATTCATTTTCTGAAGGTAGTGACCTCACCTCACTTCCTTGGTGATGGAGGTCTCTGAATTTTGTGATAAAGGAAGCCAGGCACCCTGAGCCAGTCCCAGTCGCAGTCACAGTGGGCTCATTTCTTTGGATTTACCAAGGACAGAGTCAGTCTTTCTTGGTACCTACTGATGTAAGGGTTGCCAAATACCAAGAAAGCTGTGAAGAGGGGTCTTTCCTGAGAGCATAGGAATTGGCTCACCACTGCCTCCTTATAAATTCACAGATTTGACGAAGGAGACCAGATCTGAGACAGAAAGGCCATTTCTGGGTTACATCGTATGTCCTACCAGTCAGAGAACACTCCAGATAGTCACAGACCTACTTGGAAGAAGGAGGTGCATTTGTGGGTGTTGGTTTGTGTTTGTGGTTTTTTCTCATGATCTGAGAATAGGTAAAAAAGGAGGTTTGTTTGGTATGGAGTGGACTGTTTCTAGTAAGTCATTTGACAAGGAGAGTGTTTCTGTGTCTGTGAATCCCACTGCGTTTTTCTTTGTAGATATTAGAAAAGAAAATAGCTCATTGGGTGTGTCCTGTCTAGTAGAAAACTTCCCAATATGCATCCTTCCCAATTAATGAATGGACTGAGGCTTGCCTTATCCATGGACAACACCTGCTATCTACCTATGTTCTCATTTTTTTCCTGAATTCTGGCCACTCTAAAGATTATTATCATGTATTTTTGTACAAGATACGTACCACCTCCAAGCTCTGTGACATAGCCATGTACTGGATAGCTGAAGGGAATGGCGAGCATCTCAGAAAACTCACATATCAGAGTAACCAGGAAAGTCTCCTAGGAGAAACCCTGCTTGGGGGCTTTTGATTACCTATTGTTCTGTTGCTCTGAATGTCAGAAAGGTCTTTGCCTCAGGCCAAACCTTAGTGAAGCCTGAAGAAAAGAGTTTTCAAATGGAAATGAATGGGAATCACCTGTGGCTTTTTACTTCATTGCTTTAGAAAGGGATTTGTCTGAATCAGCCTCTTGGCCCTGTGTGAGCCTGTGGTTTAGATTTTCAGCACCTGATATATCTAGAGAAAGATCCCATGTGGGCATCCAAAACCAAAATGGAAAAAAAGATCAGTCATTGTACATGAAGCCTCTCGCCTTCCTCTGTAATATTAATGACCTCCATCAAGTGAGAATAGGGATCATTTGTGTCAAATGAGTTCTTCAAAGCCCTGCAGAGGCTGGACAATAGGTGCTTGCGTTTTCTCATGACTCCAATTCACACAAAGAATCTATACCCCACAGTCAGTAGGCCTCAAATTTGAGAAGTGGAGCAGTATTAACAGCAGTCCTATATGATCACTTCTGTTTCACAGGAATGTTGTCCAGGCCACCCTGACTTTAGGCAAATGAGGGGCAAGTGAGATTATTTTTGACACTGTCTTGGGCTGTGCCCCTCATGGAAACCTCCAGCTAGAGGTTATGATTAGTGTCTATATAAAAGAAGAAGAGGGCCCTGTGGGAGTGTTTTGGTTTCAATTGTAGTCATTTGCATGGCAATTGGAAGAGATGCCTGGGTCCACCTGGGCTTGAACTCTGTTGTGATTCCCCTTAGAGACTGAGTTGTGGAACTGAGCTCAGAGAAGTATTGCCATGAATTGTGTTGAGATTTTTGGAGGCCACGCATGAGATTCACCATTGGAAACTGAGATCTAGGCCCAGGGTGACTTTCCACAGAGCACTGGGAATCTCAGCCAGGATATCACAAGATTTTATTTTGAAAGATTGTCAGCCATAGTTGAGAGTCAAAACACACATGGAATTCACATTGTAGACCTCAATGGGCCTGGCTTCATGTGACCTTTTGCCCACTCTTTGGGAAGCCTTGCCTGTGAAAGTTCTCCAGAGCTTTCATTAAAATGAGATTCCTCACCTTTTAATGGTTCCTGTATAAATTAAATCCCACAGTGCCTCCAACTTCATTATTGAATATCGATCTCTCTGAGACATCTCGGCAGAACATAATTCAATGCTAAGTATCACAATCCCTTGATCCCAATGCTAAGTATCACAATCCCTTGAAGCCCAATCCCCTTCTGGGCTTCAAATTTTACTTAGATTTCTGTTTTCCTACATACATTTCACCTCATTATTCTTGTACAATTATTCATCCAGCAGAATAATTTCTAACCCAAATCGAACATGTTATTAACCCTAACCATACACTGTTCCCTCAATCTAACTTTACAGACGAGCAGGGACAAAGTTGGTCTTACAATATAGGAATGTAGGGGATCTTCCACCTGCTGAGAACCACAAAGTTCCATGCAGAAATGATCACTGGAGAAGATGTAGGCAGCTATGAAGGACCTGAGAGAGCAAAAGTCATCTTCCCTGGCAAACAACATGGTCAGAATGAAGGGTTGTTTCTGAATCTGCCTCTCTCTTTTTAATGTAGAGAAGATGGACCAAACCAGGCCTGTGTGGAGAGCTGCTCCCGGGTGCCTATGGTTGATATAGCATTCTAACTTGTGAAAGTGTCACAGGAAGTAGGGGCAGCCTCTTTCTCATGGTAGCCTTGGAAGCAACTGTTAGGACAAAGAGGTTGCCAAGGCAGTGATCTGATTCAGTTCCTGAAGGAAGTGACCTCACATCACTTCTTTGGTGATGGAACTCTCTGAACTTGGGATCCAGGAAAACAGGAACCCATAGCCAGTCCAGTCCCAGTCCCAGTGGTCTCCTTGTTTGGATTTACCAAGGACACAGACATTCATTTTTGGTACCTACTGATGTGAGGATGTCCAAAACGCAGGAAAGCTCTGAAGAGGGGTTTTTCCTGAGAAAGCAGGTAGTGGCACACTGCTGGCTCCTGACAAATTCACAGAGTTGCACAAGGAAAGCAGGTCTGAGACAGGAAGGCCATTTATTTGGAACATACTATGGCCCACGAGTCAGTGGAAACTCCAGATAGTCACAGACCTACTTGGGGGAAGGAGGTGTCTTTGTGGGTGTGGGTGGGGATTTGTGAATTTGTCTCATGTTCTGAGAATAGGTAGGAATGGCGGTTTGTTTGTTTTGGCGGGACCTGTTTGTAGTAAGTCGTTTGACAAGGCATGTGTTTGGATATCAGTGTATCCCACTGTGCCCCTGTTTGTAGACATTAGAAAAGAAAATGCATCAATGGATGAGTCCTGTCTAGTTGAAATCTTCTCAGCATTCATCCTGCCCGATTTATGAATGGACTGTGGCTTGTCTTATAGATGGGCAACACCTACTATCTTCCTAAGTTCCTGTTTTCTTCCTGAATTGTGGGCACTCTCCAGAATAGACTGATGGTTTTGTGTCCAAAATATGTACCACCTCCAAGCTCTGTGACATGGCCATGTACTACATAGCTGAAGGGAATGGTGAGCATCTCAGAAAACTCAGATATCAGTGTGACCAGGAAAGTCTCAGTGGAGAAACCCTGCTTTGGGAATTTTGCTTACTTATTGTTCTGTTGCACTGAATGTCAGGAACATCTTTGCCTCAGGCCACCCCTTTGTGAAGCATGAAGAAAACAGTTTTCAAATGGAAATAAATGGGCATCACCTGTGGCTCTTTGCTTAATTGCTTTGGAATGGGATGTGTCTGATTCAGGCTCTTGGCCCCCTGTGAGGCTGTGGCCTAGATTCTCAGAACCTGAGGGATCTAAAGAAAGATCTCTTGTGTATCCAAAACCAAAATGGCCAAAAGAGCAGTCATTGTGGATGAAGTCTCTCGAATTCTTCTAAGGATCCTGACCTCCATCAAGTGAGAATCAAGATCTTTTTGGTCAAATGAGTTTTTCAAAGCCCTGAAGAGGCTAGCCCAGAGGTGCTTGGTTTTTCTCATGACTCCATTTAACATTAAGAATCTAAACCCAAGAGTCAGTAGGCCTAAAATTGGAAAATCGAAGCAGTATTAACAGCAAGCCTTTTTGATCACTCATGGTTCACCGGAAGGGTGTCCAGGCCACCATGACTTTAGGCAAATGAGGGGCAAGGGAGCTTATTTTGGATACTGTCTTAGGCTGCGCAACTCATGAAAACCACCAGCCAGTGGTTATGATGTGTGTCTATATGGAAGAAGATGAGGGCCATGTGGGAGTGTTTTGGTTTTAATTGTGGTCATTTGTGTGGCATTTGGAAGAGATGACTGGGTCCACCTGGGATTGAACTCAGGTGTGATTTACCTTAGAGACTGAGTTCTGGAACTGACCTCAGAGAAGTATTGCCATGAATTGTGTTGGGATTTTAGCAGGCCATGCATGAGAGTCACCCTTGGAAACTGAGATCTAGGCCCAGGGTGACTTTCCACAGAGCACTGGGAATCTCAGCCAGGATATCACAAGATTTTATTTTGAAAGATTGTCAGCCATAGTTGAGAGTCAAAACACACATGGAATTCACATTGTAGACCTCAATGGGCCTGGCTTCATGTGACCTTTTGCCCACTCTTTGGGAAGCCTTGCCTGTGAGAGTTATCCAGACCTTTCATTGAAATGAGGTTCCTCACCTTTTAATGGTTCCTGTATAAATTGAATCCCACAGTGCCTCCAACTTCATTATTGAAAAATATCTAGATAAATACCATGAATTTTTTGAAATTACCATGACCAGGTTGCACTGGAGAACCTCTGGATGTCCTGTTGCTGATCAAGATTGTACCAGACAGTGCCTTGATTGACTGGGTTTCATGGAAAAAGTGTAGAACATAGATGCCAGAAAGTTGGAGCCTGCAGACTAGTGGGCCTAGAGCAGTGGAGTGTAGGTGTGTGAAAAAAACATTTCTGGTGGGGCCACGTGGATCTGCCATTTGCTTAGAAATCACTTGTGACTGACATGGTACAGCCAGCAGACTGTATGTAAAGGCATCTTATTATATGGAGAGGATTCCTGCCAATGTCCAGAATCAGGTTGCTATTGTCAAGTTGTACTATTATGGTATTATGTAAAAATGTGGATGTGTAACCGATGTGATTCTGAAATCTTTGTAATGTTTTGAATAAAAAAAATAAAAAAATAAAAAATAAAATAAAATAAAAAAAAAAAAGAAAAGCTATGTGGGATTGAAGCCCCACTGGTGCATTTTAGTAACCCACCACACGTGAGAGTACATCCTCCATCACTGAGTCCCAGTAGAACTCCTTGTATTTCGTGAAGCCAATACCAAACTCACAGTGCAGCAGTAAAAAACACCACGAAAGTGGATAATGTCCAAATGGCTTTTCAGACAACACAGTTAGATACTTAGACCCCAGTGGCCAAAGTTTACCTACAAAGAGAGAATTCAGCACTGCTGCCTCATGTTCACTAGAAAATAAAAAAACATGTCATCCAGGTCACATAGATGGAGACCCAGAATTGATGGTCTCACTACAAAGGAAGCTAAAGCTCCTGACAACAACATATATTTTAACTGCCCAACCTCAGAGGCAGTTTCTCAAAAAGGCTAGCAGAGCTCCATGTTTGTGGAGTGTTTACCCTCTCTCTTTTTGTAACCCGTTCTACTTCCTACAAGTTTGTGAACTCCTGAGCATTTTCCTTTCCACATATGTATTCACAGATTTTCTAACTTTTCTCCACTAATTGTGTCTTAATTGGGGCGAAGGTAATGTCAAAGCATTGTTCTGGATGAGAGTGGGAAGATTTTTGTGTAGCACATATTTGCATACACATTAGATTCATTTTCCTATTTTCCATTTGAAATACTGAATCCCTGAACCTACCCCATACCCTACTAGACTCTGACTACTAATCAAAATATGATGGAGAAAAAGAAACTTAACAGAATAGAAATACAGGCCTTTCATAGGAGTCATGGTGTATACTTGGACTTGCCTTCGGCTTTATCAATGGTATGTGTTATAAATCTAGTCAACTTTTCATTGTAATACTTCTCCATGAGTTTTTAAAATTAACACATATGTAAATTTCTGTCTCACTTTCTCTGTAGCCTATTCATCACATGTATTTTTTAATGCATCTTTAGAATTCTACCTGGTATCACATGTACATTCTTGTGAGCTTGCTTATTTTGGAAGATACAAATTGTGAGAAGAGATCGCTCCCTCTAAATACTGATGGAACTGGAAATTCTACCTATGGGTGAATTTCCTAGATGAACAGTATTATGCATAAATAAATGTTCAGTAAAACGAATATTTTTGGATACGTGGATGATATCTATTTTATTATGATTTTCGAATGGCATATATATTGCTACATTTTAATGTCTGTGTATGTGAGTATCTAATTATCTATCTATCTATCTATCTATCTATCTAGATATAGATATCTACTCTTTAGATTTTCCAAAATATGAAATATATGTGTCTTATTATACACTTTCTAAATTCACTCATGTGTGTGTATGTGGATTTATAATCAAATTTTTACAAAATAATTCTTAGAAATATTCATCAACCTTAAATACATATTTATTTCCTAGTACTGAAAACTAAATTCAGTGAATGGTGCATACAAATCGTAATATTTCCACAGTGAATGACCCAGTTTCACATCAATGCAAGTAGACACCTATGGGACCATGATGTGTATTTTGAAGTTCATTTTTATTCCACACTGATACATTACTATTTCTGCAGTTTATGGACATTATAGGATATATCCTTTCATCCACAATTTCACAAATTTATAGGCATTTGGTTCACTTTCAATCACTTCCTACTTCAGAACACATGTATTCCTCCATGTTTCTTGACTGTTCTTTTCATAAGATTCTTTCCAAACACATTATTTTTGATTTCCATAATCATTTTTGAAGCAATACTCAGACACTCTTCATGATAAACCATAATGCTAATATTACCATTAGATGTATAACTGGTTAGAATGAATTTATGTATATCAATATAAAATTTTCTATATATTTTCAGATATCAATTCAATCCATTATTTAAAGTTTGGACCAGTTATATTATTTATTCACAGTATGGTCTATTAAGGCATCATCTCTATATTCATAGACCGATGGTATACCTATTTGTATCCCCAATACTAATTTATAAGTCTTTAAAATATTGCTTTAAGAATTGGTGGAAGAAATACTCTAGTCACCTGATATACATACACATTTTATCACAGTAATATTCCTGACACAAAATGCAACGGACACACTTATGATTGTACCAAAGCCTATATTGAAAGTGAGCATGTATTACTAACAACATCCAAGTCCTGATTAACTAATGATCTCAAATATCATTCCTATTGGTGACTACATATTTGTTTTTTCCTAAGATTAAATATTGAATCTGAACCCTGTTAAAAATGTCTTATCCTATCACTCACATTGTACTTTGCCTGATTTCCTAATGTCTCTATTGATATGTGATTTCCTACACATATCCTACACTGACTCTTCAAATATGCTGACATTTACTTTCACTCTTTAACAAAAACCCTATATCTAAAGAACATTTGGTCCAATTCCTCGACTCACTGAAATGGGTTCTTCAAAGCCCTGCAGAGGGTAGCCCATAGGTGCATGATTTTCTCATGACCCCAATTCACATAAAGAATCTATGCCCCACAGAGAGTAGGCCTCAAATTGGAGAAGTAGAGCAGTATTAATGGCAGGCCTATTTGATCACATCTGGTTCACAGGAAGGGTTTCCAGGCCACACTGAGTTTAGGCAAATAAGGGGCAAGTGAGCTTATTTTGGACACTTCCTTAGGCTGCGCCCCTCATGGAAACCTCCAGCAAGAGGTTATGATGAGAGTTTATATTGAAGAAGATGAGGGCCATGTGGGAGTGTTTTGGTTTAATTGTGGTCATTTGTGTGGTGGTTGGAAGAGATGACTGGGTCCGCATGGACTTCAACTCTGGAGTGATTCCCCTTAGAGACTGAAATGAACTCAGAGAAGTATTGACATGAATTGTGTTGGGATTTTAGGAGGCCACACATGAGAGTTGCCCTTGGAGACTGAGATCTAGGCTCAGGACAGCTTTCCAAAGAGCACTGGGAATCTCAGGCAGGATATCACATGACTTTATTCAGAAAGACGTGGCAGCCATTGTTGAGAGTCAAAACACACATGGACCTCAATTGTAGACCTCAATGGGCCTAGCTTAATGTGACCTTTTGGCCACTCTTTGGGAAACCTTGCCTCTGAGAGTTCTCCCGAGCTTTAATTGAAATAAGCTTCCTCACCATTTCATGGTTCCTGAATAAATTGAAAGCCACAGTGCCTCCAACTTCATCCTTGAAAATTGGCTAGATAAATACCATGAATTTTTTAAATTTCCATGAACAGATGGCACTGGAGAACCTTTGGATATCTGTTGCTGATCATGAGTGTACCAGACATTGCATTGATTGACTGGGTTTCATGAAAATGGTGAGAACATAGGTGCCAGAAAGTTGGAGCCTGCTGATTAGTGGGCCCAGAGCAGTGGTGGGCAGGTGTATGATAAAACATCTGTCGTCGGGACAGGTGGTTCTGCCATTGGTTTCCGAATGACTTGTGACTGACATGTTGCAGCCAGCAGAACCTTACAAGTAAAGGGACCTTGTTATATGGAGAGGTTTCAGGGCAATGTTCAGAATCAGGTTGCTATGGACATGGGTGCAAGCTTTTTGGGATAGAAGCCTGGTTGGTGCATTCTCCTGCAGACCCTCACCCACTACACGTGAGAGTACTCCCTCTAGCACTGTGTCCCAGTTTTTCTCCTTGTATTACGTGAAGCCAATACCAAACTCCCAGTGCAGCAGTAAGAAACACCACGAAAAGTGGAGTATGACCAAATGGCTTCACAGATCACATGGTTAGACACTTAGACCCCAGTGTCCTCAGTTTACTAACAAAGGGAAAATTCAGAACTTCTTCCTCATGTTCAATAGCATATAAGGAACCATGTCATCCAGGTCACATAGATGCCGACCCAGGTTTGATGGTCTCAATACAAAGGAAGCTAAAGCTCCTGACAACAACAAATTTTTCAAGGGCCCAAACTTAGAGGCAGTTTCTCAAAAACTCATTAGGCCACCAGAGTTCCATGTTTGTGGAGTGTTTACCCTGTACCTTACTTTTGGAAATTCCTCTACCACCTCCAAGGTTGTGAACTCCTGAGCATTTTCTTTTCCAGATATATATTCACAGATTTTCCAACTCTTCTCCACTAATTGTGTATTACTTGTGGCGAAGGAAATATCAAGGCATTGTTTTGGAGGACAGTGGGAAGATTTTTGTCTAGCAAATATTTGCATACACATTAGATTCATTTTCCTATTTTCCATTAGAAATACTGAATCCCTGTCACTAACCCATACCCTACTAGACTCTGACTACTAATCTTAATATGATGTAGAAAAAGAAACCTAACAGAATAGAAATACAGGCCGTACATAGGAGGCATGGTGTATACTAGGACTTGCGTTCTGCTTTATCAAGTGTATGTGTTATAAATCTAGTCAACTTTTTATTCTAATACTTCTCCATGAGTTTTTAAAGTTAACACATATGTACATTTCTGTCTCCCTTTCTCTGTAGCCTATTCATCTCATGAAATTTATTATGCATATTTAGTATCCTACCTGGTATCACACGTACATTCTTGTGAGCTTGCTGTTTTAGGATGATACAGATTGTGAGAAGAGATCACTGCCCCTAAATACTGATGGAACTGAAAATTCAACATATTGGTGAATTTCCTAGATGAACAGCATTATACATAAATCCATGCTCAGTAAAAAGAATATTTTTGGATATGAGGATGATATATATTTCATAATGAATTTTGACTGGCATACATATTACTACATTTTAATGTCTGTGTTTGTATCTCTCTCTCTCTCTCTCTCTCTCTCTCTATATATATATATATATATATATATATATATATATATATATATATATTTTTTTTTTTCTCCAGATTATTCAAAATATGAAATATATGTGTCTTATTATACACTGATTAATTTAACTCATGTTCCTATATGTGGATTTATAATCAAATTTTCACAAGATTATTCTCAGAAATATTCATCCACATGAAATACATATTTATTTCCCAGTACTGAAAACTAACTTTGGTGAATGGTGCTTACAAATCCTAATATTTGTACAGTAACTGACCCAGTTTAACATCAATGCAAGTAAAATCCTATGGGACATGATGTGTATTTTGAAGTTCATTTTTATTCAACACTGGTACATTACAATTTCTTCAGTTTATGGACATCATAGGATAATACTTTTCATCCACAAGTTCACAAATCTGTACGCATTTGGTTCACTTGCAATTACTTGCTGCTTCAGAACATATGTATTCCTCCATGTTTCTTGACTGTTCTTTGCATGAGATTATTTCCAAACATATTATTTTCGATTTCCATAATCATTTTTGAAGCAAAACTCCCACACTCTTCATCATAAACCATAATGCTAAAATTACCATTAGATGTATAACTGGTTAGAATGAACTTATGTATATCAATATAAGATTTCCTATATATTTTCAGATATCAATTCAATCAATTATTTAAAGTTTGATCCAGTTATATTATTTATTTACAGTATGGTCTATTAAGGCATCATCTTTATAATCATAGGCACAGGGTACACGTACTTGTGTCCCCAATACTAACTTATCAGTCTTAAAATGTTGCTTTCAGAAATAGTTGAAGAAATACTGTAGTCACCTGATATACATTTACATTTCAACACAGTAATATTCCTGACAAAAAATGCAAAGGACACCATTATGATTGTACCAAAGCCTAAATTTAATGTGAGCATGTATTACTAACAACATCCATGTCCTGATTAACTAATGATCTCAAATATCATTCCTATTGGTGACTACATATTTGTTTCATCCTAAGATTATATATTCAAACTCAACCATGTTAAAAACATCTTATCCTATCGCTCACTTTGTACTTTCCCTGATTTCCTAATGTCTCTATTGATATCTGCTTTCCTAAACATTTTCCCCAGTTCATCACTGTGACTGACTCTTCACATATGCTGACATTTACATTCACTCTCTAACCAAAACCCTATATCTAAATAAGTTTTCGAACTATCTCTTTTTGTCTGGACGATCTCTTCCTCATTCAGTCATCCAAGGTACAAGGTCCTATACCATTGTATATCGATTTATCTGAGACAACTTTGCGGAAATTATTCAAAGCTAAGTATCCCAATCAAGGGCCCAATGTTCATCTGGGTTTTAAATCTTTCCTAGATTTCTGTTTTCATACTTATATTACACCTATATATGCTTGTAATATCGGAGGTTCCCAATACCATTATTCATCTCACAGAATGATTCCTAACCCAAATCGAACATGCTATTAAACCTAACCATGCACTGTTCCCTCAATTTAACTTTATGAAGAGCAGGGACAGAGTTGGTGTTATAATACAGGTAGATAGGGGATCTTCCACCTGTTGAGAACCTCAAGTTCCATGCAGAAATAAACCCTGGAGAAGATGTAGGCAGCTATGAAGAACCTGAGAGAGCAACAGATATCTTCCTTGGTAAAATACCTGGTGAGGATGAAGCGATGTGTCTGAATAAGCCTCTCTCTTCTTAATGTAGAGAAGATGGACCAAACCAGGTCTGTGTGGAGAGTTGTTAACATGTGCCTATGGTTGATATACCATTCTATCTTGTGAATGTGACACAGGAAGTAGGGGAAGCCTCTCTCTCATGGGACCCTTGGAAGCAAATGTTAGGATAAAGTGGTTGCCAAGATAGTGACCTCATTCAGTTCCTGAAGGAAGTGACCTACCTCACTTCCTTGGTGATGGAACTCTCTGAACTTGGGATCCAGGAAGCCAGGCACTCAGAGCCAGTCCCAGTCCCAGTCCCAGTGGGTTCACTTGTTTGGATTTACCAAGGACAGAGTCGGTCTTTCTTGGTACATACTGATGTGTGGATGGCTAAATGCCAGGAAAGCTCTGAAGAGGGGCCTTTCCTGAGAAAGCAGGTAGTGACTCACTGATTGATGCTGACAACTTTACAGAGTTGGTAAAGGAGACTTGATCTGAGACAGGAATGTCCATTTCGAGGGAGCAGAGTAAGGCCCACCAGTCTGAGGACACTCTGGCTAGTCACAGACCTACTTGGGTAATGGAGGTGCCTTTGTGGGTGTGGGTGTGAATTTGTAGTTTTGTATCATGTTCTGAGAATAGGTAGGAAAGGCAGTATGTTTGGTTTGGAGTGGACTGTTTTTGGTAAGTCATTTGACATGGCGAGTGTTTCTATGTTTGTGTTTCCCACTTTTTCCGTGGTTGTAGATATTAGAAAAGTGAATGCATCAATGGATGTGTCCTGTCTAGTAGAAAGCATCTCAGCACACATCCTGCCCAATTTATGAATGGACTGTGGCTTGCCTTATATGGGCAACACCTACTTCTTTCCTTAGTTCCTGTTTTCTTCCTGAATTCTGGCCACTCTCCAGAATAGGCTCATGTTTTTTTGTCCAAGATATGGACCTCTGTCGAGTTCTGTGACATGGCCATGTACTGGATAGATAAAGGGAATTGGGAGCATCTCAGAAAACTCGGATATCAGTGTGACCAGTAAAGTCTCAGTAGAGAAACCCTGCTTTGTGCCTTTTGCTAACCTACTGTTCTGTTGACCTGAATGTCAGGAAGGTCTTTTCGTCAGGCCAACAGTTTGTGAAGCCTGAAAAAAACTGCTTTCAATTGGAAATGAATGAGCATCACCTGTGGCTCTTTGCTTAATTGCTTTGGAAAGGGATGTGTCTGAATCATCCTTTCAGCTCTGAGAGAGGCTGTGGCTTTGATTTTCAGCACCTGATGGATCTAAAGAAAGATCCCATGTGTGCATCCAAAACCAAAATGGCAAAAAGATCAGTCATTGTGGATGAAGTCTCTTGCTTCCTCTGTTAGGTTCCTGACCTCCATCAAGTAAGTAGAGGGATCCTTTGAGACAAATGAGTTCTTCAAAGCCCTGCAGCAGTGCTTGGGTTCTCACATGACTCCAAATCACAAAAAGAATCTATACCTCACAGTCAGTAGGCTTCAAAATGAAGAAACAGAGCAGTATTACTGGCAGGCCTATTTGATCAATCCTGGTTTACAGGAAGGGTGTCCAGGAAACCCTGACTTTAGGAAAATGAGGGGAAAGGGAACTTATTTTGGACACTGTCTTGGGCTGCGCCCCTTATGGAAACCTCCAGCCAGAGGTTATGATGAATGTCTACATGGAAGAAAATGAGGGCCATGTGGGAGTATTTTGGTTTTAATTGAACATATTATTAACCCTAACCATACACTGTTCCCTCAATCTAAGTGTTCAGAAAAGCAGGGAAAGATTTGGTCTTACAATACAGGAATGCAGGGGATCTTCCACCTGCTGAAAACTTCAAAGTTCCATGCAGAAATGATCCCTGGAGAAGACGTAGGCAGCTATGAAGGACATGATAGAGCAAAAGGCATCTTCCATGGCAAACAACCTGGTCAGGATGAAGGGTTGTGTCTGAATCAGATTCTCTCTTCTTAAGGTAGAGGAGATGAACCAAACTAGGCCTTTGTGGAGAGCTGTTCCCAGGTGACTATGGTTTCTATACTATTCTAACTTGTGAAAGTGTCACAGGTAGTAGGGACATCCTCCATGTTATGAGACCTTAGGAAGCAAATGTTAGGGCAAATTGGTTGCCAAGGCAGTGACCTCATTCAGTTACTAAAGGAAGTGACCTCACCTCACATCCTTGTTGATGGAACTCTCCAAATTTGTGTTCCAGGAAGCCAGGCACCAAGACCCAGTCCCAGCACCAGTTCCAGTGTTCTCACTTGTTTGGATTTTCCAAGGACAGAGTCAGTCTTTTGTGGTACCTACTTATGTGAGAATGGCCAAATTCCAGAAAAATTCTGAAGAGGGGCCCTTCCGGAGAAAACAGGTAGAGGCTCACTGCTGGCTCCTGAAAACTTCACAGAGTTGACCAAGGAGCCCAGATCTGAGACAGGACAGACCATTTCTGGGGAACATAGTATGGCCCTCAGGTCAGAGGACACTCTGGATAGTTCCAGACCTACTTGGGGGAAGGAGGTGCCTTTGTGGTTGTGGGTATGGGTTTGTGGTTTTTTCTTTTGTTCTGAGAATAGTTAGGAAAGGGGGTGTGTTTGGTTTGGAGTGGAGTGTTTCTAGTTAGTCCTTTGACAAGGTGAGTGTTTTTAGGTCTGTGTATCCCACTGTGTCCGTGGTTGTAGACATTAGAAAAGAGAATGCCTCAATGGGTGTATCCTCTCAAGGAGAAAACTTCCCAGCATTCATCTGGCACAATTTATAAATGGAGTGTGGCTTGCCTTATCAATGGGCAACACCAACTATCTTCCTACGTTCCTGTTTTCTTCCTGAATTCTGGCCACTCTCCAGAATAGGCTCATGATTTTGTGTCCAATATATGAACCACTTCCAAGATCTGTGACATGGCCATGTACTGGATAGCTGAAGGGAATGGCAAGCATCTCAGAAAACTCAGATATCAGTGTAGCCAGTAAAGTCTCAGTGGAGAAACCCTGCTTTGGGCCTTTTGATTACCTATTGTTATGTTGCCCTGAATATCAGGAAAGTCTTTGTCTCAGGCCACCCCTTTGTGAAGCCTGAAGAAAACAGTTTTCACATGGAAATGAATGGGCATTACCTTTGTGTTTACAATAAAACCTTCACAGATTTGGCTCTCATTAAGTTAAAAATAATTTTAGATTGTATCTCAGTGTAAAAAGTAACATGGAACTGTACATATCTTATTGATAACAAGTCCAATTATAGAACACAAATGATATACATAAATCTCCAACATGTTTTTCTTTTAAGCCTAGAATTACCATACAACCTTAGAACACCAGCTTGATACAATGGTCTTTGCAAGCTTCTACCTTACAGACTTGTATACCTGGAAGATATGAACACATTAACACCACAATTACATTGATGTTTTTGTATTAAACAAGTTTAGATTTTAAAGAAATAACATGGCACAATTTTATAAAAACAGTACTTGTTTTACCAGCTGTTTATTTTTTTAAGATTACTTGCTCAAAACTTACACATATAACCAAGTTACACAAACCTTTTTTTATTATTTACTTAAACCCTTTTAATTACTTAATCATATAGACTCTCTTATCCAGAAACACATTTTTCCTCTATTAGATCTATATCTGGAACCTTTTAGTTTCTCTTTTTCATCTACTAACCTCTTTCTGTTCACATTTCAATACAATACTTGTAAATTTCTGAATTTAGGCAGATTATTTTATAGACATCTACATTTTATTAGGGCCTTTTTGAAAACCTAGAAAACTTATAGGCCTAATTTTAAAGACATCTTTATTTTTATCTGTTTACCCAATTTGAATTAAAACATATGAATCGCGTGAATCAAAGACATTTGGATACATTCTAAATTTTTCATGAGTGCTCCTCATCTGTCAATTGTCATATCACTGCATGATATATGGACATACACACATACAGACATACCAACATACAACACGTAACACAAATGTAACACATAACACAATAGTAAAAGCCTTGTAGCTTTTTCAGGTGAAATCTCCATTGAAATGCTAAAAACTCCAGAGTCGATCAAAAATAGAACTGATCAGAAAACATTAACCCATCAGCAGAATCAAGATCATGAGCTCAAAAAAAAATACAGAATCTAAGAAAAGCAAGAGTCCTAAAAAAGATGACTGGCCAGTAATTAGTAAATACCGTATAATATAATTTTTTGGTTAGGTCTAGTTTGAGTTCAGGTAAAAAGACACATTTACTCTTTTTTATCTGTCTCCTGCTGAGTGCTGCAGGCTTCTTTTATTTGCATATCAACTTAAGTCCTGGCTGAGGTCTGGAAAACTGAAAAGACTGGAATTCGTAGCAGAAACCTCAGGCCTAAGGCATTTTAGCTGTAAGTCATAATTTCCAGGTTTGGATGTTGAAAATTTTGATGCAAGTTTAAGATGTAATTCTCAAAATTTTATATCTTTAGATTTTTCTACACTAGAAAAACTTGCTCACACAAAACTGAAAATAGGATCATTTTTTGATAATATTAAAGCCACCATCAGAAGAAGTTTCTATAGGATCGTTAAGCCCCTTTCTTTGTTATGAAGTTTCTAATAGTATTAAGTTACATTAAATTGGCTGAAAATTTTTTAAAAAGAACCACACACTACCATGTGTATCCGAAATTAAGCTTTAAAAATTTCCAAGACTGTTACTAATTAATGTCATTTCAATAAGCCAGACCAACGTTTTAATTTAGTACCATTTTTTAAAATCTTACACACTGATGGGAATAGATACCATATCATAATTTATTATCTCTTCCCAAGTTAATGCACTGGTATATCTAGTGAAATTTTTTCAGGCTGCCTAGTTCAAAATTAAAACTCTTTAATTATTTTTTATCCTAAGTATTTAAGTTTCCTAGCATGAACTACCTGAAATCAAACTAAACAATTGTTTAAACCCAACTTTTAACTGTAACATAGTGCAATGCTTTAGAAACCCATTTAGATACGAGATGGTTAAAATAAAAAAAAAATTCATTTTTAGATACACATTCACCCTAGATCATCCCCAAGAAAAAATCTAGAATATCAACATATTAATGCATTCATTGTCCCTTTTGTTAAGTAAACAGAGGTGGAGAAATCCTTAAAGTGCACGTAAGGAATAAGGGAGTTCCCCACAGCAAAATGGCTCTGTCAGCTGCTGGGAGTCCCTTAGCCTCACCATTTACTTACAGGATTAGTTCCTCTGGTTTGCTTTGACCCCAGGCACCAGGCATATTCTATGTCTCCCAACTTTGCAGTAGTCAGCTCCCAAAAATTTCATCCTCTGCTTGCAGTTGTTTTGAGTGCTAGGCTTCCCCAAGAGGGAAGAGTGGGGTTTATTTAAAGTCCCCTCTGGGGTGTCAAAATTTATGACTGAAGGCTTGGTTCCCATCCCAAAGCCAATTAATGCCAATTTAATAATGAGGACAGGGTTTTGAGAAAAGTTTAAGCGAGATATCAAAGTTCTTTGACCCCAGACATTTCCCTCTGGAGTGGGCATGCTCAAGCCAACTACGGGAAGAAAAGAAATCACTGCTTCCGTAATCTTGCTTAACAAAGGGGAGTAAAGTTTATCAAAGTTCTTTAAAACACAGCTAAGAGAGGTGCAAAAGGTGAGAACAGAAAACCTGGCGGTTCTATTGACTTTTGGTCCCTCACAGGAGAAGCAATAGTTTAAAATTTAGCTAAAGTAACTTCCACATATGTAAGGCAGGTTGGAACTCGGGACTCTGCATCGGTCCAAACAATGCCATCACATTTAACAGAAACACAGATAAAAAGACACACAAAGACCATCATGCAGCTCCCGTTTGTTCACAACCCCAAGATCTACAATCTTGTGACTCAGGGAGAATGGAGGGAAGAGGGGAAGGAGTAGAAGGTTTGAGTGATAGGATCCTGGGTGACGGTGTCGGATTGGAAGCAGGGACCAGGAAAGGCTTCAAGGACAGAGGCATGGAATGGCTTTGTCCCATAATGAGAGTTTCTCAAACAGAGACAAGGACAATACAAACGTGACACAAACATGTACACACAGGTAACATTTAACACGAGTTCAGAAGTAAAGATTAGAACCTAGTAACTGGCAAATCCTGATGGGTTAGACCACAAAGCCAGACAGTGAATTCAACCTGAGAGAAAAAAGTAGCCAGCAAGATATGATGGGTTGGCAGCAGAGTCACCTAATGTGGGCTCATCCGTCCCTCCTCACCTAATGAGGGCACATCCATCACTCCCTGAGTCCTCCAAGGCATCCCTTGCAAGGACGTGGTCTGTGGCTTTAGGACACGTTTGTCCACCACTAACAGGGGGAACTTACGTTCTCCGCTGGCAGCCACTCTGCCAACCCAAACGAAAAACGGAAAAACGGAACCTGAACAAAAAGCTCTGAGCGATTGCAAGTAAAAATGGAAAGAAGCGCCTTACTTACCCCCAGAGGGGTCTGTTGGGGTGTCCTTGTCCTATGCTGCGTGATTCCCGGCCAACGCACCAAATGTAAGGATCCGGTGAACGTCGGAGGAAGAGACCACCAAGAGACCGCGGCTCATGCAACAGAAAAAGGCGTTCATTGAGGATCCAATCCAGCATGCTGGGGCTACGTGCTCACTCAAGAAGGGAGAGCAGCCCAGAGCCCCGAGCAGGGGTTGAACAGTGCTTAAGTACACTTTTTGGGGAGGGCGGGACTTTACATATATCACAGTCTCCTTTAAGAAATCAACATACACCGCAGAAAAATCAAACAACAATTCCTAAACATGATTAGTTCATTCATTGGCAGGAACAGGTGAGGCAGGAGTGATAGGTCAGTTCTAAAGCGAGGTACACATTCAAACAGATTGCTTTAGGCCTTGCAATGCCTATGTGCCAGGCCACACAGGGTCCTAGGTTATTAAATAACCAGGCGGTCAGGGGGAATATTTACTGGGCAGTCGGGAATTGTACTACAAGCTACAGGAATTTCAGGTTTTGCATGTAGCATAGGAACTTAACAATACCTGGTCCTTTACATTTTAACTCAGGCCTTGCAGCTTAGAAACTTTACAAAACCCAGTCTTTTACACTTCAACTTTTACACTTTAATTTCAATTTATTTTACCCTTTCAGATCACTCCTGGTGCACAAGAAGGGTGTCCAAGCCACCCTGAATTTAGGCAAATGAGTGGCAAGGGAGCGTATTTGGGACACTGTCTTGGGCTGTGCCCCTCATGGAAACCTCCAGCCAGATGTTATGATGAGTGCCATTATAGAAGAAGAGGAGGGCCATGTGAGAGTGTTTTGGTATTAATTGTGGTCATTTGTGTGACGGTTGGAAGAGATGAGTGGGTCCACCTGGGCTTGAATTCTTGTGTGATTCCCCTTAGAGACTGACTTCTGGAACTGAACTCAGAGAAGTATTGCCATGAATTGTGGTGATATTTTAGGAGGCCAAGCATGAGAGTCGCCCTTGGAAACTAAGATCAAGGCCGAGGGTGGATTTCCACAGAACACTGAGAATTTCAGCCAAGATATCCCATGATTTTATTCTTAAAGACTTGGTAGCCATAGTTGAGAGTCAAAACACACATGGACCTCACATTGTAGACCTCAATGGGCCTGGCTATATCTAACCTTTTGGTCACTCTTTGGGAAGCCTTGCCTATGAGAGTTCTCCAGAGTTTCATTCAAATGAGCTTCCTCAACATTTAATGGTTCTTGAAAACCACAGTGCATACAAACACAATAGAAATACAAGCAGTTCAGAAGAGGCATGGTGTATAGTTGCACTTGCCTTTTGCATTATGTAGGGTAGGTGTTATAAATCTAGTTAATTTTTAATTGAAATAGTTCTCCTTGTGTTTTTTAAGTTAATAAATATGTGAATTCCTCTATCCCTTTCTCTGTAGCCTATTCATCACATGTATTTTTATATAAACATATAGAATCCTACCTGGTATCACATATACATTCTTGTGAGGTGGCTGACATGGCAGATACAAATTATGACAAGAGATCACTCCTCCTAAACGCTATTGGATCTTAAAATTCAACCTAAGGGTAACCTTTCTAGTTGAACAACATTATTCATAAATCCATGTTCAGTAAAATTAATATTTTTGGATCTGTGGACGATATATATTTCATCATGAATTTCAATTGGCATATATATTGCCACTTTATAATGTCTGTGTGTGTTTTGCTCTTTGCTTAATTGCTTTGGAAAGGGATGTGTCTGAATCAGCCTCTTGGCCCTGTGTGAGGCTGTGGCTTAGATTTTCAGCACCTGATGGATCTAAAGAAAGATCCCATGGGTGCATCCAAAACCAAAATGGCCAAAAGAGCAGTTATTGTGGATGAAGACTCTCACCTTCTTCTCTAAGATTCCTGACATCCATCAAGTGAAAATAGGGATCCTTTGGGTCAAATGAGTTCTTTAAAGCCCTGCAGAGTTTAGCCCATAGGTGCTTGGGTTTTCTCATGTATCCAGTTTACATAAAGAATCTAAACCCCACAGTCAGTAGGCATCAAATTGGAGAAGCCAAGGAGTATTAACGGCAGGTGTATTTGATCACTCCTGGTTCACAGTCAGGATTTCCAGGCCACACTGACTTTAGGCAAATGAGGGGCAAGAAAGGTTATTTTGGACACTGTCTTGTGCTGTGCCCCTCATGGAAACCTCCATCCAGATGTTATGATGAGTGTCTACATGAAATAAGATAAGGGGCATGTGGGAGCATTTTGTTGTGAATTGTGGTAATTTGTTTGGCGCTTGGAACAGATGACTGGGTCCACCTGGGCTTGAACTCTGGTATGATTCCCCTTAGAGACTGAATTCTGGAAGTGACATAAGAGATGTATTGTCATGAATTGTGTTTGGATTTTACTAGGCCATGCAACCAACATCTCAGGTATTAATTGTGGTGCAGGGAGATCTAGGTGCAGGGTGGCTTTGCCCACAGCACTGGGAATCTCAGCCTGAATATCACATGATTTTATTCTGAAATTCTTTAAAGCCACAGTTGAGAGTCAAAACACATATGGACCTCACATTGTATACCTCAATGGGCCTGACTTCATGTGACCTTTTGGCCACTCTTTGGGAAGCTTTGCCTGTGAGTGTTCTCAAGATCTTTCATTGATATGAGCTTCTTCAACATTTAATGGTTCCTGAATGAATTGAAACCCACAGAGCCTCCAACATTATCCTCGAAAAATGGCTTGATAAATACCATGAAATTTTTGAAATTCCCATCACCAGGTGGCACTGGAAAACTTTTGGATGTCCTGTTGCTGATCATGAGTTTATCAGACAGTGCCTTGACTGAGTGGGTTTCATGAAAATTGTGTAGAACAGTGATGCCAGTAAGTTGGAGCCTGTTCATTAGTGGTCCTAGAGCAGTGGTGTGAAGGTGTGTGAAAAAACATGTGTGTTGGGGCATGTGGATCTGCCATTGGCTTCCAATTGCCTTGTGATTGACAGGGTACAGCCAGCAGACCCTTATATGTAAAGGCATCTTGTTATATGGATAGGTTTCTGGGCAATGTTCAGAATCAGGTTGCTATGGACAAAGGGGCAACCTATGTGGGACAGAATCCTGGTTGGTGCATTCTCATGCAGACCGTGTCCCTCCACACGTGACAGAACTCCCTCCAGCACTGTGTCCCAGTTGAACTCCTTGTATTTCATGAAACAAATACCAAACTCCCAGTGCACCAGCAAAAAACACCACGAAAATTGGAGGATGACCAAATGGCTTCACAGTCAACCCGGGGAGACACTTACACCCCAGTGGCCATAGTTTAACTACAAAATGAGTATTCAGCACTGCTGCCTCATTTCCATTGGAAAATTAGAAACAATGTCCTTCAGGTCACATATTTGCACACCCAGATTTGATGGTCACACACAAAGGAAGCTAAAGCTCCTGACAACAACATGTATTTTAAGAGCCCAACCTCAGAGAGTTTCTCAAGAAGTCTTTACACAAGCAGAGCTCAATGTTTGTGGAGTGTTTACCCTGTCCCTTACTATTGGAAACTCCTCTACCACCTACAAGTTTGTGAACTCCTGAGCATTTTTTATTCCTGATATGTATTTACAGATTTTCTAACTTTTCTCCTTTATTGTATCTTACTTGGAACTAAGGTAATGCCAAGGCAATCTTCTGGATGAGAGTGTGAACATTTTTGTGTAGCACATATTTGCATACCCTTTAGAGTCATTTTCCAATTTTCCATTCGAAATACTGAATCCCTGACACTAACGCATACCCTAATAAACTCTGACTACTACTCCTAATATGATGGAGAAAAATAACACAAACAGAAAAGGAATACTAGCAGTTCAGAGGAATCATGGTGTATAGTTGGACTTGTTTTTTGCATGATTAATTGTAGGTGTTATAAATCTAGTCAATTTTTAATTGAAATAGTTCTCCATGTGTTTTTAATGTTAACAAATATGTGAATTCCTCTCTCCCTTTCTCTGTAGCCTATTCAGCACATGTATTTTTAAATGCACATATAGAACACTACCTGGTATCACACCTACATTCTTGTGAGGAGGCTAATTTGGCAAATACAATTTGTGAGAAATGATCACTCCTGTTAAACTTTGTTGGAACTGAAAATTTAACCTAGGGGTGTGTTTCCTAGAAGAACAACATTATACATAAATACATGTTCTAAAAGAAATAATTTTGCATCTGTGGAAGATATATATTTCATGATAAATTTCGATTGCTAATTTATTGTCTGTGTGTGTTTTTTTTGTATATATATATATATATATATATATATATATATATATATACACTATCCAGATTTTTCAAAAAATGAAATATATGTGTCTTATATACACTCGCTAAATTCATTCATGTTCATGTATATGGATTTATAATCAACTTTTCACAAGATCATTCTCAGAAATATTCATCCACCTGAAATACATATTGTTTGCAGTACTGAAAACTAACTTCAGTTAATGTTGCATACAAATACTAATACTTCTACAGTAACTGACCCAGTTTAACATCAATGCAAGTACATTCCTATGTGACATGATGTGTATTTTGAAATTTATTTTAATTCAACACTGGTACATTACTATTTCTTCAATTTGTGCACATAATAGGATATATATTTCATCCACAAGTTAGCAAACTTATAGGCATTTGTTTCACTTTCAATCACTTCCTGCTTCAGAACACATGGATTCTTCCAGGTTTCTTGACTGGTCTTATCATGAGACTTCTTTCCAAATACATTATTTTTGATTTCCTTTATCACTTTTGAAGCAAAACTGACACTCACTTCATTATAAACCATAACTATAATATCACCATTAGATGTATAACTGGTTGGAAGGAATGATTTCATATCAATATAGTATTTCTTATATATATTCTGATATCAGTTTAATCCATTATTTAAAGTGGAACCAGTTATATTATTTATTCACTATATGGTCTATTCATGCATTATCTCTATATTCATAGACACAGGGTACACTTCTTAGTATGCCCAATACTAATTTATTCGTCTTCTAAATACTGCTCCCAGAAATGGTGGAAGAAATACTCATGTCACCTGATCTACATATGCATGTTACCACAGTAATATTCTGGACACAAAATGCAAAAGTCACACGTATGATTGTACCAAAGCCTAAATGGAAACTGAACATGGATTACTAAAAACATCCATATCCAGGTTGCCTAATGCTCTCAAATGTCAATCCTATTGGTGACCACATTTTTGTTTCTTCCTAAGATTATATATTCAACCTCAAAACTGTTGGAAATGTCTAGTTTTTTCACTCACTTTATACTTTGCCTGATTTCCTAATGTCTCTATTGATATCTACTTTCCTACATATTTTTCCCAGTTCAACATTGTGACTGACCCTTCACATGTGCTGACATTGACATTCACTCTCTAACCAAAACCCTATTGCTAATGAACTTTGGTCCAAATCCTATACTCTATCTTCTTCCGAAACATACTGACTATCTTCCTGATCCTATCGACTATCCCTTTTTGAGTGGATGTACTCTACTACATTCAATCATCCGAGGTACAAGGTCCTATGCCATTGTATATCGATTTTTCTGAAATATGTATGCAGAACGTAATTCAAAGCTACGTGTCCCAATCTATTGCCCAATGCACTTCTGAGCTTCAAATCTTACCTAGATTTCTGTTTCCATACTTATATTTAACCACTATATTTCTATATATTGCAGGTTCCCATTACCATTATTCATCCCGCAGAATGATTCCTAACCCAAATCGAACCTGTTATTAACCCTAACCATACACTGTTGCCTCAATCTAAAATTACAAAAGAGCAGGGACAGGGCTATTCTTTCAATAAGGCATGTAGGTGATCTTCCAACTGCTGAGAACCTCAAAGTTCGATGTAGAAATTATCCCTGGAGAAGATGTAGGAAGCTATGAAGGACCTGAATGAGCAAAAGCCATCTTCCATGGCAAACAACCTGCACAGGACGAAGGGATGTGTATGCATCAGACTCTCTCTTCTTAATGTAGAGAAGATGGGCCTAACCAGGCCTTCGTGGAGAGCTGTTCCATGGTGTCTATTTTGATATACCATTCTAACTAGTCAAATTGTCACAGGAAGTAGGGGCACCCTCCAACTCATGGGACCATTGTAAGCAAGTGTTAGGACAAAGTTGTTGCCAAGGCAGTGGCCTCATTCAGTTCCAAAGAAAGTGACATACCTCATTTTCTTGGTGATGGAACTCTCTGAAATTGGGATGCAAGAAGCCAGGCACCAAGAGCCAGTCCCAGTCCCAGTCCCAGTGGGCTCACTTGTTTGGATTTACCAAGTACAGAGTCAGACCTTCTTGGTACCTAGTGATGTGAGGATGGCCAAATGCCAGTAGAGCTCTGAAGAGGGGCCTTTCTTGAGACAGCAGGTTGTGGCTAACCACTGGCTCCTCCCAGAATAACAGAGTTGGCCAAGGAGACAAGATCTGAGACCGGACAGGCCATTTCGGGTGGAACATAGTATGGCCCACCAGTCAGAGGACACTCCAGATAGTTAAAGACCTATTTTTGGGAAGGAGGTGCCTTTTTGGTTGTGGGTGTGAGTTTGTGGTTTTGTTTCATGTTCTGAGAATAGGTAGGAAAGGTGGTTGGTTTGGTTTGGAGTCGACTTTTTCTAGTAAGTCTTTAGACAAGGCGAGTGTTTCTATGTCTGTGTAGCCACTGTGTCCGTGGTTTTAGACATTAGAAACGAGAATGCATCAATGGAGGTGTCCTGTCTAGTAGAAAGATTCACAGCATTCATCCTGCACAATTGATTAATGGACTGTTGCTTGCCTTATGGATGGGAAACACCTACTAACTTCCTAAGTTGCTGTTTTCTTCCTGAATTCTGGCCACTCTCCAGAATAGTATCATGGTTTATTGTCCAAGATATGTACCACCTCCAAACTCTGTGACATGGCCATGTCCTTGATAGCTGAAGGGAATGGGAACATCTCAGAAAACTCAGATACCAGTGTGACCAGTAAAGTCTCAGTGGAGAAACCCTGCTTGGCTCCATTTGCTTATCTATGTTTCTGTTGCCTTGAATGTCAGGAAGGTTTTTGCCTCAGGCCACCCCTTTGTGAAGCCTGAAGAAATAGTTTTCAAATGGAAATGAATGGGCATCACCTGTGGCTCTTTGCTTAATTGCTCTGGAAAGGGATGTGTCTTAATCAGACACTAGGCCCTGTTTGAGGCTGTGGCTGAAATTCTCAGCTCCTGATAGATCTAAAGAAGATCCCATGTGTGCATCCAAACCAAAATGGCAAAAAATCTGTCATTGTGGATGAAGTCTCTTGACTTCTTCTGTTTGGTTCCTGACCTCCATCAAGTGAGAATAGGGATCCTTTGGATCAAATGAGTTCTTCAAATTCCTGCAGAACTGCTTGGGTTGTCTCATGATGCCAAATCACATAAAGAATCTATACCTGACAGTCAGTAGGCCTCAAATTGGAGAAGCATAGCAGTATTTATGGCAGGCCTATTTGATCACTCCTGGTTCATAAGAAGGGTGAACAGGCCACCCTTACTTTGGACATATCAGGGGCAAGGGTGCATTATTTGGACACTGTCTTGGGCTGCGCCACTCTTGGAAACCTGCAGCCAGAGTTAATGATGAGTGTTTATATGGTTAAAGATAAGGGCAATGTGGGAATGTTTTGGTTTTAAATGTGGTCATTTTTGTGGCGTTTGGAATGGATGACTGGGTCCACACGGGCTTGAACTCTGGTGTGATTCCCCTTAGAAACTGAGTTCTGAAACTGACCTCAGAGAAGTATTGCCATGAGTTGTGTTGGGATTGTAGGAGGCCATGCATAAGAGTCGCCCTTGAAACCTGAGATCTAGGCCCAGGAAAGCTTTCAACAGAGCACTGAGAATCTCAGCAAGGATATCACATGATTTTATTCTGAAAAACTTGGCAGCCACAGTTAAGAGTCAAAACACACAAGGACCTCACATTATAGACCTTAAAGCGCCTTTCTTCATGTGACCTTTTGGGCACACTCTGGGAAGCCTTGCCTGTGAGAGTTCCTCAGAGCTTTCATTGAAATGAGCTTTCTCACCATTTAATGGTTCCGGGATGAATGGAAACCCCAAAGTGCCTTCAACTTCATTCTTGAAAAATGGATAGATAAATATCATAAAATTTTTGAAATTCCCAATGACCAGGTGGCACTGGATAACCATTGGATGTCCCATTGCTGATCATGAGTGTACCAGACAGTGCCTTGATTTACTGGGTTTCTTGAAAATGGTGTAGAACAGAGATGCCAGTAAGTTAGAGCGTGCTGAGTAGTGGGCCTAGAGCAGTGGTGTGCAGGTGTGTGATAATACATCTGTGGTGTGGCCATGTGGATATTACATTGGCTTCCAAATTGCTTGTGACTGACTTCGTGCAGCCAGCAGACCATTATATGAAATGGCATCTTGTAATATGGAGAGGTTTCAGGGCAATGTTCAGAATCAGGTTGGTATGGTCAAGGGGGCAAGCAATGTGGGATAGAAGCCAAGTTGGGGCATTCTCCTGCAGACCCTGACCCACCACATGTTACAGGACTCCCTCCAGCACTGTTTCCCAGTTGAATTCCTTGTATGTCGTGAAGCAAATACAAAACACCCAGTGCAGCAGCAAGAAACACCAGGAAAAGTGGAGGATGACCAAATGGCTTCAAAGTCCACATGGGGAGACACTTAGCCCCCAGTGACCACAGTTTAGCTACAAAGAGTGAATTCAGCACTGCAGCCTCATGTTCATTGGAAAATAAGAAACCATGTCCTCCAGGTCACATAGATGCAGACCAAACTTTGATGGTCTCACTACAAAGGAAGTTAAGCTCCTGACAACAACATATATTTCAACTACCCAAACTCAGAGGCAGTTTCTCAAGAAGTCTTTAGGCCAGCATAGCTCCATGTTTGTGGAGGGTTTACACTGTCCTTTACTTTTGGAAACTGTTCTACCACCTCCATAGTTGTGTAATGCTGAGCATTTTCCAGTCCAGATATGCATTCACATATTTTCTAACTCTTCTCCTCTAATTGTGTCATACTAGGGGCGAAGATAATTTCAAGGCATTCTTCTGGATGAGAGTGGGAATATTTTTTGTAGCACATATTTTCATGCATATTAGATTCATTTTCCTATTTTCTACTTGAAATACTGAATCCCTGACACTAACCCATAACCTACTATACTCTGACTACTAATCCTAATATGATGGAGAAAAATAACTCAAACAGAATAGAAATACAAGCATATCAGAGGAGGCATAGTGTATAGTTGGACACGGCTTTTGCGTGACAAAGTGTTGGTGTTATAAATCTAGTCAATTTGTAATTGATATAGTTCTCCATGTGTTTTTAAAGTTAACAAATATGTGAATTCCTCTCTCCCATTCTATGTAGCCTATTCAGCACATCTATTTTTATATGCATATATAGAATCCTACCTGGTATCACACGTACATTCTTGTCAGGTGTCTGACTTGGCAGATACAAATTGTGAGAAGTGATCACTCCTCCTAAACACTGTGGGATCTGAAAATTCATCCTCTCTGTGAGCTTCCTAGTTGAACAATATTATACATTATTCCATGTTCAGGAAAATGAATATTTTTCGATCTGTGGATGATATATATTTCATGATGAATTTCGATTGGCATATATACTACTACTTTTTAATGTGTGTGTGTGTGCGTGTGTGTATACACACTCCAGATGTTTTAAAATATTAAATATATGTGTCTTATTATACACTCCTTAATTTCATTCTAGTTCATGTATGTGGATTTATAGTCAACATTTAACAAGATTATTCTCGGAAATATTCAACCACCTGAAATACTATTTGTTTCCTATTACTGAAAATTAACTTCAGTGAATCGTGAATACAAATCCTAATATTTATACAATAATTGACCCAGTTTCTCATTAATGCAAGTAGATTCCTATGGGACATGATGTGTATTTTTATGTTCATTCTTATTCACCACTGGTATTTTACTATTTCTTCAGTTTATGCACATTATAAGATATATATTTCATCCACAAGTTACAAAATTATAGGCATTTGTTTCACTTTCAATCATTTTCTGCTTCGAAACACATGTATTCCTCCATATTTCTTGACTGGTCTTCTCATGAGACTTCTTTCCAAATACATTATTTTCGATTTCCATAATCACTTTTGAAGCAAAACTCACACACCCTTCATGATAATCCATAACCCCAATATTACCATTAGATGTATAACTGGTTGGAATGAATGATTTTGTATCAATATAATATTTCTTATATATTTTCAGATATCAATTCAATCCATGATTTAAAGTGAAACCATTTATATTATTTATTCACTGTACAGTCTATTCATGCTTTTTCTTTATATTCATAGACACAGGGTACACCTCTTTGTAAACCCAATACTAATTTATACGTCTTCAAATTATTGGTCTCAGAAATGATGGAAGAAATACTCATGTCACCTTATCTACATATACATTTTATCACAGTAATATTTGGACACAAAAAGAAAAGGTCACACTTATGTTTGTACCAAAGCCTAAATGTAAAGTGAATATGCATTACTAAAAACATCCATGTCCAAGTTGCCTAATGCTCTCAAAAATCAATCCTATTTGTGACAATATATTTGTTTCTTCCTAAGATTATATATTCAAATTAAACCCTGTTGAAAACATCTAAACCTTTCTCTCACTTTATACTTTTCCTGATTTCATAATGTCTCTATTGATTGCTTTCCTACATATTTTCCCCAGTTCATCATTGTGACTGACTCTTCACATGTGCTGACATTTCCATTCACACTCTAATCGAAACCCTATTGCTAAGAAACTTTTGTTCCAAATCATATACTCACTCTTCCTCCTAAACCTACTGACTATCTTCCTAATCCTACCTATTAACGCTTTCTGACTGGATGTTCTCTTCTACATTCAATAATCCAAGGTACAGGGTCTTATGCCATTGTATATCGATCTCTCTGAGACATCTCGGCAGAACATAATTCAATGCTAAGTATCACAATCCCTTGATCCCAATGCTAAGTATCACAATCCCTTGAAGCCCAATCCCCTTCTGGGCTTCAAATTTTACTTAGATTTCTGTTTTCCTACATACATTTCACCTCATTATTCTTGTACAATTATTCATCCAGCAGAATAATTTCTAACCCAAATCGAACATGTTATTAACCCTAACCATACACTGTTTCCTCAATCTAACTTTACAGACGAGCAGGGACAGAGTTGGTCTTACAATATAGGAATGTAGGGGATCTTCCACCTGCTGAGAACCACAAAGTTCCATGCAGAAATGATCACTGGAGAAGATGTAGGCAGCTATGAAGGACCTGAGAGAGCAAAAGTCATCTTCCCTGGCAAACAACATGGTCAGAATGAAGGGTTGTTTCTGAATCTGCCTCTCTCTTTTTAATGTAGAGAAGATGGACCAAACCAGGCCTGTGTGGAGAGCTGCTCCCGGGTGCCTATGGTTGATATAGCATTCTAACTTGTGAAAGTGTCACAGGAAGTAGGGGCAGCCTCTTTCTCATGGTAGCCTTGGAAGCAACTGTTAGGACAAAGAGGTTGCCAAGGCAGTGATCTGATTCAGTTCCTGAAGGAAGTGACCTCACATCACTTCTTTGGTGATGGAACTCTCTGAACTTGGGATCCAGGAAGACAGGAACCCATAGCCAGTCCAGTCCCAGTCCCAGTGATCTCCTTGTTTGGATTTACCAAGGACACAGACATTCATTTTTGGTACCTACTGATGTGAGGATGTCCAAAACGCAGGAAAGCTCTGAAGAGGGGTTTTTCCTGAGAAAGCAGGTAGTGGCACACTGCTAGCTCCTGACAAATTCACAGAGTTGCACAAGGAAAGCAGGTCTGAGACAGGAAGGCCATTTATTTGGAACATACTATGGCCCACGAGTCAGTGGAAACTCCAGATAGTCACAGACCTACTTGGGGGAAGGAGGTGTCTTTGTGGGTGTGGGTGGGGATTTGTGAATTTGTCTCATGTTCTGAGAATAGGTAGGAATGGCGGTTTGTTTGTTTTGGCGGGACCTGTTTGTAGTAAGTCGTTTGACAAGGCATGTGTTTGGATATCAGTGTATCCCACTGTGCCCCTGTTTGTAGATATTAGAAAAGAAAATGCATCAATGGATGAGTCCTGTCTAGTTGAAATCTTCTCAGCATTCATCCTGCCCGATTTATGAATGGACTGTGGCTTGTCTTATAGATGGGCAACACCTACTATCTTCCTAAGTTCCTGTTTTCTTCCTGAATTGTGGGCACTCTCCAGAATAGACTGATGGTTTTGTGTCCAAAATATGTACCACCTCCAAGCTCTGTGACATGGCCATGTACTACATAGCTGAAGGGAATGGTGAGCATCTCAGAAAACTCAGATATCAGTGTGACCAGGAAAGTCTCAGTGGAGAAACCCTGCTTTGGGAATTTTGCTTACCTATTGTTCTGTTGCACTGAATGTCAGGAACATCTTTGCCTCAGGCCACCCCTTTGTGAAGCATGAAGAAAACAGTTTTCAAATGGAAATAAATGGGCATCACCTGTGGCTCTTTGCTTAATTGCTTTGGAATGGGATGTGTCTGATTCAGGCTCTTGGCCCCCTGTGAGGCTGTGGCCTAGATTCTCAGAACCTGAGGGATCTAAAGAAAGATCTCTTGTGTATCCAAAACCAAAATGGCCAAAAGAGCAGTCATTGTGGATGAAGTCTCTCGAATTCTTCTAAGGATCCTGACCTCCATCAAGTGAGAATCAAGATCTTTTTGGTCAAATGAGTTTTTCAAAGCCCTGAAGAGGCTAGCCCAGAGGTGCTTGGTTTTTCTCATGACTCCATTTAACATTAAGAATCTAAACTCAAGAGTCAGTAGGCCTAAAATTGGAAAATCGAAGCAGTATTAACAGCAAGCCTTTTTGATCACTCATGGTTCACCGGAAGGGTGTCCAGGCCACCATGACTTTAGGCAAATGAGGGGCAAGGGAGCTTATTTTGGATACTGTCTTAGGCTGCGCAACTCATGAAAACCACCAGCCAGTGGTTATGATGTGTGTCTATATGGAAGAAGATGAGGGCCATGTGGGAGTGTTTTGGTTTTAATTGTTTTCATTTGTGTGGCATTTGGAAGAGATGACTGGGTCCACCTGGGATTGAACTCAGGTGTGATTTACCTTAGAGACTGAGTTCTGGAACTGACCTCAGAGAAGTATTGCCATGAATTGTGTTGGGATTTTAGCAGGCCATGCATGAGAGTCACCCTTGGAAACTGAGATCTAAGCCCAGGGTTCCTGTCCACAGAGCACTGAGAATCTCAGCAAGGATATCACATGATTTTATTTTGAAAGACTTGACAGCCATAGTTGAGAGTCAAAACACACATGGACCTCACATTGTAGACCTCAATGGGCCTGGCTTCATGTGACCTTGGGCCACTCTTTGGGAAGCCTTTCCTGTGAGAGTTCTCCAGAGCTTTCATCGAAATGAGCTTACTCAATATTTAATGGCTCCTGAAGGAATTTAAACCCACAGTGCCTCCAACTTCATCCTTCAAAAATGGCTAGATAACTACCACCAAATTTTGAAATTCCCATGACCAGGTGGCACTGGAGAACCTTTGGATGTCCTGTTGCTGATCATGAGTGTACCAGAAAATGCCTTCATTGACTGCGTTTCATGAAAATGGTGTAGAACAGAGATGCCAGTAAGTTGGAGCCTGCTGAGTAGTGGGCCTAGAGCAGTTGTGTGCAGGTGTGTGACAATACATCTGTGGTGGGGTCATGTGGATCTTACATTGGCTTTCAAATGGCTTGTGACTGACATGGTGCAGCTAGCAGAACTTTGTAGGTAAAGGCATCATGTTACATGGAGAGTTTTCAGGGCAATATTCAGAATCAAGTTCCTATGGTAAAGGGGGCAAGCAATGGGGGATAGAAGCCTGGTTGGTGCATTCTCCTGCAGACCTTGACACACCATACGTTACAGGACTCCCTCCAGCATTGTGTCCCAGTTTAACTCCTTGTATGTCATGAACCAAATACAAAACACCCACTGCAGCAGCAAGAAACACCACGAAAAGTGGAGCATGACCAAATGATTTCAAAGTCCAGACGGGGAGACACTTATCCCCCAGTGGCCACAGTTTAGCTACAAAGAGTGAATTCAGCACTGCTGCCTCCTGTTCATTGGACAATAAGAATTCATGTCCTCCAGGTCACAAAAATGCAGACCCAAGTTTGATGTCTCACTACAAAGGAAGCAAAAGCTTCTGACAACAACATATATTTCAAGTACCCAACCTCATTGTCAGTATCTCCAGAAGTGTTTAGGCCAGCAGAGTTCCATGTTTGTGGAGTTTTACCCTGTCCCTAAGGTTTGGAAACGTCTCTTCCACCTCAAAGGTTGTGAACTACTGAGCATTTTCCATTCTACGTATGTATTCACAGATTTTCTAACTCTTCTCCTCTAATTGTTTCTTACATGGGGCGTGGTTATTTCAAGCCATTGTTCTGAATGAGAGTGGGAATTTTTTGTGTGTAGCACATATTTGCATACACATTGGATTCATTTTCCAATTTTCCATTCGAAATACTGAATCCCTGACACGAACCCATACCCTACTAGACTCTGACTATTAATTCTAATATGATGCAGAAAAGTAACACAAACAGAATTGAAATACAAGCAGTTCAGATGAGGCATGGTGTATAGTTGATCTTGCCTTTTGCATGATAAATGTTAGGTGTTATAAATCCAGTCTATTTTTAATTGAAATAGATCTCCATGTGTTTTTAAAGTTAACAAATATGTGAATTCCTGTCTCCCTTTGTCTGTAGCCTATTCAGCAATGTATTTTTATATGCACATATCAAATCCTACCTGGTGTCACACCTACATTCTTGTGAGGTGACTGACTTGGGAGATACAATTTGTGAGAAGACATCACTCCTCCTAAACGCTGTTGGAACTGAAAATTCAAATAATGGGTGAGCTTCCTAGTAGAACAACATTATACATAAATCCCTGTTAAGAAAATTGAATATTTTTGGATCTGTGATTGATGTATATTTCATGGTGAATTTCGATTTGCATATATGTTGCTACATTTTAATATCTGTGTGTGTGTGTGTGTGTATACACACACACACCCACACACTCTCCAGATTTTTCAAAATATGAAATATATGTATCTTATTTACACTCCCTAAATTCATTTATGTTCAAGTATGTGGATTTATAATCAACTTTTCACAAGATTTTTCGCAGAAATATTTATCCACCTGAAATACATATTTGTTTCCTAGTACTGAAAACTAACTTCAGTGAATGGTACATACAAATCCTGTTGATAGCCACAGCCAAGGTTCTCCAGTAAGGACCATATGTACTTTTGAACAACCAAAGGCAGGCATGGTCCCTAAGCCACATGCTTGTTGTTTAAACAGAGAGGGGGAGATGTTGAGAGCCACAGCCAAAGGGGCCCCAGGAAACCTCCAACTGCCAGCAAACTTCCAGCTGCCGGCTGATGATTCGCTCACAGCGGCCCCAGCAACATCTAGCTGATTGGCTCCTCTGTGGTGATGCTCATTGCAGATGCTCATTGAGCTGTTTCCCCGCCCATTCAGACTGCCAGTGGATGATTGGCTCACAGAGGCCCCAGCAACATCTAGCTGATTGGCTCCTCTGTGGTGATGCTCAATGGGATGTTTCCTTGCCCTTTCAGACAACGGAGCTGCTCATTGGTGGACTTTTTTGGCTCCACCCATTTGACCCAGCCAATCGGCCTCAAAAGGAGGAGGCTTGTGGTTGAGGGAGAGGCTTGTGGGAAGACTGTGGTGGCAGTTGGGCTCTGAGGGTTTTTCCTGAGAAGCTGTTTTGTTTGGTTTGTGTGGTTCTAAAAATAAAGTTCGTTTCTTTTGACAATTGGCTCCTGAATTGTGCCCAGCCAGACTGATGATAATCATGTAAAATGTTGATTTTAAATCCACATACATGAACTTGAATGAATTTAGGGAGTGTATAATAAGACACGTTTATTTCATATTTTGGAAAATCTGGAAAATCTCGTGAATATATATATATATATACATATATATACATATACACACACACACAACAATAAAATGTAGCAATATATATGCCAATCAAAATTTATCATGAAATATATATCATCCACATATCTAAAAATATTCATTTTACTGAACATGGATTTATGTATGATGTTGTTCACTAGGAAGCTCACCCATAGGTTGAATTTTCAGTTCCATCAGTATTTAGGGGAAGTTATCTATTCTCATAATTTGTATATTCCAAAGTCAGTGAGCTCACAAGAATGTACGTGTGTTACCAGATAGGAGTATATATATGCATAAAAATATACATGTTCTAAAGAGGCTACAGAGAAAAGGAGACAGGAATTTACATATGTGTTAACTTTGAAAACTCATGGAGAAATATTACAATGAAAAGTTGACTAGATTCATAACACATATCCTTGATAAAGGAGAAGGAAAATCCAAGTATACACCATGCCTCCTACAAAAGGCCTGTATTTCTATTCTGTTAGGTTTCTTTTTCTCCATCATATTAGGATAAGTAGTCAGAGTCTAGTAGGGTATGGGTTAGTGTCGGGAATTCAGTATTTCAAATGGAAAATAGGATAATGTATCCAATGTGTATGCAAATATGTGCTACACAATAATCTTCCCACTCTCACCTAGAACAATGCCTTGACATTACCTTTGCCCCAAGTGAGACACAATTAGAGGAGAAGAGTAAGAAAATCTGTGAATACATATCTGGAATGGAAAATTCTCAGGAGTTCTCAACCTGGGAGCAGGTAGAGGAGTTTCCAGAAGTAAGGAACTGGGTAAACACTCCACAACCATGGAGGTCTGCTGGAAAAAAGACTTCTGGAGAAACTGCCTCTGAGGTGTGGCACTTGAAATATATGTTGTTGTCAGTAGCTTTGTCTTCATTTGTAGTGAAACCATCAAAGCTGGGTCTGAATCTATGTGACCTGGAGAACATGGTTTCTTATTTTCCAATGAACCTGAGGCAGCAGTGCTGATTTTTCTCTTTGTAGGTAAACAGAGGCCACTGGGCCAAAGTGTCTAACTGTGTGGACGATGAAGCCATTTAGTCATCCTTCAATTTTCATGGTGTTTCTTGGTGCTGAACTGGGAGTTTGGTATTTGCTTCAAGAAATACAAGGAGTTCAACTGGGACACAGTGTTGGAGGCAGTTCTGTGACATGTGGTGGGTCAGAGTCTCCAGGAGAACGCACCAATCCGGCTTCTATCCCACATAGCTTGCCCCCTTGACCATAGCAACCTGATTCTGAACATTGCCCTGAAACCTCTCCATATAACAAGATGCCTTTGCATATAAGGGTCTGCTGGGTGCACCATGTCAGCTAAAAGCCATTTGGAAATCAATGGCAGATCCACATGGCACCACCATAAATACTTTATCACACACCTGCACACCACAGCTCAGGGCCAAATACTCCGCAGTCTCCATCTAACCGGCATCTCTGTTCTACACCACTTTCATTATACCCAATCAATCAAGGCACTGTCTGGTACACTAATGATGAGCAACAGAACATCAAAGGTTCTCCAGTGCCACCTCATCATGCGAATTTCAAAAATTTCATGGTATTTATCTAGCCATTTTACAAGGATGAAGTTGGAGGCATTATTTGTTTCAATTCTTTCAGGAATTATTCAATGTTAAGGAAGCTCATTTCAAGGAAAGTTCTGGAGAACTCTCACAGGCAAGGCTTTCCAAAGAGTGGCCAAATAGTCACATGAAGCCAGGCCAATTGAGGTCTACAATGTGAGGTCCATGTGTGTTTTGACTCTCAACTATGTCTGGCAAGTATTTCAAAATAATATCATATGATATTCTGTCTGAGATTCCCAGTGCTCTGTGGAAAGCCACCCCGGGCCTAGATCTCAGTTTCAACGGGCGACTCTCATGGGTGGCCGCCTAAAATCCCAACACAAATCATGGCAATACTTCTCTGAGGTAAGTTCCAGAACTCAGTCTCTAAGGGGAATCACACCAGAGTTCAAGCCCTGGTGGACCCAGTCATCTCTTCCGACTGCCACATAAATGACCACAAGGAAAACCAAAAAACTCCCAAATGGCCCTCATCTTCTTCCATATAGACGCTCATCATAACCTCTGGCTTGACGTTTCCTTGAGGGGCACAGCCCAAGACAGTGTCCAAAATAATCTCCCTTTCCTCTCATTTGCCTAAAGTCAAGGTGGCCTGGAGACCCATTCTGTGAACCAGGAGTGATCAAATAACCCTGACTTTAGTACTGCTCTGCTTCTCTAATTTGAGGCCTACTGTCTGTGGAGTATAGATTCTTGATGTGAATTGGAGTAATGAAAAAACCCAATAACCCATTGGCTACCCTCTGCAGGGTTTTGAAGAACTCATTTGACCCAATAAATCCCTATTCTCATTTTATGGAGGTCAGGAACCTTACAGAGGAAGGTGAGAGACTTCATCCTCAATGAATGCTTTTTGGGCCATTTTGGTTTTTGATGTACCTTCTGGAATGTTACATATGTTTTTTTTTTTTTTTTTTGGTTTTAGTGCCTTCTGGAATGTTACATAATTTTTTTCTTTACACATTATTGCCAGAGTTCCTATCTTCATCCCAGTGCAGGTGAAATCAAAGATAATTCCAGTCTACAGCTTCTGCAATAGCCATCCCTGTACTGCTTGCAGAACTTGCCTGGACACATGTGAACTCACCTAAATGCATTGTGAACTATCTGTTGGTGCAGCGACTTGTCGTAGTGTTGGGGTATATTTGCTGATGATGTCATCGGTGGTACAATTTTTCCAAAAGGAGCCGTCAATTGGCTTGGTGTATCTTCCTCCCTTCTGCGTGTCATGATCGTCCAGCTAAAATTTGGGGGGGCCAACAGAGGTGAGGCAAAGAACCTCACCCACCCCCGCTGGTACAAAGACCTCTCCACAGGTGTGGCTCTATACTGGACGGGTAGTCAGTGACGGGTAAGATCCAATTGCAATGGTACCAACTTAACGGGTAAAGACCATATGTACTATTGAACAACCTAAGGCAGGCACGGTCCCTAAGCCACATGCGTGTTGTTTAAACAGAGAGGGGAAGATGTTGAGAGCCACAGCCGAAGGGGCCCCAGCAAAATTCCTGCTGCCAGCAAACTTCCAGCTGCCGGCTGATGATTGGCTCACAGCTGCCCCAGCAACAACTAGCTGATTGGCTCCTCTGCGGTGATGCTCAATGGGCTGTTTCCCTGCCCTTTCAGACCACAAAACTGCTCATTGGGGGACTTTTTTTGACTTTGCCCACATGACCCAGCCAATCGGCCTCAAGAGCAGGAGGATTGTGGGAGGCGGAGAGAGGCTCATGTGGGAGGGAGAGGTTTTGGGAAGCCAGTGGTGGCAGTTGGGGCTCTGAAGGTTTTTCCTGAGAGGCTGTTTTGTTTGGCGTGTGTGGTTCTAAAAATAAAGTTCGTTTCTTTTGGCAAGTGGCTCCTGATTGTGCACAGCAAGACTGCGGCATTATCCTAATATTTCTACAATAACTGACCCAGTTTAACATCAATGCAAGTAGATTCCTGTGGGAGAGGACATGATGTGTATTTTGACGTTCATTTTTATGTAACAGTGGTACATTACTATTTCTTCAGTTTATGCACATCATAGGATATATATTTGATCCACAAGTTCACAAATATATAGGCATTTGTTTCACTTTCAATCACTTTCTGCTTCAAAACACATGTATTCCTCCAGGTTTCTTGACTGGTCTTTTCATGAGACTTCTTTCCAAACACATTATTTCCAATTTCCATAATCACTTTTGAAGAAAAACTCACACATTCTTCATGAAAAACCATAATGCTGATATAACCATTAGATATATTACTGGTTGGAATGAAGGATTGTATATCAATGTAAGATTTTCTGTATATTTTCAGATATCAATTCAATCCATTATTTAAAGTTAGAACCAGTTATAATATTTATTTACAGTATGGTCTATTCATGCATTATTTCTATAATTATAGACACTTTGTACACCATTTTTACCTCCAAAAATAATTTATACGTCTTCAAAATATTGCTCCCAGAAATGGTGGAAGAAATACTCATGTCACCTGATCTACATATACATTTTACCACAGTAGTATTCTGCACACAGAAAGAAGAGGTCAAACTTATGTTTGTACCAAAGCCTAAATGAAAAATGAGCATGGATTACGGAAAACATCCATGTCCATGTTGCCTAATGCTCTCAAAAGTTCATCCTATTGGTGACTACATGTTTGTTTCTTCCTAAGATTATATATTCAAACTCAAGCCTGTTGAAAATGTATAATTCTATCACTCAATTTATACTTTGCCTGATATCCTAATGTCAATTGATATCTGCATTCCTACTTTTTTCCCCAGTTCATCCTTTTGACAGACTCTCCACATGTGCTGACAATTACATTCACTCTATCCGAAACCCTACAGCTAAAGATCTTTTTATCCAAATCCTATACTCACTCTTCTTTCAAAACCTACCAACTATCTTACTAATCCTACAAATTATCATTTTTGAATGGATGTTCTCTTCAACATTCAATAAACCAAGGTACAAGTAATTATGCCATTGTATATCGATTTATCTGAGACATCTGTGCAGAATATAATTCAAAGCTAAGCATCCCAGCTAACGGTCCAATGCAATTCTGGGCTTCAAATATTACCTAGATGTCTGTTTTCATACTTATAATTCACTTATATTCTTATAAATATCGCACGTTCCCAATACCATAATTCATCCCGCAGAATGATTCCTAACCCAAATGGAACATGTTATTAACCTTGACCATACACTGTTCTCTCAATCTAACTTTACTGAAGAGCAGGGACAGAGTTGGTCTTTCAATACATAAATTAGGGGATCTTCCACTTGCTGAGAACCTCCAAGGTCATTAAAGAAATTATCCCAGGATTAAATGTAGGCAGCTATGAATGACGTCAGAGAGCAAAAGTCATCTTCCATGACAAACAACCTGGTTAGCATGAAGGGATGTGTCTGAATCAACATTTCTTTTCTTAATGTATAGAAGATGGACAAAACCAGGCCTATCTGGAGAGCTTTTTTTGGGTGCCTATGGTTGATATACCATGCAAAATTGTGAAAGTTTCACTGGAAGTAGGGGCAGCCTCCAACTCATTGGACTCTTGGAAGCAACTGTTAGGACAAATTGGTTGCCAAGGCAGTAACCTGATTCAGTTCCTGAAGGAAGTGACCTACGTCACTTCCTTGGTGAAGGAATTCTCTGAACTTGGGATCCATGAAGACAGGCACCCAGAGCCAGTCCCAGTCCCAGTCCCAGTGGGCTCACTTGTTCGGTTTTACCAAGGACAGGGTCAGTCTTTCTTGGTACCTACCTATGTGAGGATGGCCAAAGGCCAGGAGAGCTCTGAAGAGGGAACTTTTCTGAGAAAGCAGGTAGTGGCTCACTGCTGGCTCCTGACAACTTCACAGAGTTGGCCAAGGAGACCAGATCTGAGTCAGGACAGGACATTTCGGGAGAACATTGTATGGCCCACCAGTCAGAGGACACTCTGGATAGTCACAGACCTACTTGGGGGAAGGAGGTGCCTTTGTAGGAGTGGTTGTGGTTTTGTGGTTTTGTCACATGTTCTGAGAATAGGTAGAAAATGCGGTTTGTTTGGTTTGGATTGCACTGTTTCTAGTAAGTCGTTTGACATGTGAGTGTTTCTATGTCTGTGTATCCCACTGTGTCTGTGGTTGTAGACATTAGAAAAGAGAATGAATTAATGGATGTGTCCTGTCTAGTAGAAAGCTTCCTGGCATTCATCCTGCCCAATTGATGAATGGACCGCGACTTGCCTTCTGGATGGGCAAAACCTACTATCTTCCTAAGATCCTGTTTTCTTCCTGAATTCTGGCCACTCTCCAGAATAGGCTCATGGTTCTGTGTCCAAGATATATACAACCTCCAAGCTCTGTGACATGACCATGTACGTGATAGCTGAAGTGAATGGGGAGCATCTCAGAAAACTCAGATATCAGTGTGACCAGGAAAGTCTCAGTGGAGAAACCCTGCTTTGGGTTTTTGCTTACCTGTTTTTCTGTTGCCCTAAATGTCAGGAAGGTCTTTGCCTCTGGCCACCCCTTTGTGAAGCCTGAAGAAAACAGTTTTCAAATGAAAATGAATGGGCATCACCTGTTGCTCTTTGCTTAATTGCTTTGTAAAAGGATGTGTCTGAATCAGCCTCTTGGTTCTGTGTGAGGTTGTGGCTTAGATTCTCAGCACCTGATGCATCTAAAGATATATTCCATGTGTGCATTCAAAACAGAAATGGCAAATGAGTCTCTTGCCTTCCACTATTAGATTCCTGACCTTCATCAAGTAAGAATCAGGATCCTTTAGTTCAAATGAGTTCTTTGAACCCCTGCAGAAGTGCTTAGGTTTTCTGATGACTCCAAATCACATAAAGAATCTATACCTGACAGTCAGTAGGCCTCAAATTGGAAAAGCAGAACAGTATTAACTACATCCCTATTTGATCAGTTCACATTAAGGGTGTGTAGGCCACCCTGACTTTCGGCAAATTAGGGGCAAGGGAGCTTATTTTGGACAGTGTCTTGGTCTGCGCCCCTCATGGAAACCTCCAGCGAGAGGTTATGATGAGTGTCTATATGGAAAAACATGAGGGCCATGTGGGAGTGTTTTGGTTTCAATTGTGGTCATTTGTGTGGCAGTTGGAAAAGATGACTGTGTCCACCTGGGTTTCAACTCTTGTGGGATTCCCCTTGGAGACTGAGTTCTGGAACTGACCTTAGAGAAGTATTGCCATGAATTGTGTTGGGATTTTCGGAGGCCACACATGAGAGTCACCCTTGGAAACTGAGATCTAGGCCCAGGGTGGCTTTCCACAGAGCACTGGGAATCTCAGCGAGGATATCACTTGATTATATTCTGAAAGACTTGGAAGCAATAGTTGAGAGTCAAAACACACATGGACCTCACATTGTAGACCTCAATGTGGCTGGCTTTATGTTACATTGGGCCACTCTTTCGGAAGACTTGCCTGTGAGAGTTCTCTAGAGCTTCCATTGAAATGAGCTTCCTCAACATTTAATGGTTCCTGAATGAATTGAAACCCACAGTACCTCCAACTTCATCCTTGAAAAATGGCTAGAAAATACCATGAAATTTTTGAAATTTCCATGACCAGCTGGCACTGGAAAACCATTTGATGTCCTGGTGCTTATCATGAGTATACAAGACAGTGTCTGGTTTGACTGAGTTTCATGATAATGGTGTAGAAAAGAGATGCCAGTAAGTTGGAGCCTTCTGAGTAGTGGGCCAAGAGCAGTAGAGTGTAGGTGTGTGAAAAAACATCTGTGGTGCGGCCACGTGGATCTGCCATTGGCTTAGAAATGGTTTGTGACTGACATGTGCAGCTAGCAGACCTTTGGATGTAAAGGCATCTTGTTGAATGGAGAGGTTTCAGGGCAATGTTCAGAATCATATTGCTATGGTCAAGGGGGCAACTATGTGTGATAGAAGCCTGCTTGGTACATTCTCCTGCCGATCCTGACCACAACACGTGACAGAACTCCCTGCAGCACTGTATAGCAGTTAAACTCCTTTATTTCGTAAAGTAAATACCAAACTTTCAGTGCAGCATCAAATAACATGACGAAATGTGAAGGATGATCAAATGGCTTCACAGTCCACACGGGGAGACACTTAGCCCCCAGTAGCCCCAGTTTGCCTACAAAGAGAGAATTCAGCACTGCTGCCTCGTGTTTATAGGAAAATAAAAAACCATGTTCTTCAGGTCACATAGATGCAGACTCAGCTTTGATGGTCTCACTACAAAGGAAGCTAAAGCTCCTGACAACAACATATATTTCAAGTGCCCAACCTCAGAGGCATTTTCTCAAGAAGTCTTAAGGCCGACACAGCTCCATGTTTGTGGTATTTACCCTGTCCCTTACTTTTGGAAACTCCTCTACCACCTTCAAGGTTGTGAACTCCTGAGCATTTTCCATTCCAGATATTTATTATGAACTCAAACAACAACAAGTGCTGGTGAGGATGTGGAGAAAAGGGTAAACTTGTACATTGCTGGTGGGACTGCAAATTGGTGCAGCCAAATTGGAAAGCAGTATGGAGATTTCTTGTAGAACTGGGAATGGAACCACCATTTGACCCAGGTATTCCCCTTCTCAGTCTATTCCCTAAAGACCTAAAAAAAATGGTACAGGGACACTGCTACATTGATGTTCATAGCAGCACAATTTACAATAGCAAGACTGTGGAACCAACCTAGATGCACTTCATAGATGAATGGATAAAAAATGTGGCATTTATACACAATGGAATATTACTCTGCATTAAAAAATGACAAAATGATATAATTTGCAGAGAAATGGATGGTATTAGAGCAGATTATGCTAAGTGAAGCTAGCCAATCCGTAAAACCAAATGCCAAATGTCTTTATTGATATAAAGAGAGTAACTAAGAACAGAGTAGGGACGAATAGAATGAGAAGAAAATTAACATTAAACAGGGATGAGAGGAGGAAGGGAAAGGGAGAGAGAAGGGAAATTGCATGGAAATAAAAGGAGACCCTGAGGGTTATATAAATTACATACAAGAGGAGGTGAGGGAAAGAAAAAAATTATACAAGGGGGAGAAATGAATTACAGTAAAGAGGTAGAGAGAGAAGTGGGGAGGGGAGGTAAGGGGAGGGTGATAGTAGAGGTTAGGAAAGGCAGCAGAATACGACAGACACTAGTATGGCAATATGTAAATCAATGGATGTGTAACTGATGTGATTCTGCAATCTGTTTACGGGGTAAAAATGGGAGTTCATTACCTACTTGAATCACAGTGTGGAATATGATATATCAAGAACTATGTAATGTTTTGAACAAGCATAAATAAAAATTAAAAAAAAGAAAACTAACTTTGGTGAATGGTGCAAAGAAATCCTAATATTTCTACAGTAACTGACACAGTTTAACATCAATGCCAGTAGATTCCTGTGGGACATGATGTGTATTTTGATGTTCATTTTTATTCAACACTGGTACATTACTATTTCTTCAGTTTATTCACATCATATTATAATATTTCATCCACAAGTAAGCAAATTTATCGTCATGTTTTTCAATTTCAATCATTTCCTTCTTCAGAACTCATGAATTCCTCGGTGTTCCTTGACTGGCCTTTTCATGAGACTTCTTTCCAAACACATTATTTTCGATTTCCATAATCACTTTTGAAGCAAAACTCACACAAACTTCATGATAAACCGTAACCTAATATTAACATTAGGTGTATTACTGGTTGTCATGAATGATTGCATATCAATATAAGATTTCTTATATATTTTCAGATATCAATTCAATCCATTACTTAAAGTGGAACAAGTTATATTATTTATTGAAATTAAGGTCTATTCATGCATTATCTGTATATTCATAGAAACAGGGTACACCTCTTTTTACCCCCAATGCTAATTTATACGTCTTCAAAATACTGCTCCTAGAAATGGTGGAAGAAATAATCATGTCATCTGATCTACATACACATTTTATCACAGTAATATTCTGGAAACAAAATGCACAGGTCCCACTTAGGATTGTACCAAAGTCTAAATGGAAAGTGAACATGGATTACTAACAACATCCATGTCCATGTTGCCTAATGCTCTCAAATGTCAATCCTATTGGTGACCTACATATTTGTTTCTTCCTAAGATTAGATATTCAATCTCAACCCTCTTGAAAATGTCTTATCCTATCACTCACTTTATACTTTGCCTGATGTCTCTATTGATATCTGCTTTTCTACAAATTTTCCCCATTTCATCATTGTGTCTGATTTCTTCATATGTGCTGACATTTATATTCACTCACTGCCCGAAAAAAAATTGCTAAAGAACTTTTGTTACATATCCTATACTAACTCTACTTGCTAAACATAACGACTATCTTCTTAATCCTACCGACAATCCCTTTTGACTGGATGTTCTCTTCAGCATTCAATCATCCAAGGTTCAAGTTCCTCTGCCATTGTATATCGATTTATTTGAGACATATGTGCACAATTCAAAGCTAAATATCCCAATCAACTGCCCAAAGCCCTTCTGGGATTCAAATCTTACTTTAATTTCTGTTTTCATACATATATTTAACCTCGATATTCTTATAAATATCACAGGTTCCCAATACCATTATTCATCCAGCAGAATGATTCCTAACCCAAATCGAACATGAAATTAACCCTAACCATACACTGTTCACTCAATCTAACTTTACAGAAGAGCAGAGACAGATTGTTCTTACAATACAGGAATGTAGGGGATGCTCCACCTGTTAAGAACCTCAAAGGTCCATGCAGAAATGATCCCTGGAGAAGATGTAGGCAGCAATGAAGGACCTGAGAGACAAAAAGTCATTTTCCATGGCAAACAACCTGGTCAGGATGAAGGGTTGTGTCTGAATCAGCCTCACTCTTCTTAATGTAGAGAAGATGGACCAAACCAGGCTTGTGTGGAGAGCTGTTCCCGGGTGCCTAAGGTTGATATACCATTCTAAGTTGTGAAAGTGTCAAAGGAAGTAGGGGCAGCCTCCATCTCATGGGACCCTTGGAAGCAACTGTTAGGACAAAGTGGTTGCCAAGGCAGTGACCTCATTCAGTTCTTGAAGGAAGTGACCTACCTCACTTCCTTGTTGATGGAACATTCTGAACTTGGGACCGAGGAAACCAAGCACCAGAGCCAGTCCCATTCCCAGTCCAAGTGGTCTCATTTGTTTGGAATCACCAAGGACAGAGTCAGTCTTCTTGGTACTGACTGATGTGAGAATGGCCAAATGCCAGGAAAGATCTGAACACGGGCCTTTCCTGACTAAGTATGTAGTGGCTCACCCCTGGCTCCTGACTGCTTCACAGAGTTGGACAAGGAGACCAGATCTGAGACAGGACAGACCATTAACGGGGAACATAGTATGGCAAACCTGTCAGAGGACACTCCGGATAATCACAGCCCTACTTTGGGGAAGGAGGTGTCTTTTTGAGTGTGGGTGTGTGGTTTTGTCTCTGTTCTGAGAATAGGTAGAAAAGGAGGTTTCTTTGGTTTGGAGTGAACTGTTTCTAATAAGTCGTTTTACATGGTGAGTGTTTCTATTTCTGTGTATCCCACTGTGTCCGTGGTTGTATACATTATAAAAGAGAATGCATCAATGCATGTGTCCTCTTTAGTAGAAAGCTTCCCAGTATTCATTCTGCCCATTTAATGAATGGAGCGTGGTTTCCATATCGATAGGCAACACCTACAACCTTTTTAAGTCCCTGTTTTCTTTCTGAATTCTGACAACTCTTCAGAATAGGCTCTTGGGTTTGTGTCCAAGATATGTACCACCTCCAATCTCTGTCACATGGCCATGTACTGGATATCTGAAGGGAATGGCCAACATCTCAGAAAACTCAGATATCAGTGTGACCAGAAAAGTCTCAGTGGAGAAACCCTGCTTTGGCTCTTTTGCTAACCTATTGTTCTGTTGCCCTGAATCTCAGGATGTCTTTGCCTCTGGCCACCCCTTTGGGAAGCCTGAGGAAAACATTTTTTCAATAGGAAATGAAGGGCATCACCTGTGGCTCTTTGCTTAATTGCTTTGAAAAAAGATGTGTCTGAATCAGCCTCTTGGCCCTGTGTGAGGCTGTGGCTTAGATTCTCAGCACCTGATGGATCAAAAGAAAGGTCCCATGTGTGCATCCAAAACCAAAATGGCAAATATTCACTCATTGTGAATGAATTCTTTTACCTGCCTCTGTTAGGATCCTGAATTCCATCAAGGGAGAATAGGAATCCTTTGGGCCAAATGAGTTCTTCAAATCTCTGCAGAGGGGCTTGGTATTTCTCATGACTCAAATTCACATAAAGAATCTAAACCACAGAGTCAGAAGGCCTCAAATTGAAAAAGCTGAGCAGTATTAATGGCAGGCCTATTTGATCACTCCTGGTTTACAGGAAGTGTGTCCAGGCCACCTTGATTTTAGACAAATGAGGGGAACAGGACCTTAATTTGGACACTGACTTGGGCTGTGGACCTCATTGATAACTCCAGCCAGACGTTATAAGGAGTGTCTATATGGAAGAAGATGAGGACCATGTGGGAGTGATTTGGTTTTAATTCTGGTCATTTGTGTGGCGGTTGGAAGAGATGACTGTTCCACTGGGCTTGAACTCTGGTGTGATTCCGCTTAGAGACTGAGTTCTTTAACTGACCTCAGAGAAGTATTGCCATGAATTGTGTTGGGATTTTAGGAGGCCACACATGAGAGTCGCCCTTGGAACCTGAGATCTAGGCCCAGGTTGGATTTCCACAGAACACTGGGAATTTCAGCCCGGATACTACATACAATTTTTCTTAAAGACTTGGCAGCCATATTTGAGTTTAAAACACACATGGACCTCACATTGTAGATCTCAATGGGCCTTTCTTCATGTGACATTTGGGCCACCCTTAGGGAAACCATGCCTGTGAGAGTGCTCCAGTGCTTTCATTGAAATTAGCTTCTTCACCATTTAATGGTTCCTGAATTAATTGAAGCCCTCAGAGCCGCAAACTTCATCCGTGAAAAATGGCTAGAAAATTACCACGAAATTTTTGATATTTTCATGTTCAGCTGGCACTGAAAAAACTTTGGATGTCCTGTTTCTGATCCTGAGTATACCAGACACTGCCTTGATTGACTTTGTTTCATGAAAATGGTGTAGAACAGATATGCCAGTAAGTTGGAGCCTGGTGAGTAGTTGGCCAAGAGCAGTGGTATGCAATTGTGTGATAAAACATCTGTGTTGTGGCCATGTGGATCAGCCATTGGCTTCCAAATGGCTTGTGACTGACATGGTGCACCTAGCAGACCCATATATGTAAAGGCATCTTGTTATATGGAGAGGATTCACTGCAATGTTCAGAATCATATTGCTATTCTCAAGGGGGCAATCTACGTGGGATAGAACCTGGGTTGGTGCATTCTCCTGAAGACCCTTACTCACCACACCTTAAAGAACTCCCTCCACCACTCTGTCCCATTTTAACTCCTTGTATTTCTTGAAGTAAATACCAAACTCCCAGCGGGGCAGCGAGAAAACCCACGAAAAGTGGAGGATGACCAATTGGTTTCACAGTCCACACTGAAAGACACTTAGACCCCAGTGTCCATAGTTTACCTACAAAGAGAGAATTCAGCACCGCTGCCTCATGTTCATTGGATAATAAGAAACCATGTCCTCCAAGTAACATAGATGCAGACCCAGCTTTGATGGTCTCTCTACAAAGGAACTAAATCTCCTCAGAACATCAAATATTTCAAGTGCCCACCCTTAGAGGCAGTTTCTCAAAAAGCATTTAGGCCAGCAGAGCTGCATGTTTGTGGAATGTTTACCCTGTCCCTTACTTTTAGAATCTTCTCTACCACCTCCAAAGTTGTAAACTCCTGAGTATTCTCCATTCCAGATATATTCACAGATTTTCTAGCTCTTATCCTCTAATTGTGTCTTACTTGAGAAGAATGTAATGTCAAGGCATTGTTCTGGATGAAAGTGGGAAGATTTTTGTGTAGCACATATTTGCATACATATTGGATTCAATTTTCTATTTTCCATTAGAAATGCTGAATCCCTGAAACTAACATATACCCTATTAGACTCTGACTACTAATCCTAATATGATGGAGAAAAATAACACAAACAGAATAGAAATACAAGCAGTTTAGAGGAGGTATGTTTTATAGTTGGAGTTGCCTTTTGCATGGTATAGTGTAGCAGTTATAAATCTAGTCAAATATTTGTTGAAATAGTTCTCCATGCGTTTTTAAAGTTAACAAATAAGTGAATTTCTGTCCCCCTTTCTCTGTAGCCTATTCAGCACACGTATTTTTATATGCACATATAGAATCCTACCTGCTACCACACGTACATTCTTGTGAGGTGGCTGACGTGGCAGATACAAATTGGAAGAAGAGATCACTCCTCCTAAACGCTGCTTGAACTGATAATTCAAATATGAGTGAGCTTCCTAGTTGAACAACATTATACATAAATCCATGTTCAGTAAAATGAATATATTTGGATCTGTGAATGATATACATTTCATGCTGAATTTCGTTTGGCATATATATTGCAATTTTTAATGTCTCTCTCTTTGTGTGTATATAAATATATATATATATATATATATATATATATATATATATATATATATATACACTCTCAAATTTTTCAAAACATGAAATATGTGTCTTATTACACACTTCCTAAATTCATTCATATTTATGTTGTGGATTTATAATCAACTTTTCACAAGATTATTCTCAGAAATATTCATCCACCTGAAATACGTATTTGTTTCTTTGTACTGTTTCCACCCCAGATATGCATTCACGGATTTTCAAACTCTTCTACTCTAATTGTGTCTTACTTGGGGTGAAGGTAATGTAAAGGCATTGTTCTGGATGAGCGTGGGAAGATAATTGTGTAGCATATATTTTATACACATTGGATTCATTTTCCTATATTCCATTGAAAATACTGAATGCCTGACAATAACCCATACCCTACTATACTTTGTCTACTAATCCAAATATGATGGAGAAAAACAACCCAAACAGAATAGAAATACAAGCAGTTCAGAGGAGGCATGGGATATAGTTGGACTTGCCATTTGCATGATAAATGGTAGGTGTTATAAATCTAGTCAATTTTTAATTGAAATAGTTCTCCATGTGTTGTTAAAGTAAACAAATATGTAAATTCCTCTCTGCCTTTCTCTGTAGCCTATTCAGCACATGTATTTTTATATGCTTATATAGAATACCTGGTATCACACGTTCATTTTTGTGAGGTGACTGACTTGGCAGATACAACTTGTGAGAAGAGAGCACTCCTCTAAACGCTGTTGGAACTGAAAATTCAAACTATGGGTGAGCTTTCTAGTAGAACAACATTATACATAAACCCTTGTTCAGTAAAATAAATATTTTTGCATCTGTGGATGCTCTATATTTTATGATGAACTTCGATTGGCATATATATTAATACATTTTAATGTCTGTGTGTGTGTTTTGTGTGTTTGTGTGTGTGTGTGTGTGTGTGTATATACATATATATAATTATATGTGTATATATATACACATATATATAATTATGAATATATATATATATATATACACTGTCCTGATTTTTAAAATATGAAATATATGTATCTTAAATACACTCCCTAAGTTCATTCATGTTCAAAAATGTGGATTTATAATAAACTTTTCACAAAATTATTCTCAGAAATATTCATCCACCTGAAATACACATTTGTTTCATAGTTCTGAAAACTAACTTCAGTAAATGGTGCTTAAAATCCTAATATTTGTACAGTAACTGACCCAGATTAACATCAATCAAGTAGATTCGTATGGGACATGATGTGTATTCTGACGTTTATTTTCATTCAACACTGGTACATTACTATTGCTTCAGTTTTTACAAATCATAGGAAATATATATTTCATCCACAAGTTCACAAATTTATACGCATTTGTTTCACAATCACTTCCTGCTTCATAAAACATGTATTCCTCCAGGTTTTTTGACTGGTCTTTTCATGAGACTTCTTTCCAAACACATTATTTTCGATTTCCATAATCACTTTTGAAGCAAAACTCACACACCATTCATGTTAAACCATAAACTTAATGTGGCCATTAGATATTTCACTGGTTGGAATGAATGTTTGTATGTCAATATAAGATTTCCTGTATTTTTTCAGATATAATTTCAATCGATTATTTAAAGTCAGAACCAGATATATTATTTATTCACAGTATGGTCTATTCATGCATTATCTCTATATGCACAGACAAAGGGTACACCTCTTTTTACCCCCATTACTAATTTATACGTCTTGAATATGTTGCTGGCAGAAATGGTGGAAGAAAGAGTCATGTCACCTGATCTACATGTACGTTTTATCACAGTAATATTCTGGACAAAAAAAGCAAAGGTCACACTTAAGATTGTAGCAAAGACTAAATGAAAAGTGAGCATGGATTACTGAACATCCATATCCAGGTTGCCTAATGCTGTCAAATGTCAATCCTATTGGTCACTACATATTTGTTTCTTTCTTAGATTATATATTCAAACTCAACCCTGTTGAAAATATCTAATCCTATCACTCACTTTATACTTTGCCTGATTTCGTAATGTCTCTATTGATATCAGCTTTCCTAACTATTTTCCCCAGTTCATCATTGTGACAGTCTCTTCACTTGTGCTGACATTAACATTCACTGTCTACCGGAAATCCTATTGCTAAACAACATTTGGTCCAAATCCTATACTCACTCTTCTTTCTAAACCTACTAAGAATCTTCCGAATCCTATCGACTATCCCTTTTGACTGGAAGTTCTCTTCTACATTTAATCATCCATGGTACAAGGACCTAAGCCATTGTATATCGATTTACCTGACACATCAGTGCAGAACATAATTCAAAGCTATGTATCCCAATCAAGGGCCCAATGCCCTTTTGGGCTTCATATCTTAGCTAGATTTCTGTTTTCATACTTATATTTCACCTATATATTCTTGTAAATATCGCAGTTTCCCAATACCATTATTCATCGCGCAGAAAGATTCCTAATCCAAATCGAACATGTTAGTTAACCTAACCATACACTGTTCAGTCAATTTAACTTTACAGAAGAGCAGGGATAGAGTTGGTCTTACAATACAGGAATATAGGGGATCTTCCACATGCTGAGAAACTCAAAGGTCCATGCAGAAAGATTCCTGGAGAAGTTGTAAGCAGCTATGGAGGACCTAAGAGAGCAAAAGTCATCCTCCATGGCAAACAACCTGGTCAGGATGAAGGGTTGTGTCTGAATCAGCTTCTCTCTCCTTAATGTAGAGAAGATGGACCAAACCAGGCCTGTGTGGAGAGCTGTTCCCAGGTGCCAATGGTTGATATACCAATCTAACTTGTGAAAGTGTCACAGGAACTAGGGGCAGCCTCCATCTCATGGGACCCTTGAAATCAATTGTTAGGACAAAGTGGTTGCCACGGCAGTAACCTCATTCAGTTCCTGAATGAAGTGACCTACCTCTATTCCTTGATGACGGATTTCTCTGAACTTGGGATCCAGGAAGCCAGGCACTCAGAGTCAGTCCCAGTTTCTTTCCCAGTGGGCTCAGTTGTTTGGAATAACCAAGGACAGTGTAAGTCTTCCTTGGTACCTACTGATGTGAGGATTGCCAAATGCCAGGTGAGCTCTGAAAAGGGGAATTTCCTGAGAAAGCAGGTATTGGCTCACCACTGGCTCCTGAAAACTTCACAGTGTTGGCCAAGGAGACCCGATCTGAGAAGGACAGGCCATTTCAAGGAAACATAGTATGGCCCATCAGTCGAAGTACATTCCAATTAGTCACAGACCTACTTGAATAAAGGAGGTGTCGTTGTGGGTGTGGTTGTGATTTTGTGGTTTAGTCTCATGTTCTGAGAATAGGTAAGAAAGGCGGTTTGTTTGTTTTGGAGTGGACTGTTTATAGTAAGTCATTTGACAAGGCTATTGTTTGTATGCCTGTGTATCCCACTGTGTCCGTGGTTGTAGACATTATAAAAGATAATGCATCAATGGATGTGTCCTGTCTAGTAGAAAGCTTGCCAACATTCATCCTGCCCAATTTATGAGTGGACTGCAGGTTGCTTTAGGGACGGGCAACACCTACTATCTTCCGGAGTTCCTGTTTTCTTCCTGAATTCTGGCCACTCTTCAGAGTAGGCTCATGGTTTTCTGTCCAAGATATGTACCACCTCCAAGCTCTGTGACATTGCCATATAATGGATAGCTGAAGGGAATAGCAAGCATCTCAGAAAACTCAGATATCAGTTTGACAAAGAAAGTCTCAGTAGAGAAACCCTGCTTTGGGCCTTTTGCTTACCTATTTTTCTGTTGCTCTGAGTGTCAGGAAGGTCTTTGCCTCAGGCCACACCTTTGTGAACCCTGAAGAAAACAGTTTTCAAATGGAAATGAATGGGCATCACCTGTGGCTCTTTGCTTAATTGCTTTGGAAAAGGATGTGTCTGAATCAGCCTCTTGGCCCTGTGTGAAGCAGTGGCTTAGATTCTTAGCACCTGATGGATCAAAAGAAAAATCCCATGTGTCCATCCAAAACCAAAATGGCAAATATTCACTCATTGTGAATGAATTCTTTTACCTTCCTCTGTTAGGATCCTGAATTCCATCAAGGGAGAATAGGAATCCTTTGGGCCAAATGAGTTCTTCAAATCTCTGCACAGGGGCTTGGTATTTCTCATGACTCAAATTCACATAAAGAATCTAAACCACAGAGTCAGAAGGCCTCAAATTGAAAAAGCCAAGCAGTATTAATGGCAGGCCTATTTGATCACTCCTGGTTTACAGGAAGTGTGTCCAGGCCACCTTGATGTTAGACAAATGAGGGGAACAGGACCTTAATTTGGACACTGACTTGGGCTGTGGACCTCATTGAAAACTCCAGCCAGACGTTATAAGGAGTGTCTATATGGAAGAAGATGAGGACCATGTGGGAGTGTTTTGGTTTTAATTGTGGTCATTTGTGTGGCGGTTGGAAGAGATGACTGTTCCACTAGGCTTGAACTCTGGTGTGATTCCCCTAGAGACTGAGTTCTTTAACTGACCTCAGAGAAGTATTGCCATGAATTGTGTTGGGATTTTAGGAGGCCACACATGAGAGTCGCCCTTGGAACCTGAGATCTAGGCCCAGGTTGGATTTCCACAGAACACTGGGAATTTCAGCCCGGATACTACATACAATTTTTCTTAAAGACTTGGCAGCCATATTTGAGTTTAAAACACACATGGACCTCACATTGTAGATCTCAATGAGCCTGGCTTCATGTGACATTTTGGCCACCCTTAGGGAAACCATGCCTGTGAGAGTGCTCCAGTGCTTTCATTGAAATTAGCTTCTTCACCATTTAATGGTTCCTGAATTAATTGAAGCCCTCAGAGCCGCAAACTTCATCCGTGAAAAATGGCTAGAAAATTACCATGAAATTTTTGATATTTTCATTTTCAGCTGGCACTGAAAAAACTTTGGATGTCCTGTTTCTGATCCTGAGTATACCAGAAACTGCCTTGATTGACTTTGTTTCATGAAAATGGTGTAGAACAGATATGCCAGTAAGTTGGAGCCTGGTGAGTAGTTGGCCTAGAGCAGTGGTATGCAATTGTGTGATAAAACATCTGTGTTGTGGCCATGCGGATCAGCCATTGGCTTCCAAATGGCTTGTGACTGACATGGTGCACCCAGCAGACCCATATATGTAAAGGCATCTTGTTATATGGAGAGGATTCACTGCAATGTTCAGAATCATATTGCTATTCTCAAGGGGGCAATCTACGTGGGATAGAACCTTGGTTGGTGCATTCTCCTGAAGACCCTGACTCACCACACCTTAAAGAACTCCCTCCACCACTCTGTCCCATTTTAACTCCTTGTATTTCTTGAAGCAAATACCAAACTCCCAGTGGAGCAACGAGAAACACCACGAAAAGTGGAGGATGACCAATTGGCTTCACAGTCCACACTGAAAGACACTTAGACCCCAGTGTCCATAGTTTACCTGCAAAGAGAGAATTCAGCACTGCTGCCTCATGTTCATTGGATAATAAGAAACCATGTCCTCCAAGTAACATAGATGCAGACCCAGCTTTTATGGTCTCTCTACAAAGGAACTAAATCTTCTCAGAACATCAAATATTTCAAGTGCCCACCCTTAGAGGCAGTTTCTCAAAAAGTATGTAGGCCAGCAGAGCTGCATGTTTGTGGAATGTTTACCTTGTCCCTTACTTTTAGAATCTTCTGTACCACCTCCAAAGTTGTAAACTCCTGAGTATTCTCCATTCCAGATATATATTCACAGATTTTCTAACTCTTATCCTCTAATTGTGTCTTACTTGAGGAGAATGTAATGTCAAGGCATTGTTTTGGATGAAAGTGGGAAGAATTTTGTGTAGCACATATTTGCATACACATTGGATTCAATTTCTTATTTTCCATTAGAAATGCTGAATCCCTGAAACTAACATATACCCTATTAGACTCTGACTACTAATCCTAATATGATGGAGAAAAATATCACAAACAGAATAGAAATACAGGCAGTTTAGAGGAGGTATGTTTAATAGTTGGAGTTGCCTTTTGCATGGTATAGTGTAGTAGTTATAAATCTAGTCAATTATTTGTTGAAATAGTTCTCCATGCGTTTTTAAAGTTAACAAATAATGAATTCCTGTCCCCCTTTCTCTGTAGCCTATTCAGCACACGTATTTTTATATGCACATATAGAATCCTACCTGGTACCACACGTACATTCTTGTGAGGTGGCTGACTTGGCAGATACAAATTGGAAGAAGAGATCACTCCTCCTAAATGCTGCTTGAACATTTAATTCAAATGTGAGTGAGCTTCTTAGTTGAACAACATTATACATAAATCAATGTTCAGTAAAATGAATATATTTGGATCTGTGGATGATATACATTTCATGGTGAATTTCGTTTGGCATATATATTGCAATTTTAAATGTCTCTCTCTGTTTGTGTATATAAATATGTATATATATATATATATATATATATATATATATATATATATATATATAGATACACTCTCAAGATTTTTCAAAACATGAAATATGTGTCTTATTACACACTTCCTAAATTCATTCATATTTATGTTGTGGATTTATAATCAACTTTTCACAAGATTATTCTCAGAAATATTCATCTACCTGAAATACTTATTTGTTTCTTAGTACTGTTTCCACCCCAGATATGCATTCACGGATTTTCAAACTCTTCTACTCTAATTGTGTCTTACTTGGGGTGAAGGTAATGTAAAGGCATTGTTCTGGATGAGAGTGGGAAGATAATTGTGTAGCATATATTTTATACACGTTGGATTCATTTTCTTATATTCCATTGAATATACTGAATCCCTGATAATCACCCATACCCTACTATACTCTGTCTACTAATCCAAACATGATGGAGAAAAACAACCCAAACATAATAGAAATACAAGCAGTTTAGAGGAGGCATGGGGTATAGTTGGACTTGCCATTTGCATGATAAATGGTAGGTGTTATAAATCTAGTCAATTTTTAATTGAAATAGTTCTCCATGTGTTGTTAAAGTTAACAAATATGTAAATTCCTCTCCCTTTCTCTGTAGCCTATTCAGCATATTTATTTTTATATGCTTATATAGAATTCTACCTGGTATCACACGTTCATTTTTGTGAGGTGACTGACTTGGCAGATACAACTTGTGAGAAGAGATCACTCCTCTAAACGCTGTTGGAACTTAAAATTCAAACTATGGGTGAGCTTTCTATTAGAACAACATTATACATAAATCCTTGTTCAGCAAAATAAATATTTTTGCATCTGTGGATTCTATATATTTTATAATGAACTTCGATTGGCATATATATTCCTACATTTTAATGTCTGTGTGTTTGTTTTGTGTGTGTGTGTGTGTGTGTGTCTGTGTGTGTATATATATATATATATATTTACACATATATATGTATATACACATATATATAATTATGAATATATATATATATATATATATACACTGTCCTGATTTTTAAAATATGAAATATATGTTTCTTAAATACACTCCCTAAGTTCATCCATGTTCAAAAATGTGGATTTATAATAAACTTTTCACAAAATTATTCTCAGAAATATTCATCCACCTGAAATACACATTTGTTTCATAGTTCTGAAAACTAACTTCAGTAAATGGTGCTTACAAATCCTAATATTTGTACAGTAACTGACCCAGATTAACATCAATCAAGTAGATTCATATGGGACATGATGTGTATTCTGACGTTTATTTTCATTCAACACTGGTACATTACTATTCAGTTTTTACAAATCATAGGAAATATATACTTCATCCACAAGTTCACAAATTTATACACATTTGTTTCACAATCACTTCCTGCTTCATGAAACATGTATTCCTCCAGGTTTCTTGACTGTTCTTTTCATGAGACTTCTTTCCAAACACATTATTTTCGATTTCCATAATCACTTTTGAAGCAAAACTCACACACCCTTCATGATAAACCATAACCTTAATGTGGCCATTAGATATATAACTGGTTGGAATGAATGTTTGTATGTCAATATAAGATTTCCTGTATTTTTTCAGATATAATTTCAATCCATTATTTAAAGTCAGAACCAGATATATTATTTATTCACAGTATGGTCTATTCATGCATTATCTCTATATGCACAGACAAAGGGTACACCTCTTTTTACCCCAATTACTAATTTATAAGTCTTGAATATGTTGCTGCCAGAAATGGTGGAAGAAAGAGTCATGTCACCTGATCTACATGTACGTTTTATCACAGTAATATTCTGGACAAAAAAAGCAAAGGTCACACTTAAGATTGTAGCAAAGACTAAATGAAAAGTGAGCATGGATTACTAAACATCCATGTCCAGGTTGCCTAATGCTGTCAAATGTCAATCCTATTGGTCACTACACATTTGTTTCTTTCTAAGATTATATATTCAAACTCAACCCTGTTGAAAATATCTAATCCTATCACTCACTTTATACTTTGCCTGATTTCGTAATGTCTCTATTGATATCAGCTTTCCTAACTATTTTCCCCAGTTCATCATTGTGATAGTCTCTTCACTTGTGCTGACATTAACATTCACTGTCTACCGGAAACCCTATTGCTAAACAACATTTGGTCCAAATCCTATACTCACTCTTCTTTCTAAACCTACTGAGAATCTTCCGAATCCTACCGACTATCCCTTTTGACTGGAAGTTCTCTTCTACATTTAATCATCCATGGTACAAGGACCTAAGCCATTGTATATCGATTTACCTGACACATCAGTGCAGAACATAATTCAAAGCTACATATTCCAATCAAGGGCCCAATGCCCTTTTGGGCTTCAAATCTTAGCTAGATTTCTGTTCTCATACTTATGTTTCACCTATATATTCTTGTAAATATCGCAGTTTCCCAATACCATTATTCATCGCGCAGAAAGATTCCTAATCCAAATCGAACATGTTAGTTAACCTAACCATACACTGTTCAGTCAATTTAACTTTACAGAAGAGCAGGGATAGAGTTGGTCTTACAATACAGGAATATAGGGGATCTTCCACATGCTGAGAAACTCAAAGGTCCATGCAGAAATGATTCCTGGAGAAGTTGTAAGCAGCTATGGAGGACCTAAGAGAGCAAAAGTCATCCTCCATGGCAAACAACCTGGTCAGGATGAAGGGTTGTGTCTGAATCAGCTTTTCTCTTCTTAATGTAGAGAAGATGGACCAAACCAGGCCTGTGTGGAGAGCTGTTCCCAGGTGCCAATGGTTGATATACCAATCTAACTTGTGAAAGTGTCACAGGAAGTAGGGGCAGCCTCCATCTCATGGGACCCTTGAAATCAATTGTTAGGACAAAGTGGTTGCCACGGCAGTAACCTCATTCAGTTCCTGAATGAAGTGACCTACCTCTCTTCCTTGATGACGGATCTCTCTGAACTTGGGATCCAGGAAGCCAGGCACCCAGAGTCAGTCCCAGTTTCTTTCCCAGTGGGCTCAGTTGTTTGGAATATCCAAGGACAGAGTAAGTCTTCTTGGTACCTACTGATGTGAGGATTGCCAAATGCCAGGAGAGCTCTGAAAAGGGGAATTTCCTGAGAAAGCAGGTAGTGGCTCACCACTGGCTCCTGAAAACTTCACAGTGTTGTCCAAGGAGACCCGATCTGAGAAGGACAGGCCATTTCAAGGAAACATAGTATGGCCCATCAGTCAGAGTACATTCCAATTAGTCACAGACCTACTTGAATAAAGGAGGTGTCATTGTGGGTGTGGTTGTGATTTTGTGGTTTAGTCTCATGTTCTGAGAATAGGTAAGAAAGGCGGTTTGTTTGTTTTGGAGTGGACTGTTTATAGTAAGTCATTTGACAAGGCGATTGTTTGTATGCCTGTGTATCCCACTGTGTCCGTGGTTGTAGACATTATAAAAGATAATGCATCAATGGATGTGTCCTGTCTAGTAGAAAGTTTGCCAACATTCATCCTGCCCAATTTATGAGTGGACTGCAGGTTGCTTTAGGGACGGGCAACACCTACTATCTTCCGGAGTTCCTGTTTTCTTCCTGAATTCTGGCCACTCTTCAGAGTAGGCTCATGGTTTTCTGTCCAAGATATGTACCACCTCCAAGCTCTGTGACATTGCCATATAATGGATAGCTGAAGGGAATAGCAAGCATCTCAGAAAACTCAGATATCAGTTTGACAAAGAAAGTCTCAGTAGAGAAACCCTGCTTTGGGCCTTTTGCTTACCTATTTTTCTGTTGCTCTGAGTGTCAGGAAGGTCTTTGCCTCAGGCCACACCTTTGTGAACCCTGAAGAAAACAGTTTTCAAATGGAAATGAATGGGCATCACCTGTGGCTCTTTGCTTAATTACTTTGGAAAAGGATGTGTCTGAAGCAGCCTCTTGGTCCTGTGTGAGGCAGTGGCTTAGATTCTTAGCACCTGATGGATTAAAAGAAAAATCCCATGTCTCCATCCAAAACCAAAATGGCAAATATTCACTCATTGTGAATGAATTCTTTTACCTTCCTCTGTTAGGATCCTGAATTCCATCAAGGGAGAATAGGAATCCTTTGGGCCAAATGAGTTCTTCAAATCTCTGCACAGGGGCTTGGTATTTCTCATGACTCAAATTCACATAAAGAATCTAAACCACAGAGTCAGAAGGCCTCAAATTGAAAAAGCCAAGCAGTATTAATGGCAGGCCTATTTGATCACTCCTGGTTTACAGGAAGTGTGTCCAGGCCACCTTGATGTTAGACAAATGAGGGGAACAGGACCTTAATTTGGACACTGACTTGGGCTGTGGACCTCATTGAAAACTCCAGCCAGACGTTATAAGGAGTGTCTATATGGAAGAAGATGAGGACCATGTGGGAGTGTTTTGGTTTTAATTGTGGTCATTTGTGTCGCGGTTGGAAGAGATGACTGTTCCACTGGGCTTGATCTCTGGTGTGATTCCGCTTAGAGACTGAGTTCTTTAACTGACCTCAGAGAAGTATTGCCATGAATTGTGTTGGGATTTTAGGAGGCCACACATGAGAGTCGCCCTTGGAACCTGAGATCTAGGCCCAGGTTGGATTTCCACAGAACACTGGGAATTTCAGCCCGGATACTACATACAATTTTTCTTAAAGACTTGGCAGCCATATTTGAGTTTAAAACACACATGAACCTCACATTGTAGATCTCAATGGGCCTGGCTTCATGTGACATTTGGGCCACCCTTAGGGAAACCATGCCTGTGAGAGTGCTCCAGTGCTTTCATTGAAATTAGCTTCTTCACCATTTAATGGTTCCTGAATTAATTGAAGCCCTCAGAGCCGCAAACTTTATTCGTGAAAAATGGCTAGAAAATTACCATGAAATTTTTGATATTTTCATGTTCAGCTGGCACTGGAAAAACTTTGGGTGTCTTGTTTCTGATCCTGAGTATACCAGACACTGCCTTGATTGACTTTGTTTCATGAAAATGGTGTAGAACAGATATGCCAGTAAGTTGGAGCCTGGTGAGTAGTTGGCCTAGAGCAGTGGTATGCAATTGTGTGATAAAACATCTGTGTTGTGGCCATGTGGATCAGCCATTGGCTTCCAAATGGCTTGTGACTGACATGGTGCAGCCAGCAGACCCATATTTGTAAAGGCATCTTGTTATATGGAGAGGATTCACTGCAATGTTCAGAATCATATTGCTATTCTCAAGGGGGCAATCTACGTGGGATAGAACCTTGGTTGGTGCATTCTCCTGAAGACCCTGACTCACCACACCTTAAAGAACTCCCTCCACCACTCTGACCCATTTTAACTCCTTGTATTTCTTGAAGCTAATACCAAACTCCCAGTGGAGCAGCGAGAAACACCACGAAAAGTGGAGGATGACCAATTGGCTTCACAGTGCACACTGAAAGACTCTTAGACCCCAGTGTCCATAGTTTACCTGCAAAGAGAGAATTCAGCACTGCTGCCTCATGTTCATTGGATAATAAGAAACCATGTCCTCCAAGTAACATAGATTCAGACCCAGCTTTGATGGTCTCTCTACAAGGGAACTAAATCTCCTCAGAACATCAAATATTTCAAGTGCCCACCCTTAGAGGCAGTTTCTCAAAAAGTATTTAGGCCAGTAGAGCTGCATGATTGTGGAATGTTTACCCTGTCCCTTACTTTTAGAATCTTCTCTACCACCTCCAAAGTTGTAAACTCCTGAGTATTTTCCATTCCAGATATATATTCACAGATTTTCTAACTCTTATCCTCTAATTGTGTCTTACTTGAGGAGAATGTAATGTCAAGGCATTGTTCTGGATGAAAGTGGGAAGATTTTTGTGTAGCACATATTTGCATACACATTGGATTCAATTTCCTATTTTCCATTAGAAATGCTGAATCCCTGAAACTAACATATACCCTATTAGACTCTGACTACTAATCCTAATATGATGGAGAACAATAACACAATCAGAATAGAAATACAGGCAGTTTACAGGAGGTATGTTTTATAGTTGGAGTTGCCTTTTGCATGGTATAGTGTAGCAGTTATAAATCTAGTCAATTATTTGTTGAAATAGTTCTCCATGCGTTGTTAAAGTTAACAAATAAGTGAATTCCTGTCCCCCTTTCTCTGTAGCCTATTCAGCACACGTATTTTTATATGCACATATAGAATCCTACCTGGTACCACACATACATTCTTGTGAGGTGGCTGACTTGGCAGATACAAATTGGAAGAAGAGATCTCTCCTCCTAAATGCTGCTTGAACATTTAATTCAAATGTGAGTGAGCTTCCTAGTTGAACAACATTATACATAAATCAATGTTCAGTAAAATGAATATATTTGGATCTGTGGATGATATACATTTCATGGTGAATTTCGTTTGGCATATATATTGCAATTTTTAATGTCTCTCTCTGTGTATATAAATATGTATATATATATATGTATATATATATATATATATATATATATATATATATATATATAGATACACTCTCAAGATTTTTCAAAACATGAAATATGTGTCTTATTACACACTTCCTAAATTCATTCATATTTATGTTTTGGATTTATAATCAACTTTTCACAAGATTATTCTCAGAAATATTCATCCACCTGAAATACTTATTTGTTTCTTAGTACTCTTTGCACCCCAGATATGCATTCACGGATTTTCAAACTCTTCTACTCTAATTGTGTCTTACTTGGGGTGAAGGTAATGTAAAGGCATTGTTCTGGATGAGAGTGGGAAGATTATTGTGTAGCATATATTTTATACACATTGGATTCATTTTCCTATATTCCATTGAATATACTTAATCCCTGACAATAACCCATACCCTACTATACTCTGTCTACTAATTCAAACATGATGGAGAAAAACAACCCAAACATAATAGAAATACAAGCAGTTTAGAGGAGGCATGGGGTATAGTTGGACTTGCCATTTGCATGATAAATGGTAGGTGTTATAAATCTAGTCAATTTTTAATTGAAATAGTTCTCCATGTGTTGTTAAAGTTAACAAATATGTAAATTCCTCTACCTTTCTCTGTAGCCTATTCAGCACATGTATTTTTATATGCTTATATAGAATTCTACCTGGTATCACACGTTCATTTTTGTGAGGTGACTGACTTGGCAGATTCAACTTGTGAGAAGAGATCACTCCTCTAAACGCTGTTGGAACTGAAAATTCAAACTATGGGTGAGCTTTCTAGTAGAACAACATTATACATAAATCCTTGTTCAGTAAAATAAATATTTTTGCATCTGTGGATGCTCTATATTTTATGATGAACTTCGATTGGCATATATATTCCTACATTTTAATGTCTGTGTGTGTGTTTTGTGTGTGTGTGTGTGTGTGTGTGTGTGTGTGTGTATATATACACATATATATGTATATACACATATATATAATTATGAATATATATATATATATATATATATATATACACTGTCCTGATTTTTAAAAAATGAAATATATGTTTCTTAAATACACTCCCTAAGTTCATCCATGTTCAAAAATGTGGATTTAAAATAAACTTTTCACAAAATTATTCTCAGAAATATTCATCTACCTGAAATACACATTTGTTTCATAGTTCAGAAAACTAACTTCAGTAAATGGTGCTTACAAATCCTAATATTTGTACAGTAACTGACCCAGATTAACATCAATCAAGTAGATTCGTATGGGACATGATGTGTATTCTGACGTTTATTTTCATTCAACACTGGTACAATACTATTTCTTCAGTTTTTACAAATCATAGGAAATATATACTTCATCCACAAGTTCACAAATTTATACGCATTTGTTTCACAATCACTTCCTGCTTCATGAAACATGTATTCCTCCAGGTTTCTTGACTGGTCTTTTCATGAGACTTCTTTCCAAACACATTATTTTCGATTTCCATAATCATTTTTGAAGCAAAACTCACACACCCTTCATGATAAACCATAACCTTAATGTGGCCATTAGATATATAACTGGTTGGAATGAATGTTTGTTTGTCAATATAAGATTTCCTGTATTTTTTCAGATATAATTTCAATCCATTATTTAAAGTCAGAACCAGATATATTATTTATTCACAGTATGGTCTATTCATGCATTATCTCTATATGCACAGACAAAGGGTACACCTCTTTTTACCCCCATTACTAATTTATACGTCTTGAATATGTTGCTGCCAGAAATGGTGGAAGAAAGAGTCATGTCACCTGATCTACATGTACGTTTTATCACAGTAATATTCTGGACAAAAAAAGCAAATGTCACACTTAAGATTGTAGCAAAGACTAAATGAAAAGTGAGCATGGATTACTAAACATCCATGTCCAGGTTGCCTAATGCTGTCAAATGTCAATCCTATTGGTCACTACATATTTGTTTCTTTCTTAGATTATATATTCAAACTCAACCCTGTTGAAAATATCTAATCCTATAACTCACTTTATACTTTGCCTGATTTCGTAATGTCTCTATTGATATCAGCTTTCCTAACTATTTTCCCCAGTTCATCATTGTGACAGTCTCTTCACTTGTGCTGACATTAACATTCACTGTCTACCGGAAACCCTATTGCTAAACAACATTTGGTCCAAATCCTATACTCACTCTTCTTTCTAAACCTACTGAGAATCTTCCGAATCCTACTTACTATCCCTTTTCACTGGAAGTTCTCTTCTACATTTAATCATCCATGGTACAAGGACCTAAGCCATTGTATATCGATTTACCTGACACATCAGTGCAGAACATAATTCAAAGCTACGTATTCCAATCAAGGGCCCAATGCCCTTTTGGGCTTCATATCTTAGCTAGATTTCTGTTCTCATACTTATGTTTCACCTATATATTCTTGTAAATATCGCAGTTTCCCAATACCATTATTCATCGCGCAGAAAGATTCCTAATCCAAATCGAACATGTTAGTTAACCTAACCATACACTGTTCAGTCAATTTAACTTTACAGAAGAGCAGGGATAAAGTTGGTCTTACAATACAGGAATATAGGGGATCTTCCACATGTTGAGAAACTCAAAGGTCCATGCAGAAATGATTCCTGGAGAAGTTGTAAGCAGCTATGTAGGACCTAAGAGAGCAAAAGTCATCCTCCATGGCAAACAACCTGGTCAGGATGAAGGGTTGTGTCTGAATCAGCTTTTCTCTTCTTAATGTAGAGAAGATGGACCAAACCAGGCCTGTGTGGAGAGCTGTTCCCAGGTGCCAATGGTTGATATACCAATCTAACTTGTGAAAGTGTCACAGGAAGTAGGGGCAGCCTCCATCTCATGGGACCCTTGAAAGCAATTGTTATGACAAAGTGGTTGCCACGGAAGTAACCTCATTCAGTTCCTGAATGAAGTGACCTACCTCTCTTCCTTGATGACGGATCTCTCTGAACTTGGGATCCAGGAAGCCCGGCACCCAGAGTCAGTCCCAGTTTCTTTCCCAGTGGGCTCAGTTGTTTGGAATAACCAAGGACAGAGTAAGTCTTCCTTGGTACCTACTGATGTGAGGATTGCCAAATGCCAGGAGAGCTCTGAAAAGGGGAATTTCCTGAGAAAGCAGGTAGTGGCTCACCACTGGCTCCTGAAAACTTCACAGTGTTGGCCAAGAATACCAGATCTGAGAAGGACAGGCCATTTCAAGGAAACATAGTATGGCCCATCAGTCAGAGTACATTCCAATTAGTCACAGACCTACTTGAATAAAGGAGGTGTCGTTGTGGGTGTGGTTGTGATTTTGTGGTTTAGTCTCATGTTCTGAGAATAGGTAAGAAAGGCGGTTTGTTTGTTTTGGAGTGGACTGTTTATAGTAAGTCATTTGACAAGGCGATTTTTGGTATGCCTGTGTATCCCACTGTGTCCGTGGTTGTAGACATTATAAAAGATAATGCATCAATGGATGTGTCCTGTCTAGTAGAAAGTTTGCCAACATTCATCCTGTCCAATTTATGAGTGGACTGCAGGTTGCTTTAGGGACGGGAAACACCCACTATCTTCTGAAGTTCCTGTTTTCTTCCTGAATTCTGGCCACTCTCCAGAGTAGGCTCATGGTTTTCTGTCCAAGATATGTATCACCTCCAAGCTCTGTGACATGTCCATGTACTGGATAGCTGAAGGGAATAGCAAGCATCTCAGAAAACTCAGATAAAGTGTGACAAAGAAAGTCTCAGTAGAGAAACCCTGCTTTTGGCCTTTTGCTTACCTATTTTTCTGTTGCTCTTAGTGTCAGGAAGGTCTTTGCCTCAGTCCTCCAATTTGTGAAGCCTTAAGAAAACAGTTTTCAAATGGAAATGAATGGGCATCACCTGTGGCTCTTTGCTTAATTGCTTTGGAAAGGGATGTGTCTGAATCAGTCACTTGGCCCTGTGTGAGGCAGTGGCTTAGATTCTCAGCACCTGTTGGAACAAAAGAAAGATTCCATGTGTGCTTTCAAAACCAAAATGGCAAAAAGATCAGTCACTGTGTATGGATTATCTTGCCTTACTCTGATAGGTTTCTGATCTCCATCAAGTGAGAATATGGATCCTTTGAGTCAAATGAGTTCTTCAAAGCCCTGGAGAGGCTAGCCCATATGAGCTTGGGTTTTTTCATTATTCCAAATCACATAAAGAATCTATTCCTGACAGTCAGTAGGCCTCAAATTGGAGAAGCAGAGCAGTATTAAGGCCAGGCTTATTTTATCACTCCTGGTTCACAGGAATGGTGTCCAGGCCTAGCTGACTTTAAGCAAATAAGGGAGAAGGGAGCTTGTTTTGGATACCGTCTTGTGCTGCACCCCTCATGGAAACCTCCAGCCAGAGGTTATAATGAGTGTCTATATGGAAGAAGGTGAGGACCATGTGGGAGTGTTTTGGTTTTAATTGTGTTCATTTGTGTAGCAGTTGGAAGAAATGACTGGATCCACCAGGGCTGGAACTTTGGTATGATTCCCCTTAGAGACTGAGTTCTGAAACTGACCTCAGAGAAGTATTGTCATGAACTGTGTTGCGATTTTAGAATGCCACGCATGAGAGTCGCCCTTGGAAACTGAAATCTAGGCCAAGGGTGGCTTTCGACTGATCACTGGGAATCTCAGCCAGGATATCACATGATTTTATTCTGAAAGACTTGACAGGCATAGTTGAGAGTCAAAACACACATGGACCTCACATTGTACACCTCAATGGGCTGGGCTTCATGTGACCGTTTGGCTACTCTTTGGGAAGCCTTGCCTTTGAGAGTTCTCCAGAGCATTCATTAAAATGAGGTTCCTCAACATTAAATGGTTCCTGAATGAATTGAAACCCACAGTTTCTCCAACTTCATCCTTGAAAAGTGGCTAGATAAACACCCTGAAATTTTTAAAACTCCCATGACCAGGTGGCACTGGAGAACCTTTGGATCTCCTGTTGCTGATCATGAGTGTACCAGACAGTGCCTTGATTGACTGGGTTTCATGAAAATTGTGAAGAACAGAGATGCCAGTAATTTGCACTGCTGAATAGTGGGCCCAGAGCAGTGGTGTGCAGGTGTGTTATAAAATATCTGAGGTGGGGCCGTGTGGATTTCCAATTGACTTCCAAATGCCTTTTGGCTGCCATGGTGCATCCAGCAGAACCTTACATGTTAAGGCATCTTATTATATGGAGAGGTTTCAAGGCAATGTTCAGAATCAGGTGGGTATGGTCAAGGAAAAAGCTATGTGAAATAGAAGCCTGGTTGGTGCATTCTCCTGCAGTTTCTGACCCTCCACACGTGACAGAACTCCCTCCAGCACTGTGTCGCAGTTGAACTCCTTGTATTTCGTGAAGCAAATACCAAACTCCCAGTGCAGCACCAAGAAACACCACAAAAATGGAGGATGATCAAATGGCTTCACAGTCCACACAGGGAGACACTTAGCCCCCAATGGCCACAGTTTACCTACCAAGAGATAATTCAGCACTGCTGCCTCATGTTCATTGGAAAATAAGAAACCATGCTCTCCATTCACATAGATGCAGACCCCAGCTTTGATGGTCTCACTAGAAAAGAAGCTAAACCTTCTGACAACAAAATATATTTAAAGTATCCAACCTCAGAGGCAGTTTCTCATGAAGTCTTTAGGCCAGCAGAGCTCTATGTTTGTGGAGTGTTTACCTCTTAGACCAGGATGTAAGAAAAGAACACTGACTCCAATTAAAATCAAATTAAAGTAAGCTTATTATTTCCACTGGCTGGGCTGCCACTCCCTCCCAAAATTGCGAGAACAAGAGAGCAACCCCACCTTTACTACAGCCCAGGTTTGTAGCCCAGAAAGTTACACAAAAATGGGGTAACAGATAATAGAACTCTGACAAGCATCACACTAATGGGAGTTTACTTTTTTTTTTTTTGTTAGCCCCAACATCAAAATTTATGAGGACCATTAGAGCCTCAGAGAGGGTCATTGTCTGGCCACAAAAGGCCAATATTTATGAGGTGTGACAAAGTTTCAGAGAGGGCTGCTATCTGGTCAGAGAGCCATGCACGGGTGAGTTCAAGGCACGGGCAGTCATTCCAAGCAGGTTCAGAATTTGCAGTAATTTACAGTAAAGCCAAAATGATTTTTTCATGGCTTTGTTGCAAGATGGCTCCCAATTTTAATAAAAGGTAAGGTTGGGTGTATCATTCCCCCCTTTTCTTATGTGTCCCTTTGTAATCCTTGATAGGTTAGTGGAAAAGCACTGAGGAAATTTTAATCCCTCAGTTAACAGTCACCAAATTTTTAGAACTCACCGAAAACCAGTCTCCCTGATATTACCTGACTTAATTAATTACTTATATTGATAGTCTATTTATTTTTGGCTCCATTGGTGTAAGTAGAGAGTCGTCTCTCATTTTGGCTTTTTCTCAGCTGAGAAAGGGTGACATGAGTGTGCATGGCGTGAGGGACATGAGTTGCCTTTTTTAAGTCAGTTCTTTTTGAAGTCTTGTTGAGGAAGAACAGGTTGTAAAGTCATCTGGGGATTGGTTCTTCTATGAGAGAAACAAAAAACATGAGTATTGAATAAATGTTGCAGTAGCTGGATCATGTCACTGTATGAAGTACCCTCACCAGTCTTTAATATCCCCAATTATCAGGATTGTGAACTTAATATTTAACTTTTAGTGATACAGTTGTCCCTCCCCATAATATACAGTTTAATAATTTAATGTCATCTGATTTTGCAGAATCCTTTCACTAGTATGACCTCTGTGTTTAATAGAGAAACATTTAATTCTGTTACTCAGGGCTGGATAATTGTACTAGCAAACACCAAGCCTACCTGTGTAGGTTAGGAATATCTGTAGGCCTTAAACTAAAAACTTCTGCCTCTGGCAGGTCCTCTTGATAGTCTATTTTTATAGTTATCAGGCATTCCTCTCTGAGAATCCTTCTTTGTAGCCAACAGTTTTACTTATTTTGGGAGGCTAACATAAAGTGTATACCTTAAAATATTATTATTATTATTATTATTATTATTATTATTATTATTATTATTATTTAAAATGCCCAGGATTGGCTGTATTTTGGTTTTAACTGTCTTTGCTAAGTGTTTAAGATGAAGCAGTCAAACTGACTTTTGTTTCTATCTATTGTTAGCAGTCAGCTGAGCTTTTATGGGAGTCATTTTTTGGGAAACTTGAGAGCAGCTTCTCAGTTCTGCTAGTGCAATTTGAGCTATGTGCGTCCAGGTCTTGCTTGACCATGTGACTTCCCTCAGAAGCATCAGGGATGTCTCCCTTTCCTGATGACTCACCTCTTTGTAGCAAATGCACTGATTGGCTTTCTGTTCTCCAGTGGTCTCATTAATCTCTCTGATCGGGAGGTTATGTGGCCCAGAGTTGCAAAGCTCATAGAGAAATCCCTTGTTCCCTGGATTCAGACTGACTCAGAGGGCAAGAGTCAAATATCGTTTTTTTTGGACCTTTTTATTTAACTTTAATTTTCAATCCTAATCTGAAACAACCAGCAAATGAATTTTAACAGCCATATATTAAGAGTACTGTGCTTTAATGTCTATAAGTTTATAATTATTTATATATTATTAATTGGGATCTTATTATTCTGTCTGTCTTGTAGTTGATGACTTATTATCTTAAATTAACCCATGTTGTGTTCTTAAAGCAACACTTCTGTAAAACACCAACAGGGAATCTTTAGATCACTTATAAGGAAATTAAAAAATAAATTTTTTTTAACAAGAGTAAAAATACTTAGTTCATGTAATAGCTACCCTGAATTTTTTGGGTGAGTTATATATTATATCATCTTTTTGAGATCCTAGTAATCTTGACAGAAAAAAAAATTTGAACATAACTTTAAATGAAATAAAATCTGACCTACTGCTTTCGTAGTCATTCTCACATGTAGTAAGATGGGACACAGAGTCTTATCTCAGGTAAGCAGGGCTCCTTATAAACCTTAAATGCTTTAGTTCTAAAGCTGATCTTTGTTTTTTAAATATCATTTTACAAAGTTTACATAAATTTTTTGAGGTCACATGAACATTAGCTCACACCATATGATATCACATTTAAAACATGAATTAAAGTACGGCTGAAAGATTTTAACCTTTACATAGATTAGGGTCTCATTAACTTAAAAATACATTTAAATTGTTCCACAATGTAAAAAGTAAAATAAAACTTTACATATATTATTGATAACAGGTAAATAAATCCCCAATATATATTTTATTTACCATACAACTTCAGAACACCTGATTGATATAATGCTCTTTTAAAGTTTCTACCTTATAGAGTTTTATAACTGGAAGATATGAGCAAATTAATAGCATCACAATTACATTGATGTTTCTACATTAACCAAGTTTAGCTTTTAAAGAAATGGCAGTACAGTGCTCTAAAATAACAGTTCTTAATTAAACAGTTGTTTAATTTTTATGGTTGCCTGCTCTAGAAAATTTAAATCTTAATAAACTAAATGTTATGGGTAAACTTATGTTTAAGAAATTTTTGTCTCTTTAACACATGACTGATTTTTACAATCTTATACATACTTTAGTACAAACTTATACAGACCTTAGTATATCAATCAGATATCAAACAAAAGTACTCATGAATGAGTAATCCCATATCAAATTTACTTTACTTATTTATCAAAATATTAGACAAATGTTTTGAATAGTGTAAGCCATTTTTTTTGATTGAAAGAAAAGTCCTGGAACATAGGCATATTAGACCTTTTGTAGACATTAATACTTTATTAGATTTTTGAACACCTAGAAAAACTTGTAAGCTTAAATTTGAAGAAATTTATATTTATCAGTTTACCCAATTTAAATTGAAACATTTAAATCACGTGAATTAAAGATCTTTGGATCCACTTTTTAAAATTGTTTTTATGAGTGCTTTTTAATATGAGTGCTCCTTATATATGTTAATTTGTGTATCATATATATGATATACGGACATATGTATACATATATAGACATACAACACATAACAAATTGTGCACACATAATAAAAGTGAAGGCCTTGTAGCTATTCACAGGTGAAATCTCCACTGCAATGATTTAAAAATTCCACAGTTGGTCAAAGATATTACTGATCAGAAAAACATTAACCTAGGTCTGTAGGAGCAAAATCATGAGCTCAAAAAATAAATAAAGAATCTAAGGAAAAAAATATGAGTCCTAGAAAAAATGACTGGCCAGTAATAAGTAAATACCATACAATTTACTTTTTTTTTCCTTAGGCCTCAAATAAGTCTCCTACTAAGCTTACAGGCTTCTTTCATTTGCATTTCAAAATAATCCCTGGCTGAGGTCTGGAAGAAGCAGGAAAAAATGGCTATTCTGAGCAGAAACCTTAGGCCTAAGGTATTTTAACCATTATTTTCAGGTTAGGATGTTGAAAATTATGATACAAGTTTAAGATACAATTCACAAAATTTTATATCTTTACAAGTTGTTTTGTCAACAGATATCATACTATGATTTAGTATCCTTGTCCAAATTAATGCACTGGTACACACAGTGACATTTTCCCAGGCTACCTAATTTAAAATTGGTGAAAAAAAGACTGAATGATTGGGAAGTTACTTGCCAACTTGGAAGTAGAGTTCTTTAGTTTTCCATCCTAAGTATTTATGTTCTCTGGCATGAATTATCTGAAACCATAAACTAAACAATTACCTAAACCCGACTTTTAACTGCAAGATTGTGAAATGCTTCAAAAACCCATTCAGATACCAGATTGGTACAATGAAACATCATCATTTAGACACAAATTCAGCTAAGATCATTTCCAAGAAACAATTTATAATATTAACACATTATTGCACATGTCTTAAAGGGCCAGAAAAAAGGCACAAGACAGGCAGAAATGAACTCCAGACAATGGCTGACAGACAGAACCCTTTAAAACAGAGCAAATAAGAGAAAAATCTCCTTCCCCAGTGGCACCACAGATGTCCCCACAAGGGGACCAAATGTTTTCACAGAGGAGCAACCTGAAATGTAAAATAAAGTGTCTCCATGGTGACTTTACTGCATTTAGTGTCCCCTTTTTGTTTTTCTCTTTTTTTAAGAAGACAGAGGCGGCATTATCCTTACAGTGCAGGGAACGAAGGAGGGAATTCCCTGAAGAAACAGGGCTTTGGCAGATGCTGGGAGATACTCAGTTCTTCATTCCCCAGCAGGCATTGCCATCTGCACTGGGTGTGCTCCAGGCAGCCAGCTAGGGGCTTCTCTCATTCTGCTTAACAAATGGTGGTAAAGATCATCACAGTTCCTTAAAACACAGTCCAAAGGGGTGTCAGGCTTACTTGCTTTGTTACCCATTTTCACGTTCAATATCCTTAAGATTTTATCACAGAAATCACAAAAAAAATGCACAAAAACAAAAAAACAAAAAAACATATAGAACACAGAACAAAACACACACACAAAAAACAAACAAACAAAAAAAAAAAAAAAAAAAAAAAAACCAGAATCCCGGTGCCAAAACAGAAAAACAGAGGAGCAATTCAACGTCTTGCTAAAGCTCTGGGGTAGGAGCACGTGCGTGTCCCTCGGCACCTCTCTAACCTTGAAAGGAATTCCCTACAGAACCGAACAGAGGACAGAACGATTCTCATTACTGTCCTGGACAGGAGTGTATGTGAGCCTCCCCAGGCCACCTCTCTGTCATTAGAAGAGATCTCCCTTAACCAGATATAAGATGTTATCAAGGTGCCACTTACCTATGGAGGCCTCCTCCACCAGGTGCTTGCTAATAGTTTCAGTGTGGTGGTTCACTGCAGTGCTCCCCAGACCGACGGCTCACTCCAAGGCCTTGGAACATCTCAAGTTGTGCACCCCCTAGAGTGGCTCCCCAGCCCGTAGCCCTGGAGGGAAGGCCAGCTTCAGAATTTTTAGCAGTCTGCCCTTGAGATCTGGTCGGGCAGGGTCATCTCACTGGGGAACTCCAAAATGTTGGACTAGGATGCAAGAAAAGACCACTGACTCCAATTAAAATCAAATTAAGGCAAGCTTATTATTAAAACCGGCCAGGCTGCCTCTCCCTCCAAAAATGGCGGGAACAAGACAGCAACACCACCTTTCCTACAGCCCAGCTATATAGCCCAGAAAGTTACACAAAAAGGGGGTTACAGATAACAGAACTTTGAAAGCATCACACTAATGGTAGTTTACATTTTTTTTGCTGGCCCCAACATCAGAAATTATGAGGACCATTAGAGACTCAGAGAGGGTCGTTGTCTGGCCTGGGAAGGCCAATATTTATTAGGTGTCACTAATGTTTCAGAGAGCACTGTTATCTGGTCAGAGAGCCAGGCAAGGATGAGTTCAAGGCACGGGCACGCATTCCAAGCAGGTTCAGAATTTGCAGTAATTTATAGTAAAGCCCAAATTATCTTTTCATGGCTTTCTGGCAAGATGGCTCCCAATTCTAATAAAAGATCAGGTTGGGTCTATCAAGCCTGTCCTTTACTTTTGGAAACTCCTCTACAACCTGCAAGGTTGTGAACTCCTGACCATTTTACATTCCAGATATGTATTCACAGATTTTCTAACTCTTGTCCTCCAACTGTGTTTTACTTGGGGTGAAGGTAATATCAAGGCATTGTTCTGGATGAGAGTGGGAAGATTTTTGTGTAGCACATATTTGCATACACATTTAGGAGATCACTAATCTTAAACACTGTTGGAACAGAAAATTCAATCTATGGAGGAGCTTCCTAGCTGAACAACATTATACAGAAATTCAAGTTCATTAAATAAATACTTTTCGATGGGTGGATGATATATATTTCAAGATGGATTTAAATTGGCATATATATTGCTACATTTTAATGTCCATTTGACTTTTGTGTTTATAATGTTTTGTGATTTATGTGGATTTATAATCAAATTTTCACAAGATTGTTCTCAGAAATATTCATCCAACTTAAATACATAGTTTTTTCCTAGTACTGAAAAGTAACTTCAGTGAATGGTGCATAAAAATCCTAATATTTCTACAGTAACTGACCCAGATTAACATCAATGCAAGTAGATTTCTATGGGACATGATGTGTATTTTGATGTTCATTTTTATTCATCACCGGTACATTACTATTTCTGCAGTTTATGCACATTATATATAGTATGATATATAATGTTCAATCACTTCCTGCTTGAGAACACATGTATTCTTACAGGTTTCTTGACTATTCTTTTCATGAGACTTCTTTCCAAACACAGTATTTTTGATTTCCATAATCACTTTTGAAACAAAACTCACACACCTTTCAGGATAAACCACAACCATAATATTACCATTAGATGTATAACTGGTTGCAGTGAATGATTGTATATCAATGTGAGATTTCTTTTATATTTTCAGATATCAATTCAATCCATTATTTAAAGTGGAACCAGTTATATTATTTATTCACATGATGGTCAATTGATGCATTATCAATATATTCTATGACACAGGGTATACCCCTTTGTACCCCCAATACTAATTTATATTTCTTCAAAATAGTGCTCCCAGAAATGGTGGAAGGAATACTCATGTCACCTGATCTACATATACATTTTATCACAATTATATTCTGGACACAAAATGCAAAGGTCACACTTATGATTTTACCAAAGCCTAAATAAAAAGTGAGCATGGATTAATAAAAAACATCCATGTCCTGGTTACCTAATGCTCTCAAAAGTCAATCCAATCTGTGACAACATATTAGTTTCTACCTAAGATTATATATTCAGACTCAAACCGTTGAAAATGTCTAAACAAATTACACACTTTATACTTTTACTGACTTCCTAATGTCTCTATTTATATCTGCTTTCCTACATATTTTCCCCAATTCGTCATTGTGCTGACATTTACATTCACTCTCTACCCGAAACCTTATTTGTAAAGAACTTTTGGTACAAATGCTATACTAACTCTTCTTTCTAAATCTACTGACTATCTTGCTAATCCTACAGACTATCCCTTTTTTATTGGATATTCTGTATGTTATTCAATCATCCAGTGTATAAGATCCTATTTCTTTGTATATTGATTTATCTGAGACATCTGTGCAGAATATAATTCAAAGCAAAGTATGCTACTCAAGGGCCCAATGTCCTACTTGGCTTCAAGTCTTCCCTAGATTTCTGTTTCCATACTTATATTTCACCTATATATTCTTGTAAATATCTCAGGTTCCCAATACCATTATTCATCCAGCAGAATGATTCCTAACCCAAAAAGAACATGATATTAACACTAACCATACACTGTTCCCTCAATCTAACTTTACAGCAGTGCAGGGATAGAGTTGGTCTTACAATACAGGAATATAGGGGATCTTCCACCTGCTGAGAATCTCAAAGATCCATGCAGAAATTATCCCTGAAGAAGATATAGAATGCTATGAAGGACCTGAGAGACCAAAAGTCATTTTCCATGGCAAATAACCTTGTCAGGATGAAGAGATGTGTCTGAATAAGCCTCTCGCATTTTAATGTAGACAAAATGGACAAAACCAAGCCTGTGTGGAGATCTCTCCCCCAGTACCTATGGTTGATATCCCATTCTAACTTGTGAAAGTGTCACAGGAAGTAGGGGCAGCCTCCATCTCATGGGACCCTAGGAAGAAACTGTTAGGACAAAGTGTTTGCCAAGGCTGTGAGCTCATTCAGTTCATGAAGGAAGTGACCTACCTCACTTCTTTGTGATGGAACTCTCTGAACTTGGGATCCCGGAAACCAGGCACCCAGGGCGAGGCCCAGTAACAGTAACAGAGATCTCACTTGTTTGGATTTATCATGGAAAGAGTCAGTCTTTCTTGGTACCTACAGATGTGAAGATGGCCAAATGCCAGAAAAAATCTGAAGAGGTGTCTTTCCTGAGAAAGCAGGTAGTGGCGGCTCAAAGCTGGCTCCTGACAACTTCACAGAGTGGGCCAAGGAGTCCAGATTTGAGAACAGACAGGCCATTTCGGGTGAACAAAGAATGGCTCACCAGGCAGAGGACACTCCGGTTAGTAACAGACCTTCTTGGGGGAAGGAGGTGCATTTGTGGGAATGAGTGTGGGTTTGTGGTTTTGTCTCATGTTCTGAGAATACGTAGGAAAGTTGGTTTGTTTGTTTTGGAGTGGACTGTTTCTATTAAGTCATTTGACAAGGCAAGTGTTTCTATGTCTGTGTTTCCCACTTTGTCCGTGGGTGTAGACATTACAAAAGAAAATGCATCAATGGATGTGTCCTGTCTAGGAGAAAGCTTCCCAACATTCACGCTGCCCAATTTATAAAAGGACAGTGGATTGCCTTATTTGTGGGCAAGACCTTCAATCTTCCTAAGTTCCTGTTTTCTTCCTGAATTCTGGCCACTCTCCAGAATAGGCTCATGATTTTGTGACCAAGATAGGTACCACCTCCAAGCTCTGTGACTTGGCCAGGTACTGGATAGCTGAAGGGAATGGCAAGAATCTCAGAAAACTCAGATATCAGTGTTACCAGGAAAAGTCTCAGTGGAGAAACCCTGCTTTGGGACTTTTGCTTACCTATTGTTCTATAGCACTGAATGTCAGGAAGGTCTTTGCCAAGGCCACCCCGTTGTGAAGCCTGAATAAAACAGTTCTCTAATGCAAATGAATGGGCATCACCTGTCCCTCTTTGAGTAATTGATTTCGAAAGGGATGTGTCTGAATCAGCCTGTTGGCCCTGTGTGAGGCTGTGGCTTAGATTCTCAGCACCTGATGGATCTAAAGAAAGATGCCATGTGTGCATCCAAAACCAAAATGGCCAAAAGAGCATTCATTATGGATGAAGTCTCTCGCCTTCCTCTGTAATTTTCCTGACCTCCATAAGGTGAGAATAGGAATCCTTTGGGTCAAATGAGTTCTTCAAAGCCCTTCAGAGTCTAGCCCATTGGTGCTTGGGTTTTCTCATGACCCCAAACCACATGAAGAATCTAAACCCCACAGTCAGTAGGCCTCAAATTGGAGAAGTGGAACAGTAATAATGGTAGGCCTATTTGATCACTCCTGGTTCACAGGAAGGGTTTCCAGGCCACCCTGACTTTAGGCAAATGACGGGCAAGGGAGCTTATTTTGAACACTGTCTTGTCCAGCGCCCCTCATAGAAACCTCCAGCTAGAGGTTATGATGAGTGTCTATGTGGAAAAGATGAGGGCCATATGGGAGTGTTTTCGTTTAAATTTTGGTCATTTGTGTGGCGATTGGAAGAAATCACTGGGTCCACCTGGGCTTGAACTCTCGTGTGAATCCACATAGAGACTGAGTTCTGGAACTGACCTCAGAGAAGAATTGCCATTAGTTTTGTTGGGATTTTAGGAGGCCACGCATGAAAGTAGCCCTTATAAACTTAGATCAAGGCCACAGAGCACTGGGAATCTCAGCCAAGATAATCCATGATTTTCTTCTTAAAGTCTTGGCAGCCATAGTTGAGAGTTAAAACACACATGTACCTCACATTGTAGACTTCAATTGGACTGGCTTCATGTGACCTTTTGTCCACTCTTTGGGAGGCCTTGCCTATGAGAGTTCTCCAGAGTTTCATTGAAATGAGCTTCCTCAACATTTAATGATTTTTGAAACCCAAAGTTCCTCCAACTTCATCCTCGAAAAATGGCTAGATAAACACCATGAAATTTTTGAAATTCCCATGACCAGGTGGCACTGGAGAATCTTTGGATGTCCTATTGCTGATCATGAGTGTATCAGACAGTGCCTTGACTGACTGGGTTTCATGAAAATTGTGTAGAACAGAGATGCCAGTAAGTTGGAACCTGCAAATTAGTGGGCCTAGAGCAGTGGTGTGAAGGTGTGTGATAAAACATGTGTGGTGGGGCTATGTGGATCTGCCATTTGCTTCCAACTGGCTTGTGACTGACATGGTACAGCCAGCAGAACCTTCCATGTAAAGGCATCTTTTTATATAGGGAGATTTCAAGGCAATGTTCAGAATCAGGTTGCTATGGACAAAGGGGCAACCCATGTGGGATAAAATCCTGGTTGGTGCATTCACATGCAGACCGTGAGCTCCACATGTGACAGAACTCCCTCCAGCACTGTGTCCCAGTTGATCTCCTTGTATTTCATGAAGAAAATACCAAAGTCCCAGTGCAGCAGCAAAAACCACCACGAAAAGTGGAGGAGGACCAAATGGCTTCACAGTTCACACGGTGAGTCACTTAGCTCCCAGTGGCCATAGTTTAACTACAAAGAGAGTATTCGCACTGCTGCCTCATGTTCATTGGAAAATTAGAAACAATGTCCTCCAGGTCACATAGATGCAGACCCAGCTTTGATGGTCTCACTAGAAAGTAAGCTAAAGCTACTGACAACAACATATATTTCAAGTGCCCAAACTCAGAGGCAGTTTATCAAGAAGTCTTTAGGCCAGCAGAGCTCCATGTTTGTGGAGTGTTTACCATGTGCTTACTTTTGGAAACTGCTCTACCACTTCCAAGGTTGTGAACTCCTGAGTATATTCCATTCCACATATGCATTCACAGATTTTCTAACTTTTCTCCTCTAATTGTGTCTTACTTGGGACGAAGTTAATGTCAAGGCATTGTTGTGGATGAGAGTGGGAAGATTTTTGTGTAGCACATATATGCATACACATTAGATTCATTTTCCAATTTTCCATTCAAAATACTTAATCCCTGAGAGTAATTCATAAACTACTAGACTCTGACTGCTAATCCTAATACGATGGAGAAAACTAACCCAAACAGAATAGAAATACAAGCAGTTCAAAAAAGGCATGGTGTATAGTTGGACTTGCCATTTGCATTATGAAGGTTAGGTGTTATAAATCTAGTTAATTTTTAATTGAAATAGTTCTCCTTGTGTTTTTAAAGTTAATAAATATATAAATTCCTGTCTCCCTTTCTCTGTAGCCTATTCAGAACATGTAATTTTATATGCACATATAGAATCCTACCTGGTATCACATGTACATTCTTGTGAGGTGGCTGACTTGGCAGATACAAATTATGAGAAGAGATCACTCCTCCTAAACCCTGTTGGATCTTAAAATTCAACCTATGGGTGAGCTTCCTAGTTGAACAACATTAAACATAAATCCATGTTCAGTAAAAGAAATATTTTTGCATCTGTGGATGATATATATTTCATGATAAATTTCGATTGGCATATATATTGGTAATTTAATGTCTCTGTGTGTGTTTTTTTGTGTATATATATATATATATATATATATATATATATATATATATATATATATATATTCTCCAGATTTTTCAAAATATGAAATATATGTGTCTTATATACACTCCCTAAATTCATTCATGTTCATGTACATGGATTTATAATCAAGTATTCACAAGATTATTCTCAGAAATATTCATTTACATGAAATACATATTTGTTTCCAGTACTGAAAACTAACTTCAGTTAATGTTGCATACAAATACTAATATTTGTACAGTAACTGACCCAGTTTAACATCAATGCAAGTAGATTACTATGGGACATGATGTGTATTTTGACGTTCATTTTTATTCAACACTGGTACATTACTATTTCTTCAATTTATGCACATCATAGGATATATATTTCATCCACAAATTAGCAAACTTATAGGCATTTGTTTCACTTTCAATAACTTCCTGCTTCAGAACACATGGATTCCTCCAGGTTTCTTGTCTGGTCTTTTCATGAGACTTCTTTCCAAACACATTATTTTCAACTTTCATAATCAGTTTTGAAGCAAAACTCACACACTTTTCATGACAAATCATAATCCTAAAATAACGTTTAGATGTATAACTGGTTGGAATGAATGTATGTGTATCAATATAAGATTTCCTGTATATTTTCAGATATCAATTGAATCCATTATTAAATTTTTAACCCATTTTATTATTTATTCACAGTATTGCCTATTCATGCATTATCTCTATATTCATATTACAGGGTACACTTATTTGTACCCCCAATATTAATTTGTACATTTGGACACAGAAGCAATGGTCACACTTATTATTTTACCAATGTAAATGTCAGGCGAGCATCGGAGGAAGAGACTACCAGGGACTGTCTAATGCAACAGCCAAAAGTTTATGGGGGTCCAGCATGTTGGGGCTCAGAGCTCCCTTGAATAGAGGAGAGAGCCCTGAAAACAGCTTAAGCAGAGCTTATATACTTTCCTTGGAGAGGGCAGGGAGGGAAGATTATTGATGGGTCAGGGAGAGTGGGTAGTTTGCGTGCAAATGGGTGAGGGAGTACATTCTGCAGTTTTTCAGTTGGTACAGCACATTCAGGGAACAAGATTAGCAAACAGTTCTCAAGATATCAACAGTGTTTTGTTAAGCATACCGTAAAACTGGAAGTGACAATTACCTATTTTATTTACCTTTCATTCCCCACTTTCTTTTGGTTACATTAAATCATAATAGTGATCATTGGGGATGTCACATTTTATGTCTGCTAGTGTGGTATATTGATTTCTGATTACCATAAGTTTAACTTGTCCAATTTGAGCTTGGAGAAAGGAAACTACATGGTTGAGCAAACAGGGTCCTACAGTTAGCAATAATGTGAGGATTATTAAGGGACCGGCCAGGGCTGATAAAAGCGTAGTTAACCAGGGGGACTCTGTGAACCAAGACTCAAACCACCCTTTTTGGGCCTCTCTCTCTTGTTGATGCTCTTCAATGCGTCTTCTTAATTTAATCATAGATTCTTTTACAACTCCAGTATGGTAGGCATAATAACAACATTCTTCCCTCAATGCAGGACAAAGGCCCCTTCTCTCATGAAGAGGAGGTCGAACCCTCGCCTGTTCTGTAAAACAACTTCAGAGAGAGAGGTTAAAGATTCTTGTAAAGCTGTGATGGTGGTTTTTTAATATCGTTAAGTTTTGGAGTATTGCTGCTTCTAATTGGGTCATTTGTTGTGTCCCATGGATTAGGGCAGTGGTACCTGTGCCCACCTCTGCAGCAACTACTATTCCTCATAGGATGGCTAAAGTGAAAGATACAGGTTGCCAGCAGAACCGGGTTGTATGCCCCCCTATTTGAAATTTAAATGATCCTGCCTCATGATAGAGCACTCGGGGAAACATCTGCACCATTACATAATTAATCACATCTGTTGATAATTCTATGAATAAACAATGTTTAAGTATATAGAATTATACTGTTGTAGGTATGGACAAGGCAAGGCACCTAAGATAGCACCGAAGACAGGGAAACAGTCCTATTTGGTTGCAACCGGATATAGAGGGCATTGCTTCTATTGTAATCAATTAATCCCCTGAATCCCAAGTTTAGGTAGTTTCAGAATTTTGTACCCAACATGTAAGAGAAAAGACTCAGAAATTTACAGTCTGCAGAAGTTCACAAAAAGCAGTTTTTGGTTCTGTTTTTATTTTCCTCTTCTCTGGGAAAGATAACTTTTTAAGGACATCTGGAAGGGGGAGAGCTTTTTTCTTCTCTTTTATTTTCTCCCTGCCAGCTGTTACCATGGAGCCCAGTTGGTAACTTCTTTATCTTGGAAATGTAGCGATCTCTGGAAGCCTCAGCTCAAGGCCAGAGGCCTTGTTCACATATTTTGTGAAAAACTAGTAAGGGGGTGTCTAGCTTAGAAGTGCTGATTTTTCCAGCCAGTGGCCAAGTATAACAGAGCAACACGAAAAGAGGAAGTTTATGTACACTGAACTCTTTTATAGGGACTTTGTTGCTGAAAGTCCTAAAGTCAGCCACGATGAAGACTTCTGGAGAAGGCCATTTAAGATTTTTCTGTGGGCCTGGTACAGAGGGGAAGACGGGGAAGGCGGGGGGTGAGAGCAGTTCTGTGGTTCTGAGAATGAGGAAAAAGAGATATAAAAGAATAATGGGAAAAGGGTTTGGGATTTTTCTGGCAACAAAACGTGAGCAGTAGAACAGGTAGAGCAGATGGGAAGACAGGAGTGAGTATCCCAAAAAGCCTGTGAGGGACATTAAATTCTTAGTAACCTGTTTTTAGTGATGACAAAGCAACTTTAAAGGCCATTTTCATTACAACTTGGATAGGCGTCTGAGGGCACTCCTCAGCTGGTTTGAGCTTTGGGTTAGCTGGTAAGAGGACCTGGTGGGACCCGGTGTGGGCACTGACAGGAGAAGAGAGGAGTGAGTGGGTGGAAGGGTACCTCAGTACCTGCTACCTCAGCAAGGGGGCAATGGTCTGAGAACCAGCGGAGGTTTGGGTTTTTGATCTAGTAATTGGAGGGGAGAAATCAGGTTGTTGATGTGAGAGTGACAGCAGAGAGTCTGGAGCAGAAGGATCTATTGGAGAAACATAGTTCATGATGTGAGCAAGGGAGGGAAAAGGCATACACATAGGGGAATTTTCTTCCATCCTTTTGAGCACTTGCCGAAGTTGAAAAAGTCACACAGAATTTGAGGATCTAGACACCCCTCTGTGGTCCATCGGTTTTGGTTGTCTAATTGGTAATATGGCCAATGCTGTGAACTGAATTTGTTGAGGAGTTTGGGTTCCACCAGGCAGCCCCTGTATGCTCACATCCCCATGACTTACGGAAGAAGACGGCTTTTCCCCCACACAGCCGTGGTTGTTTGTGGCTTTGATAGTCCACCGGGCAAACATAGTAATCTAGGCTAGCCAACCTGCATCAGGCTTGCGTGTCCCTACATCCATAATGTTTGTTTCCATTATCTATGGTATGGAAGAAATTTAATGGAATTTTAATGGGATCCTCTTCATCAGAGATATCCCAATTGGAAAGACGTATACTCAGCTGACAAATATCTGGGTGGAGAGATGGCCACCAGGTCCCTAAGGGGGCTGTCTGCAAGACAGACCATACTTCTTGTCTAATAGGATTTGTGATCAGCCATCTCTGCTGAATGGGCTGATGATGGTTAGGACTAGTGGTGGCCAAGGGGAGAGTCTATAGCCTTATCCACATGGACAATATGCAATTTGAAAGGGTTACCAGTCTTTTCCACTTTCAAGCCAGAGTCTGGACAGGGCGCAGGCTTGAGATGAGAATTAGGATCCAGGAAGTGATTCCGTCTACCTTTACCACTGTAGGTTTTGTAAGTAGCACCTGGTATGGTCCTGTCCATCGGGGTTCCAGGGATGACACCTGAAGTCATCTTATGTAGACGAAGTCTCTTATTTGATATCGATGTGGAGTCTCCTCTTCACCAGGTTGGTAGGCAGTGGCCAGCTGGTTTGACAGGTATCGCTGAGTTCTTTCAAGAGCTTTAAGTTTGTCAAGCAAGGGGGTGTGGAAGGGATCGGTAGGTCTTAGAGTTGGGGTTAGGTCCTTACTGGAGGAGGGGCCCCATAGAGAATTTCATAGGAGGTGAGGTTACTCAAAGAAACAGAGGGAGTATTTCTTGCATGAAACAGTGCATAAGGCAGGAGCATAGTCCAACCTTTGATGTCCTCTCTAAGCTTAATTTCGTTAAGGTCTCTTTAATGGTTCTATTAATTTTTTTTTTAACCTGTCCTGAGCTCTGGGGTCTATAAGCACAATGTAACTTCCAATTTATTCCCAGGGTTCTGGCTAACCCCTTACTTACCTGGGCCATGAACGCCGGTCCATTATCAGACAATATACCCTTAGGTAGGCCGTATCATGGAAAAATATCTTTCAGGATTTTTTACCACCATTTGTGCCTTTTTTTGTGTGGAAGGCTTCAATCCATCCTGAAAATATATCTACAAACACTAGGAGATATTGAAGTCCATACCTCGCTGGCTTAATTTCAGTAAAGTCCACTTCCCAGAATTGTCCTGGTCTGGTTGTTCATAGGTGCTTTTTTGCAGGAAGCTTGGAAGGGTAAGCATTAACCTATTGACAGAACGGACAGGGTTTTGTTACCCGTTCAGTTATGTCCTTTCGCTGTGAGTCGGTTAGTGGAAAACTCTGTTCTTGATCCTTCAGGAATGCCTGCAGTTTCTTTGAACCAAGGTGTGTGAATTGATGTACATTTTTAACGTAGTGTAGGGATTTCTGAAATTGCAGGCTTGGCTCAGTGAACTTGAGGAGTTCAGTGCCAGTGTTGTTAGATGTTATCAAAAGCTTGCTGGTGCTCAGGGGTCCATTGGAATTAGGCATCTCCCTTTAACAGCGGGTATAAAGGAGAAGTTAAGGACGCAAACACAGGAATCCATAACCTGCAAAACCCAGTAGTCCCAAGAAACTCTCTGTGTTGTCTGCTGCTGGGGGGGGGGGGTGTATCTGCACAACCGTTTGTTTTCTGGGCTCAGTGAGCCATCGTTTACCACCCCTAAGGAAATAGCCCAGGAAGACTACTTCTTGCTGGCAAATTTGGGGTTTTTTGGAAGAAGCTCTATACCCGAGTTGAGCAAGCTTATATAATAGTGCTTGGTTCCCAGACTCACAGTTTTCCTTGGTGTTCGCTGCAGTAGCAGGTCATCCACGTATTGAAGCTGGGTGACTTCAGGGTGCATAGTTCTGAAGTTGTTGACATCTCTGTGGAGGGCTTCATCAAAGAGAGTGGGGGAGTTTTTGAACCCCTGTGGGAGTCTAGTCCATGTTAGTTTACCATACGTTCCGGTTTCTGGGTCTACCCACTCAAAAGCAAACAGCAACTGACTGTCTTTATGCAGAGGCATGCAATAGATAGCATCTTTATGTCCATACCATTTCTACTCAGGGTTCAGAGTGATAAGCAGATTGTACGAATTATTTACCATGGGGTGAATGTCCTGCACTCTGTTGTTGATCTCTCTTAGGTCTTGTATGGGGGATAGTCCCCAGTTCCTGGATTTTTTACCGGTAGCAGGGGAGTGTTCCAGGCCGATTGACAGGGCCTTAGGACCCTAAGGCCAGATATTTCTGAATATGGGGCCTTATCCCATCTTTACCTTTTTTGCTCAGAGGATGTTGTTTGACATTGATTGGGGAGGCTGAGGTTTTTAACTCCACTGTTCTTGGAGGTTGTTTCATGGCTAGGCCTAACCCAACAATTTTGCCCAGGCATCTGGGTAATCTGTTATCCATTTCTGGGGTAGCTTGCCTGTTTGATCAGTCTTGGGGTGTGTGAAAAGTGGATGTTCATCTTCAACTGACATTTATAAAGCCATGACTATAGGAGTTTTTAATGAAGGATTTAGAAATTTCATTTTGGGGCCTTCGGGGTTAAAAGTTGTTTTGGCCTGGAGCTTACTGAGCAGATCTCTGCCCATCAATGGGGCCAGGCATTCTGGGATTACTAGGAAGGAATGTTGGATTTTGTCTTTCCCCATGTCCATGGTCCTCTTAGTTGTCTAAGTCTGATATTTACTGCTGTTAGCCCTTTGAACTAGAGATCTTTTATTTGATAGAGGGCCCAGTGGGGCCTTAAGGGCTGAGTATACTGCTGCTGTATCCACTTCAAAGTTTATGGGGTCCCCTTCACTTCAAAAGTTACCCTGAGCTCGGGGAAGAGATCTGAGCCCCGACATTCTTAGTCAACCTCCAGAGTCTGAAAGGCTGTCTGGCGTGGCTTTCTCTTTCTAGGGCACTCTTTGGCTCAGTGTCCTTTTTCTTTACAGTAGGCACATTGATCTGAGGCCAAGGGTGGCCTCTGGAGGGGACCCAGGTATCACTTCTTGTCTCCCTGTTTCTTAATTTCTGGCCTATTTATTGTTGTGACCAGGACATTAGTTAATACCTTAATCTGTCTTTTTCATCTCTCATCCTCCCTTTGCTCCCTTTCGTTCTCTCTGTTTCTCTCTTATAGGATACTTTCTCGGCTACTCTGACTAAATCTCTCAAATTCATATCTTGTAATCCATCTAAGTATTGTAACTTTCTTTTAATATCCAGATCAGCTTGCCCAATGAAGGCCATCATGGCATATGCCTTTTGATCCTCTGCCTGAAGATCGAAAGGAGTATATCTCCTATATGCCTCCATAATTCTCTCTAGAAACATAGAGGGATGTTCATCAGGCCCTTGAATAATCTCTCTTACCTTGGCCAAATTATTTGGTTGCCTAGCGGCCGGTTGGAAACCCACTATTAGGGCCCGGCAATAAGTGGACAGATGCTCCCTACCTTCAAAGGTGTCGGGGTCCCAGTTGGGTAAGTTCAAGGGGAAGCCGGCTTTGATTATGTTGGGAAGTTGTGTTGGTCACCCATCTGGTCCGAGGATATTTTTTTTTCTAGCTTCCAGGAAGTTTCTCTCTCATTCCTCTGTCATGAAGAGAATCCCTAGGATTTGTTGGCAGTCATCCCAAGTAGGCAGGTTTGAAAACGCCAGGGAGTTCTTTGAGTTCTTTTTGCCAGGCCAGCTTCCTCCAGGGAAGGAGGGGCTGTGTGTGTGACAAGGGGGAGTCATTTGGTGGGCGCTGGGCTGGCCTAGCTTCCTCCAGTGGCGGAGAGGCTGAGTCAGCAGCAGGGGAATCACTTAGAGGTTGTTGGGGGTTGGTGGACGAGGGCAGCGGATAAGAAGGCGAGGAGAGTCCAGTAGAGTCTTGAGACTCAGGGAGAAGAGAGGGTGGAGGAGGAGGAGCAGAGGGTTTGAGAGATAGAATCATGGTGGAAGGAGTAGGAGAGGGGGCAGAGACAAGGAAAAACTTCACCCATGGAGGAGGAGATTTGCAGAGGTCCTGCAAAGTTGAGATATATGGCTGTTGATCTGGATGTCCATGTGGCCCCGGTTGAAATACAAAATCTCTGACTTTTCGAATTAGTGGGACGTAGATGTTTCTAGGGGCTATCCAACTCCAAATGTGGGTCATTCTGAGGCACAGAGGGTCTGCCAGGTCCAGCGATTTACTGAAAAAGAAAGATTCTGGGCCCTTAAGCGGACTTTGTTCCAGTGATCAAGGGTCAGGAAGAGAGGTGTTGAAGTTCTCTGTCCCAAAATGAGAGATACACAAACAGTGAAAGCAACGACACACTACACTGACAAGACAAGACAATAAAGTCAGGCATTGGACGTCCAATACTGAGGCCAGGCCTGAGTAGCCGGCAAAACCTGATGGGCTGGCAATACCGAATCCGAAGCAAAATATCACTGAGTCAAGGAGACTATTGTTCCTCGATTTCCTGAGTCCTCTGGGGCATTCCCCAGGGACGTGGCCTGTGGCTCTGTGACACGTATGTCAGCCTCTGTCAGAGAGAGCTCACGCTCATCACCCATAGCCATTTGCCAAGCCCTAACCTGAAACCTAAAACCAAAAAGAGTTCCCTTACTTACCCTGAAAGGAGCCCCTTGGGGATCTTTCATCCGCCGCTGTCGGATCTTGCTGGTGCCTCCAGATGTAAAGGTTGGGCAAGCATCGGAGGAAGAGACCACCAAGAGAATGTCTCCTTCAACAGTAAATGGTTTATTATGGGTCCAGCATTCTGGGGCTCAGAGCTCACTTGAATAGAGCAGAGAGCAATGAGAACAGCTTAAGCAGAGCTTATATGCTTTCCTTGGAGAGGGCAGGGAGGGAAGTTTATTGATGGGTCAGGGCAAGTGGGTGGTTTGCGTGCAAACGGGTAAGGGTATACATTTGCAGTTTGGCAGTTGGGGACAGCACATTCTGGAAACAAGATTAGCAAACAGTCCTCAAGACTTCAACAGTGTTTTGTTAAGCATACAGAAAAACAGTAAGTAACAAGTACCTATTTTATTAACCTTTCACCAAAGCCTAAATGGAAAGTGAGCATGGATTACTAAACACATCCATGTCCAGGTTGCCTAATGCTCTCAAATCAATCCTATTGGTGACTACATATTTGTTTCTTCTTAAGATAATATATTCAACCTCAACCCTGTTGAAAATGACTAATCCTATCAGTCACTTTATATTTTGTCTGATTTCCTAATGTCTATTGATATCTGCTTTCCTACATATTTTCCCCAGTTCATCATTGTGACTGACTCTTCACATGTGCTGACATTTACATTCACTCTATATCCGAAACCCTATTGCTAAAGAACTTTTGGTCCAAATCCTATATTACTCTTTTTTCTAACATACCGACTATCTTCCTAATCCTAAAGACTATCCCTTTTTGACTGGATGATCACTTCGACAATCAATCATCCAAGGTACAAGGTCCTATGCCATTGTATATTGATTTATCTGAGACATCTTTGAGAACATAATTCAAAGCTAAGTATCCCAATCAACAGCCCAATGCCCTTCCTGGATTCAAATCTTATCTAGATTTCTGTTTTCAAACTTATATTTCACCAATATATTCTTGTAAATATCGCAAGTTCCCAATACCATTATTCATTAAGCAGAATGATTCCTAACTCAAATCAAACATGTTATTAAGCCTAACCATACATTGTTCCCTCAAACTAACTTTACAGAAGAGCCGAGACAGAGTTTGTCTTACAATACAGTAATGTAGGGGATCTCCCACCTGCTGAGAACATCAAAGGACCATGCAGAAATTATACCCTTAAGAAGTTGCAGGCAGCTATGAAGGACCTAAGAGGGAAAAAGTCATATTCCATGGCAAACAACCGGGTCAGTATGAAGAGATGTGTTGAATCAGCCTCTCCTTTCTTAATGTAGAGAACTGATCAAACCATGCCTGTGTGGAGAGCTGTTTCCAGGTGCCTATGGTTGATATACCATTATAACTTGTGAAAGTGTCAAAGGAAGTAGGGGCAGCCTCCATTTCATGGGACCTTTTGAAGCAACTGTTAGGACAAAGTGGTGGCCAAGGTAGTGACCTCATTCAGTTCCTGAAGGAAGTGACCTCACCTCTCTTCCTTGGTCATCAAAAACTCTGAAATTGTGATGCAGGAAGCCAGGCACCCAGAGTCAGTCCCAGTCCCAGTCCCAGTGGTCTCACTTGTTTGGATTTACCAAGGACAGAGTCAGTCTTCCTTGGTACCGACTGATATGAGGATTGTCAAATGACAGAAGATCTCTGAAGAGGGGCCTTTCCTGAGAAAGCAGGTATTGGTTCACCGCTGGCTCCTGACAACTTCACAGAGTTGGCCAAGGAGACCAGATCTGAGAAAGGGCAGGCCATTTCAGGGGAACATAGTATGGCCCACCAGTTAGAGGACACTCCGGATAGTCACAGACCTACTTGGGTTAAGGAGGTGCCTTTGTGGGTGTGGAGTGAGTTTGTGGTTTTTCTCTCATGTTCTGAGAATAGGTAGAAAAGGCTGTTTGTTTGGGTTGGAGTGGCCTGTTTCTAGTAAGTCGTTTGACAAGGCTAGTGTTTCTATGTCTGAGTATCCCACTGTGTCCGTGGTTGTAGACATTAGAAAAGAGAAGGCATCAAAGGATGTGTCCTGTCTAGTAGAAAACTTCCCAGCATTCATCCTGCCTAATTAAAGAATGGACTGTGGTTTGCCTTATGGATGGGCAACACCTACTAAATTCTTAAGTTCCTGTTTTCTTCCTGAATTCTGGCCACTCTCCAGAATAGGCTCATGGTTTTGTTTCCAAGATATGTACCACCTCCAAGCTCTGAGACATGTCTATATACTTGATAGCTGTAGAGAATGGGAACATCTTAGAAAACTCAGATATCAGTGTGACCAGTAAATTTTCAGTGGAGAAATCCTGCTTTGGTTCATTTGCTTACCTATGGTTCTGTTGTCCTGAATGTCAGGAAGGTCTTTGCCTCAGGCGACCCCTTTGTGAAGCCTGAAGAAAACAATTTTCAAATGGAAATGAATGGGCATCACCTGTGGTTCTTTGCTTAATTGCTTGTAAAAGGATGTGTCTAAATCAGCCTCTTGGCCCTGTATGAGGTTGTGGCTTAGATTCTCAGCACATGATGGATCTAAGGATAGATTCCATGTGTGCAATCAAAACCAAAATGGCCAAAAATCTGTCATTCTTGATGAGTCTCTTGCCTTCCTCTGTTAGGATTCTGACCTCTGTCAAGTGAGAATAGGGATCCTTTAAGTCAAATGAGTTCTTTGAAGAACTGCAGAGGTGCTTGTGTTTTCTTGTGACTCCAAATCACTTAAAGAATCTATCCCTGAGAGTCAGTAGGACTCAAATTGAAGAAGCAGAGCAGTATTCATGGCAGGCCTATTGGATCACTCCAGGTTCACAGGAAGGGTGACGATGCCACCCTGACTTTAGGCAAATGAGGGGCAAGGAAGATTATTTTGGACACTCTCTTGGGATGCGTCCCACATGAAAAACTCTAGCCAGAGGTAATGATGAGTGTCTATATGGAAGAAGGTAAGGACCATGTGGGAGTGTTTTGGTTTTAATTGTAGTCATTCATGTGGCAGTTGGAAGAGATTACTGGATCCACCTGGGCTTGAACTCTGGTGTCATTCCCCTTAAACACTGAGTTCTGGATCAATCATCAAAGAAGTATTGCCATGAATTGTGTTGGGAATTTAGGAGGCCACACATGAGAGTCTCCGTTGGAAACTGAGATCTAGTCCTAGGGTGGCTTTCCACAGAGCACTGGGAATCTCAGCCAGGATATCACATTATTTTATTCTGAAAGACTTGGAAGCCATATTTGCTAGTCAAAACACACATGGACCTCAATTGTAGACCTCGATGGGCCTGGATTCATTTGACCTTTAGGCCACTTTTTGGGAAGCCTTGCCTGTGAGAGTTCTCCAAAGTTTTCATTGAAATGAGCTTCCTCACCATTGAATGATTCCTGAATGATTTGAAAGCCATAGTGCTTCCAACTTCATTATTGAAAATTGGCTAGATAAATACCATGAAATTTTTGAAATTCCAATGACCAGGTGGCAATGAAGAACCTTTGGATGTCCTGTTGCTGATCACGAGTGTACCAGACAGTGCCTTGATTGACTGGTTTTTATGAAAATGGTGTAAAACAGAGATCTCAGTAATTTGGATCCTGCTGAGTAGTGGGCCTAGAGCAGTGGTGAGCAAATGTGTGATAAAACATCTGAGGTGGGGCCATGTGGATCTGCCATTGGCTTCCAAATGGCTTGTGACTGACATGGTGCAGCGAGCAGACCCTTATATGTAAAGGCAACTTGTTATATGGAGAGGTTTCAGGGCAATGTTCAGAATCAGGTTGCTGTGGTCAAGGGGGCATCCTATGTGGTATACAAGCCCTGTTGGTGCATTCTCCTGCAGACCCTGATCCACCACACGTGACAGAACTCGCTGCAGCACTGTGTCCCAGTTGAACTCCTTGTATTTCGTGAAGCAAATACCAAACTCCGAGTGCAGCAGGAAGAAACATTATGAAAAGTGGAGGATGATGAAATGGCTTCGCAGTCCAAATGGGGAGACACTTAGCCCCCAGTGGCCACAGATTACCTACAAAGCAAGAATTCAGCACTGCTGCTTCATATTTATTGGAAAATTATAAACCATGTCCTCCAGATCACAGAGATGAAGACCCAGCTTTGATGGTCTCACTAGAAAGAAAGCTAAAGCTCCTGACAGCAACATATATTTCAAGTGCCCAACCTAGAGGCAGTTTCTCCAGACGTCTTTAGGCAGGCAAATCTCCATGTTTGTAGAGTTTTTACACTGTCCCTTACTTTTGGAAACTCCTCTACAATCTCCAAGGTTGTGAACCCTAAGCATTTTCAATTTCAGATATGTATTCAAAGATTTTCTAACTCTTCTCCTCTAATTGTGTCTTACTTGGGGTGAAGGTAATGTCAAGGCATTGTTCTGAATGAGAGTGGGAAAATTTTTTTGTAGTACACATTTGCATACACATTGATCCATTTTCCAATTTTCCATTCGAAATACTGAATCCCTGACACTAACTCATACCCTACTAGACTCTGACTACTAATCCTAATATGATGGAGAAAAATACCCCAAAAGAATGAAAATACAAGCAGTTCATTGGAAGCATGGTGTATAGTTGGACTTCCCTCTTGCATGATAAAGGGTCGGTTTTATAAATCTACTCAATTTTTAATTGAAATAGTCCTCCATGTGTTTTTTTTAAAGAGAGAGTGAGAGAGGAGAGAGAGAATTCTATAATATTTATTTTTTAGTTATCGGCGGACACAACATCTTTGTTTTCACGTGGTGCTGAGAATCGAACCCATGCCGCACGCATGCCAGGCGAGCACGCTACCACTTGAGCCACATCCCCAGCTCTCTCCATGCGTTTTTAAAGTTAACAAATATGTGAATTCCTGTCTCCCTTTCTCTGTAGCCTATTCAGCACTTGTACTTTTTATATGCACATATAGATTCCTACTTGGTATCACACGTATATTTTTATGAGTTGGCAGACTTGGCAGAAACAAATTGTAAGAAGAGATCACTGCTCCTAAACGCTGTTGGAACTGAAAATTCAAACTATGGGTGAGCTTCCTATTAGAACAATATTATACATAAACCCATGTTTAGTAAAATAAATATTTTTGCTTCTGTGGATGATATATATATCATGATGAATTACGATTGGCATATATATATTGATACTTTTTAATGAATTTTTGTGTTTTTTTGTATATATATATGTATATATATATATATATATATATACACTCTACAGATTTTATAAAATATGAAATATATGTGTCTTATATACACTCCATAAATTCATTCATGTTCATGTATGTGGATTTATAATCAACATTTCACAAGATTATTCTCAGAAATAATCATCTACCTGAAATACATATTTGTTTCCCAGTGCTGAAAACTAACTTCAATCAATGGTGCTTACAAATCCTAATATTTCTGCAGTAACTGACCCAGTTTAACATCAATGCAAATAGATTCCTAGGGGACATGATGTCTATTTTGACGTTCATTTTAATTCAACACTGGTACATTACTATTTCTTCAGTTTTTGCACATCATAGGATATATATTTCATTCACAAGTTCACAAATTTATAGGAATTTGTTTCACTTTTAATCACTTTCTGCTTCAGAACACATGTATTCCTCCATGTTACTTGACTGGTCTTTTCATGAGACTTCTTTCCAAACACATTATTTTCGATTTCCATAATCAATTTTGAAGCTAAACCCACACACTCTTCAAGATAAACCATAACATTAATATTACCATTAGATGTATAAGTGGTTGGAATGAATGTGTGTATATCAATATAAGATTTCCAGTACATTTTCACATTTCAATTCAATCCATTATTAAAGTTGGAACCAGGTATGTTATTTATTCACAGTATGGTCTATTAATGCATTATCTCTATATTCATAGACACAGTGTACACCTCTTTGTTCCCCCAATACTAATTTATACCTCTTCAAAACATTGCTCCCAGAAATGGTAGAAGAAATATTCATGTCACCTTATCTATCTATATATGTGTGTGTGTGTATATATATTTCTTTTTTTTTATCACAGTAATATTCTGGACACAAAAAACAAAGGTCACACTCATGATTGTATCAAAGCCTAAATGGAAAGTGAGCATGAATTACTAAAAACAACCATGTCCAGGTTGCCTAATGCTCTCAAATGTAAATCCTATTGGTGACTACATATTTGTTTCTTTCTAAGATTATATATTCAACTTCAAGGCTGTTGAAAATGTCTAATTCTATCACTCAGTTTATACTTTGCCTGATTTCCTTATATCTCTATTGATATCTGCTTTCCTACATATATTCCGCAGTTCATCATTGTGTCTGACACTTCACATATGCTGACATTTACATTCAATGTCTACCCGAGATCCTATTGCTAAAGAAATTTTGGTCTAAATCCTATACTCACTTTTATTTCTAAACCTACTGACTATCTTCCTAATCTTACTGATTATTGCTTTTTGACTCGATGTTCTCTTTGACAATTAATCATCCAAGGTATAAGGTCCTAAACCATTGTGTTTCAATTTATCGGAGACATATATGCAGAACATACTTCAAACCTAAGAATCCCACTCAAGGACCCAATGCCCTTCTGACTTCGAATCTTACCTAGATTTCTGTTTTCATACTTACATTTCACCTATATATTCTTGTAAATATCACAGGTTCCCAATACCATTATTCATGCAGCAGAGAGATTCCTAACCCAAATCAAACATGTTATTAACCCTAAACATACACTCTTCCCTCAATCTAACTTTACAAAAGAGGAGGGACAGAGTTAGTCTTACAATACAGGAATGTAGGGGATCTTCCACCTTCTGAGAACATCAAAGGTCCATGCAGAAATGATCCCTGGAGAAGATGTAGGCAGCTATGAAGGACCTGAGAGAGGAAAAGTCATCTTTTATGGTAAACAACCTGATCAGGATGAATGGATGTGTCTGAATCAACCTCTATCTTCTAAATGTAGAGAAGATGGACCAAATCAGGCCTGTGTGGAGAGCTCTTCCCAGGTGCCAATGGTTGATATACCATTCTAACTTGTGAAAGTGTGACAGAAAGTAGGGACAGACTCCATCTCATGGGACCATTAGAAGTAACTGTTAGGACAAAGAGGTTGCCAAGGCAGTGACCTCATTCAGTTCCTGAAGGAAGTGACCTCACTTCACTTCCTTGGTGATGGAACTCTCTGAACTTGGGATCCAGGAAGAGAGGCACCCAGAGCAAGTTGCAGTCCCAGTCCCTGTGGTCTCACTTGTTTCAATTTACCAAGGACAAAGTCAGTCTTTCTTAGTACCAACAGATATGAGGATGGCCAAATGCCAGGAAAGCTCTGAAGAAAGGCCTTTCCTGAGAAAGCAGGTATTGGTTCACCGCTGGCTCCTGACAACTGCACAGAGTTGGCCAAGGAGACCAGATTTGAGATACAACAGGCCATTTTTGGCGAATATAGTATGGCCCACCATTCAGAGAACACTCCACAAAGGAGGTGCCTTTGTGGGTGTAGGTGTGTGTATGGTTTTTTTCTCATGTTCTGACAAGATGTAAGAAAGGCTGTTTGTTTGAATTGGCGTGGACTGTTTCTAGTAAGTCCTTTGACAAGGCGAGTGCTTCTATGTCTGTGTATCCCACTCTGTCCGTGGTTGTAGACATTAGAAAAGAAAATGCATCAATGGATGTGTCCTGTCTAGGAGAAAGCTTCGCAACATTCATCCTGCCCGATTTATTAATGGACTGCGGCTTTCCTTATTGAAGGGCAAAACCTGCTATCTTCCAAAGTTTCTGTTTACATCCTGAATTCTGGACACTCTCCAGAATTGCCTCATTGTTTTGTGACCAAGATATGTACTACCTCCAAGCTATGTGATATGGCTATGTACTGGATAGCTGAAGGGAAAGGCGAGCATCTAGGAAAACTCAGATATCAGTGTGACCAGGAAAGTCTCAGTGGAGAAACCCTGCTTTGTGCGTTTTGTTTACCTATTGTTCTGTTGCCCTGAATTTCAGGAAGGTTTTTGCCTCAGACCACTCCTTTGTGAATATCAATTCAATCCATTATTTAATGTGGAACCAGCTATACTATTTATTCACAGTATGGTCTATTCATGCATTATCTGTATATTCATAGACACAGGGTACAGGTTTTTGTACAACCAATACTTATGTATATGTCTTCAAAATATTACTCACAGAAATGGTGAAAGAAATACTGATGTCACCTTATCTACATATACATTTTATCACAGTAATATTCTGGACACAAAATGCAAAGTTCACACTTATTATTGTACTAAAGCCTAAATGGAAAGTGAACATGGATTACTTCCATGTTCAGGTTGCCTAATTCTCTCAAATATCAATCCTATTGGTGACTACATATTTGTTTCTTCCTAAGATTATATATTCAAAATCAACCCTGTTGAAAATATCTAATCATATCACTCACTTTATACTTTGCCTGATTTTGTAATATCTCTTTTTTAATGTTAGGATGAGCCAATTTAGTACTTTTTAAAATTTTTATTTTTTTCATCTTTCATAAATTTGATTCAAATGAGTTATGCATTTCCATTTTTACCCCAAATACAGATTGCAGAATCACATCAGTTACACATTCACAATGTTTACATAATGCCATATTAGTGACTGTTGTATTCTGCTGACTTTCCTATCCCCTACTATCCCCCCTCCCCTCCCCTTTCATTTTCCCTCTCTACCTCATCTGTTATTGTTCCGTTCTCTCCCTTCCCCCCCCTTTCCCCTCACAACCTTGTATATGTGATTTCATATAACTATGAGGGTTTCCTTCCGTTTCCATGCAATTTCCCTTCTCTCTCCCTTTCCCTCCCATCACTTGTCTCAGTTTAATGTTAATATTTCCCTCATGCTCTTTCCCTCTGTTCAGTTCTTAGTTGCTCTCCTTAAATCAAAGAAGACATTTGGCATTTGTTTTTTAAGGATTGGATGGCTTCACTTAGCATAATCTGCTCTAATGCCATCCATTTTCCTGCAAATTCCATGATTTTGTCATTTTTTAGTGCTGCATAATACTCCATTGTGTATAGATGCCACATTTTTTTTTTCCATTCATCTATTGAAGGGCATCTAGGTTGGTTCCACAGTCTGGCTATTGTGAATTGTGCTGCTATGATCATTGATGTGGCAGTATCCCTATAGCATTCTCTTTTATGGTCCTCAGGGAATAGTCCAAGGAGGGCGATAGCTGGGTCAAATGGTGGTTCCATTCCCAGCTTTTCCAGGAATCTCCATACTGCTTTCCATAATGGCCGCACCATTTTGCAGTCCCAGCAGCAATGTACAAGTGTACCCTTTTCCCCACATCCTTGCCACCACTTATTATTGTTTAACATCCTAATGGCTGCCAATCTTACTGGAGTGAGATGGTATCTTAGGGTGGTTTTTATTTGCATTTCTCTGACTGCTAGAGAAGGTGAGAATTTTTTCATGTACTTATTAATTGATTGTATGTCTTCTTCTGAGAAGTGTCTGTTCAGGTCCTTGGCCCACTTGTTGATTTTGTAATATCTCTATTGATATCTGCTTTCCTACATATTTTCCCCTGTTCATCATTGTGACTGACCCTTCAAGTGTGCTGATATTTACTTTCACACTTTAACCCAAACCCTATTGCTAAAGAACATTTGTTCCAAATCCTATGCTCACTCTTCTTTGTTAACCTACCGAATATCTATCTAATCCTACCGACTATCCCTTTTTGACTGGATGTTCTCTTCGAATTTTAATCATCCAAGGTACAAGGTCCTATGCCATTGCATATCGATTTATCTGAGATATCTGTGCACAACATAAATCAAAGCTAAGTATCCCAATGAAGGGCCCATTGCCTCTCTGGGCTTCAAAATTACCTAGACTTCCTTTTTTCATTTATATATTTCACCTCTATATTTTTAAAAATATCCCAGGTTCCCAGTACCATTATACATCCAGCAGAATGATTTCTAACCCAACTCAAACATTTTATTAACCCTAACAATACACTGTTCCCTCAATGTAAATTTAATGAAGAGCTGGGACAGAGTTGGTCTTACAATACAGGAATGTAGGGGATCTTTCACCTGTTTAGAACCACAAGTTCAATGCAGAAATGATCCCTGGAGAATATGTAGTCAGCTATGGAGGACCTGAGAAAGCAAAAGTAATCTTCCATGGCAAAATACCTGGTCAGGATGACGGGATGTGTCTGAATCAGAACCTCTCTTCTCAATGTAGAGGAGATGGACCAAACCAGGCCTGTGTGGAGAGCTATTACCGGGTTCCTATGGTTGATATACCATTCTAACTTGTGAATGTTTCACAGGAAGTAGGGGAAGCCTCCATTTAATGAGACACTTGGAAGCAACTGTTAGGATAAAGTGGTTGCCAAGGCAGTGACCTAATTCAGTTCCTGAAGGAAGTGACCTCACCTTACTCCCTTGGTGATGGAACTCTCTGAACTTGGGATCCTGGAAGCCAGGCACACAGAGCCAGTCCCAGTACCAGTCCCAGTGGGTTCACTTGTTTGGAATTACCAAGGACAGAGTCCGTCTTTCTTTCTACCTACTGATGTTAGAATGGCCAAAAGCCAGGACAGCTCTGAAGAGGGGCCTTTCCTGAAAAAGCAGGTAGTGGCCCACCGCTGGCTCCTGACAACTTCATAGAGTTGGCCAAGGAGACCATATTTGAGACAGGACAGGACATTTCGGGGGAACATTGTGTGGCCCACCAGTCAGAGGACACTCCATAGAGTCACAGACCTACTTAGGGTAAGGAGGTGCCTTTGTGGGTGTGGTTGTGAGTTTGTGATTTTGTCTCATGTTGTGAGAATAGGAAGGAAAGGTGGTTTGTATGGTTTGGAGTGAACTGTTTCTCGTAAGTCGTTTGAAAAGGCGAGTGTTTCTATGTCTGTGTATCCCATGGTGTCCGTGGTTGTAGACATTAGAAAAGAGAGTGCATCAATGGATGTGTCCTGTCTAGTAGAAAGCTTCCCATTTCATCCTGCCCAATTTATGAATGGATTGTGGCTTTACTTAAAGATGGGCATAACCTACTACATTCCTAATTTACAGGTTTCTTCATGAATTCTCTTCACTCTCCAGGATAGGCTCATGGTTTTGTGTCTAACATATGTACCACCTCCAAGCTCTGTGACATGGTCATGTACTGGATAGCTGAAGGGAATGGCGAGCATCTCAAAAAACTCAGATATCAGTGTGACCAGGAAATTCTCAGTGGAAAAACCCTGCTTTAGGCATTTTGCTTATATATTGTTCTGTTGAACTGAATGTCAGGAAGTTCTTGCTCTGGCCACCCCTTTGTGAAGCCTGAAGTAAACAGTTTTCAAATGGAAATGAATGGGCATCACCTGTGGCTCTTTGCTTAATTGCTTTGGAAAGGGATGTGTCTGAATTAGCATCTTGGCCCTGTGTGAGTTTGTGGCTTAGATTCTCAGCACCAGATGGATCTAAAGAAAGATCCCATGTGTGCATCTAAAACCAAAATGGCAAATAGACCAGTCATTGTGGATAAAGTCTCGCTTTCCTCTGTGAGGTTCCTGACCTCTATCAAGTGAGAATAGGGATCCTTTGTGTCAATTGAGTTCTTCAAAGCCCTGCAGAGGTGCTTGGGTTTTCTCATGACTCTAATTCACATAAACAATCTATACCTCTAACTCAGTAGGCGTCAAATTGAAGAAGCGCTGCAGTATTAACGGCATGCCTATTTGATCACTCCTGGTTCACAGGAAGTATGTCCAGGCCACCCTGACTTTAGGCAAATGAGGGGCAAGGGAGCTTATTTTGGACACTGTCTTGGACTGTGCCCCTCATGGAAACCTCCAGCCAGAGGTAATGATGAGTATCTATATGGAAACAGATGAGGGCCATGTGGGAGTGTTTTGGTTTTAATTGTGGTCATTGTGTGGCAGTTAAAGGAGATGCCTGGGTCCACATGGGCTTGAACTCTGGTGTGATTACACTTAGAGAGTGCATTCTGGATCTGATCTCAGAGAACTTGTGCCATGAATTGTGTTGGGATTCTAAGAGGGCACGCATGAGAGTCTCCCTTGGAAACTGAGATCTAGGCCCAGGGTGGCTTTCCACAGAGCACTGGGAATCTCAGCCAGGATATCAAATGATTTTTTTTTTCTGAAAGACTTGGCAGCCACGGGTGACAGTCAAAACACACATGGACCTCACATTGTAGACCTCAATGGGTCTGATTTTATGTGACATTTTGGCCACTCCCTGGGAAGACTTGTCTGTAACAGTTCTACAGAGCTTTCATTGAAATGAGGTTTCTCATCATTTAATGGTTCCTGTACGAATTGAAATCCACAGTGCCTCCAAATTCATCCGTGAAAAATGGCTAGATAAATACAATAAAATTATTGAAATTTCCATGACCAGGTGGCAATGTAGAAAATTTGGAAAACCGGTTGCTGATCATGAGTATACCAGACAGCGCCTTGATTGACTAGGTTTCATCAAAATGGTGTAGAACAGAGATGCCAGTAAATTGGAGCCTGCTGAGTAGTGGGCATAGAGCAGTGGAGGGGGGGTGTGTGATGAAACATCTGTGGTGGGGCCATGTTGATCTTCCATTGGCTCCGAAATGCCTTGTGACTGACATGGTACAACCACCAGACCCTTATATGTAACGGCATCTTGTTATATAGAGAGGTTTCAGGGAAATGTTGAGAATTATGTTGCTGTGGTCAAGGGGAAAAGCTTTGTGGAATAGAAGCATTGTTGGTATATTCTCTTGCAGACCCTGACCCACCACACGTGACAGAACTCCCTCAAGCACTGTGTCCCAGGTGATCTTTTTTTACTTCATAAGCAAATACCAAACTCCCAGTGCAGCAGCAAGAAACACCAGGAAAAGTAGAGGATGACCAAATGGCTTCACAGTCCACACGCAGAGACACTTAGGCCCCAGTGGACACAGTTTACCTACATAGAGAGAATTCAGCACTGCTGCCTCATGTTCATTGGAAAATATGAAACCATGTCCTCCAGCTCGCATAGATGCACACCCAGCTTTGATGGTCTCAGTACAAAGAAAGCTCCTTACGAAAACATATATTTCAAGTGCCCAACCTCAGAGGCAGTTTCTCAAGAAGTATTTAGGGCAGCAGAGCTCCATGTTTGTGGAGTGCTTACCCTGTCCCATACTTTTGGAAACTCCTCTACGACCTCCAAGGTTGTGAACTCATGAGAATATTCATTTCCAGATATGTATTCACAGAATTTTTAACTCTTCTCCTCTAATTGTGTCTTACTTGGGACGAGGGTAATGTCTAGGCATTGTTCTGAATGAGAGTGGGAAGATTTTTGTGCAGCATATATTTGAAATACTAAATCCCTGACACTAACCCATTCCCTACTAGACTCTGACTACTAATCCTAATATGATGGAGAAACATAACCCAAACAGAATAGAAATACAAGCATTTCAGAGGAGGCATGGTGTATAGTTGGACATGCCTTTTGAAATATATAGGGTAGGAGTTATAAATCTAGTCAATTTTTAATTGAAATAGTTCTACATGTGTTTTTAAAGTTAACAAATATATGAATTACAGTCTTCCTTTCTCAGTAGCCTATTCATCACATGTGTTTTAATATGCACATATAGAATCCTACCTGGTGTCACACGTACATTCTCGTGAGGTGGCTGACATGGCACATACAAATTGTGAGAAGTGATCACTCCTCCTAAACAATGTTGGAACTGAAAATTCAACCCATGGGTGAGCTTCCTATTTGAACAAACTTATATAAAAATCCATATTCATTAAAATGAATATTTTTGGATATGATGATGATACATATTTCATGATGAATTTCAATTGGCATATATATTGCTATTTTTAATATATATATATATATATATATATATATATATATATATATATATATATATATATATAAAACATGTGTCTTATTATGCACTCCCTAAATTCATTCATATTGATGTATTTGGATTTTTAATCAACTTTTCACAAGATTATTCTCAGTAATATTCATCCACCTGAAATACATATTTGTTTCCTAGTACTGAAAACTAACTTCTTTGAATGATGCAAACATATCCTAACATTTCTACAGTAACTGACCCTGTTTAACATCAATTCAAGTAGATTACTATGGGACATGATGTGTATTTTGATGTTCAATTTTATTCAACACTTCTACATTACTATTTATTCACTTTATGCACATCATGGAATATATATTTCATCCACAAGTTAGCAAATTTATACGCATTTGTCTGACTTTCATTCACTTCGTGCTTCAGAACACATGTATTCATCCATGTTTCTTGACTGATCTTTTCATGAGACTTCTTTCCAAACACATTATTTTCGATTTCCATAATCACTTTTGAAACACTTCAAAAGTTACCTTGAGCTTGGGGAGGGAATCTGAGCCCCGAATTTCTTAGTCATCCTCCAGAGTCAGAATGGCTGGCTGGTGTGGCTGTTGCTTTTTAGGGCAATTTTGGCCCAGTGTCCTTTTTTCTTTAGAGTAGGCACATTGATCTGAGGCCAGGGTGGCCTCTGGCATGGGCCAATGTTATCCCTTCTTGTCTACCTGTTTCTTAATTTCTGGCCTATTTGTTTTTGTGACCAGGACCTTAGTCAATGCCTTAGTCTGCCTTTTGTTTCTTTTATCCTCCCCTTGCTCCCTTCTCTACCTCAGTTTCTCTCTTATAGTATACGTTCTTGGCTTCTCTGACTAAATCTCTCAAAGTCATATCTTGTAATCAATCTAGCTTTGTAACTTTGTTTTAATATCCAAGCCAGTTTGCCCAATAAAGGCCATCGTGACAGATGCCTTTGATTCTCTGCCTGAGGATCAAAAGGAGTATATCTCCAATATGGCCTCCATAATTCTCTCTAGAAACATAGTGGGAGAATCATCAGGCCCTTGAATAATCTCTCTTACCTTGGCGAAATTACTTTGTCGCTAGCGGCTGCTTGGAGACACACTATTAGAGCCCGGTGATAAGGGGACAGATGCTCCCTACCTTCAAAGATTTTGGGGTCTCAGTTGGGTGGGTTCAAGGGAAAGCCGCCTTTGATTATGTTGGGAAGTTGTGTCGGACGCAGATCTTGTTTGAGGGATTTTTTTTCTAGCTTCCTGGAGGATTCACTGTTGTTACTCTGTCATGAAGAGAATCCCTAGGAGTTTTTGGCAGTCATCCGAAGTAGGCTGGTGTGAAAATATCAATGACTCAACCAGACCTGAGAGCCTGGTGGGGTCCTCAGAAAAAGGGGATTATAATTTTTTTAAGTTATATAGGTCTGACGAGGAGAAAGGCTAATACTGGTAGGCTTGCATTTTTTCCCCGTGGCCATCGTCAATCATTGGCCCATAGGGATGGAGGGGGAGCATCCCAAGAGTTCCAGGGTTTTAAATCATTCACCGCCAGCGAGTTCCTTTAGATGGTACAGCTTCCTCCAAGGGAAGAGGTGCTGTGTGTGCCGCAAAGGAATTATCTGGAGGGCGCTGGGACGGCATAGCTTCCTCCAATGGAGGAGAGGCTGAGTCAGCAGCAGGGGAATCACTTAGAGGGTGTTGGATTTTGGGGGACAAGGGCAGGGGATAAGGAGGGGAAGGAGACTCCAGTAGAGTGAAATCTGGTGACTCAGGGAGAACAGAGGGTGTAGGAGGAGGAGGATCAGAGGATTTGAGAGTTCCTGGGGGAAGGAGTCAGAGTGGGGGCAGTGACAAGGAAAGGCTTCACCCATGGAGGAGGAGATATGCAGAGTTCCCGCCGAGTTAAGATATATGGCTGTTGATCCAGATGGCTATGTAGCACCGGCTGAAAGACAATATCTCTGACTTTTATAAATTAGTGGGAAGTAGAAAGATCCTTCTAGGGGTAATCCAAATCCAAAGGTGGGCCATTCTGAAGCACAGAGAGTCTGCCACATCCGGCACTTTACTGAAAAACAAAGATTCTGAGCCCTTAAGCGGACTTTGGTCCAGTGATCAAGTATCAGGGACAGAGGCATTGAAGTGCTCTGTCCCATAATGAAAGATACACAAACAGTTAAAGCAATGAAACATGACACAGACAAGACAAGGCAATGAAGACAGGCAATGGACGTCCAACACTGAGACCAGGACTGAGGAGCCGGCAAAACCCGATTGACTGGCAATACCGAATCCGAAAAAAAATATCAATGAGTCCAGGTGACTATCTCGTCCCCATAAATTTACGGGAAGATGATCCAATACATATGGCTGTAGAGTTCCTTCACATCCTTCAGGATCCTTCCAATCTAATACCATTGCACTTCTATGGGGATTATACGCTACTCCTAGGCCTCGAAGCGTTTGAGTGGCTTGTTGTAATGGCCAATGTTTTGGCCATTCTTGACGAGAGATGATGCTAAGGTCTGCGTCTGTATCCAGTAGCCCATTAAATTCATGCCCTTGAATATTTAGTTTTAGCATGGGGCCAGAATCTAAATTTAAAGAAAGCATAGCCCAATCTACACCTGTGGAGCCTAATCACTTGGAACCTCTTTCTACAGTACGACTGGAAAATTTTTCACGTAGGCTGAGTATTATTAGTAACTGTGCTATTCTATCTCCTGGTGAAATTACTGATATACCCTTTGGAGAACTGGCTATAATTTTTATTTCACCTTCATAGTCGAGATAAATTACCCCAGGACTTATCATAAGTCCTTTTAGACTAGAAGATCTGCGTCCCAATAATAAGCATACTGTTCCTTTGGGAAGAGGTCCTTTTACCCCTGTGGAAATGAATTGAACTCCCATCTCTGCAGTTAGTACTGCTCTGGCAGAGGCACAGATGTCTAACCCTGTGCTCCCTCTGGTTTGTCTGATGAGGGATCTGATGGACAATGTGTCCTGGGCACTACCCTGATGTGGTTGATGGGTTTCTCCAGTGCTGCGTATATTTGTGGTTTTGGGCCCCGGAGAATTGAGCCCCCTTGTCCATGTTTTGGAAATGGAGCTCCATGTTTTTGTCCACGATATTGTGGATAAACACCTGGTCCTTGTTCGTTTTTTGATAATGGTGTACCCTCTATGGTGGTTTGAGAACAGCATTCATTAGCCCAAAGTCTCCCTCTACGGCATCGTGGACAAATACCTGGTATTCTACTCCTTTGATACCTAGTTTTGTTAAACCCTCCTCCTATGGGACAATTCCTTTTAAAATGTCCTGTTTTTTCACAATTGTAGCATGTTCTTGGCCTGGCATCTAAAGCCTGTTTTACTGTAGCTGCCACAATTTGCCCTTGTTCATTAATGTCTCTGGCATCTAAAGCCTGTTTTACTGCAGCTTCCACGACTTGCTCTTGTTCTTTAATGTCTCTACATAATTTAATATATGTGTTTAAATCTTCATGTTTCCATGGTCTAATGATATCTTTGCACCAACGATTCGCTTGCTCATAAGCCAGTTGTTTTAGTAATGGCATTGCTTGTTGTGTATTTCCAAAAACTCTGGTAGGTGTTTGAATAAGCCTATCTACAAATTCAGCATAAGGTTCATTAGCTCCTTGTATTACCTTAGATAACTGACCTTGTAAACCTCCATTTCCTTGAAAAGTCTTCCATGCCTTAATTGCATCTATAGCAATCTGTGCATATACACCAGGATCATATGCACATTGCTGCTGCTGATCCTCATAAGGTCCCTTTCCTAAAAATATATCTAGATTTCTCTGAGGATAACTAGCTGATGCATTTTGCCTAGCCGTCTCCTTGCAAAATTCCTCATTGGCAATCTTCCATAACAGGTATTTCCTCCATTTAGCACAGCTTTACACAAATTAGCCCAATCTGCTGGCTTCATGTTCATGTTGTTAATGGATTTGATAATGCTTACAGTGAAGGGTGCTTGAGGACCATAGGTTGTTACAGCCTCTATTAGCTGCTTCACTGTTTTGAAATTTAAAGCATGGTAATCTCACTGCCCTCCTGCCTCAAATACTGGGCATGTTAATATTTGAGATCTTGTCTCAGGATTCCAACTATCAACTGTGGGGGTTGGGGGCCTCCCAGCATATGGAGGTGGCCTTGTTAGTTGGACACTTACTTCCTCTGGTGATAGAAAGGTGTTAGTAGCAGTCTCCTGTAGAGGTTGTGCTGTTGGTTGGACACTTACACCCTCTGGTGATAGAAAGGTGTTAGTAGTAGTCTCCTGTTGTAACTTTCCCCCTGATGGCTTTTTCTGTTTTACACTTTCTTCCTCTGTCTGACTGGCTTGAAAGGCCTTCTCTTTTACTTGATTTTTTTCCTCTGTCTGACTAGTTCGAGAGACCTTTTCTTTTACTTGAATTTTTTCCTCTATCTGACTAACTTGAGAGACCTTCTGTTTTACTTGAATCAATATGTCTTCTCCTTCCTCTACCATTGTCTGAACTGAAGGCTTTCCACTAAGCAAACAAGGTACAAACGTCCACAGTAGCAATGTGCCAACTGGCAGAGTCCCTGGGCTTTTCTTTTCTATTCTTTTTAAATCTTCACCATGATGGTTCCATTGTGATATATTTAACAACTCCTCCTGAAAAAGCCATGGGCTACATTTTTGTATTGTATCAACGTATGCCCTGACTTTTCTTGATTTTACTGAGATGCCTCCTTCCTCTAACAATTTACTGAACACTCTTTCAGTTTTTTTTTTTTTTTTTTTTTACTAATTTCTGATCCCGTATTTCTACTATAATACAACCCAACAAGATGACACCAAACAAAACAGCTCCTCAGGAAAAGCCGTCAGAGCCCAACTGCCACCACAGGCTTCCCACAAGCCTCTCCCTCAAACACAAGTCTCCTCCTCTTGAGGCCGATTGGCTGGGTCACGTGGGCGAAGCCAAAAAGTCCCCCAACGAGCAGTTCCATGGTCTGAAAGGGAAGGGAACCAGCCCAATGTGCATCACCACAGAGGAGCCAATCAGCTAGATGTTGCTGGGGCCGCTGTGAGCCAATCATCCGCTGGCAGTCTGAAAGGTCGGGGAAACCGCTCATTGAGCATCTCAATGAGCATCACCACAGAGAAGCAAATCAGCTAGATGATGCTGTGGCCGCTGTGAGCCAATCATCAGCCGGCAGATGGAAGTTTGCTGGCAGCTGCAAGTTTGCTGGGGCTCCTTTGGCTGTGGCTCTCAACAGATTATTCTCAGAAATATTCAACCACCTGACATACATATTTGTTTCCTAGTACTGAAAACTAACTTCAGTGAATGGTCCTTATATATCCTAATATTTCTATAGTAACTGACCAAGTTTAACATCAATGCAGTTAGATTCCTATGGGACATGATATGTATTTTTAAGTTCATTTTTATTCCACACTGGTACATTACTATTTCTTCAGTTTATGGACATCATAGGATATATCCTTTCATCCACAAATTCACAAATTTATAGGCATGTGGTTCACTTTCAATCACTTCCTCTTTCAGAAAACATGTATTCCTCTATGATTCTTTAGTGGTCTTTTCACTAGACTTCTTTCTAAAAACATTATTTTCGATTCTATACTCATTTTTGAAGCAAAACTCACACACTCTTCATGATAAACCGTAACCCTAATATTACCATTAGATGTATAACTGGTTGGAATGAATGTATATATATCAATATAAGATTTACTATATATTTTCAAATATAATTTCAATGCATTATTTAAAGTTGGAACCAGTTATATAATTTATTCACAATATGGTCTATTCATGCATCATCTCTTATTCATCAACACAGGGTACGCCTATTTTATCCGCAATACTAATTTATAAGTTTTCAAAATATTGCTCCTCATATTGGTGGAAGAAATACTCATGTCATCTGATCTACATATATATTTTACCACAGTAATATTCTTGACACAAAATGCAAAGGTCACACTTATGATTGTACTAAAGCCTAAATTTAAAGTGAGTATGGATTACTAAAAACCTCCATGTCTAGGTTCCCTAATGTGCTCAAATGTCAATCCTATTGGTGACTAAATAATTGTTTCTTCCTAAGATTATGTATTCAACCTCAACCCTGTTGAAAATATCTAATCCTATCACTCACTTTATACGTTGCCTGATTTCCTAATGTCTCTATTGATACATATTTACTCTCTTTCCTACATATTTTCCCCAGTTCATCATTGTGACTGACTCTTCACATGTGCTGACATTTACATTCACTCTCTAACTGAAACCCTATTGCTAAAGAACTTTTGGTCCAACTCCTAGACTCACTCTTCTTCTTAATCCTACAGACAATCTTCCTAATCCTATGGACTATCCCTTTTGGACTGGATGATCTCTTCTAAATTCAGTCATCTGAGGTACAGCAACCTATGCCATTGTAAATGAATTTATCTGAGACCTCGGTGCAGAACATAATTCAAGCTTAGTATGCCAATCAATCGCCAAATGCCCTTCTGGGCTTCAAATCTTACCTAGATTTCTTTTTTCGTACTTATATTTCACGTCTATATTCTTATAAGTATCAGAGGTTCCCAAACCATTATTCATCCAGCAGAATGATTCCTAACCAAAATCGAACATGCTATTAACCCTAACCATACAATGTTCCGTCAATCTAACTTTACAGAAGAGGAGGGACGGAGTTGGTCTTACAATACAGGAAGGTAGGGGATCTTCCACCTGCTGAGAACCTCAAAAGTCCATGCAGAAATGATCGATGGAGAAGATTTAGGCAGCTATTTAGGACCTGAGAGAGGAAAAGTCATCTTCCATGGCAAACAACCTAGTCAGGATGAAGGGATGTTTCTGAATCAGCCTCTCTCTTCTTAATGTAGAGAAGTCAGATCAAACCAGGCCTTTGTGGAGAGCTGTTCCCAGGTGCCTATGGTTTCTATACCATTCTAATTTGTGAATGTGTCACAAGAAGTAGGGGCAGCCTCCATCTTATGAGAACCTAGGAAACAACTGTTAGGACATATTGGTGGCCAAGTCAGTGACCTCATTCAGTTCCTGAAGGAAGTGACCTCACCTACTTCCTTGGTGATGGAATTCTCTGAATTTGGGATCCAGGAAGCCAGGCACCCAAAGCCATTACCCATCCAAGTCCCAGTGGTCTCACTTGTTTGGATTTACCAAGGATAGAATCAGTCTTTCTAGGTACCTTTTCATGTGAAGGTGGCCAAATTCCAAGAAAGCTCTGAAGAGGGGCCTTTCCTGACAAGACTGGAATTGGCTCACCACTGCCTCCTGACAACTTCACAGAGTTGGTGAATGACACCAGATCTGAGACAGGAAAGGCCATTTCAGAGGAACATCGTATGGCCTACCAGTCAGAGGACACTCAGAAGAGTCACAGACCTACTTGGGGAAATGAGGTGCCTGGGTGTGTGGATGTCAGTTTGTGGTTTTGTCTCATGTTCTGAGAATAGGTAGAAAAAACGTGATTTATTTCTTTTGGAATGGACTGTTTCTAATAAGTCATTTGACATGGTGAGTGTTTCTATTTCTGTGTATGCCACTGTGTCCGTGGTTGTAGACATTAGAAAAGAGAATGCATCAATGAATATGTCCTGTGTAGTAGAATGCCTCCCAGCAATCAACCTGTCCAATTTATGAAAGGACTGCGGCTTGCCTTACCAATGGGAAACACCTCCAACCTTCCTAAGTTCCTGTTTTCTTCCAGAATTCTGGCCACTAGCCAGAATATGCTCATTGTTTTTTATCCATGATATGTACCACCTCCAATCACTGTGACATGACGATGCACTGAATAGCTGAAGGAATTGGCATGGCGAGCATCTCAAAAAACTCAGATATCAGTGTGGCCAGGAAACTCTCAGTGGAGATACCCTGCTTTGGGCCTTTTGCTTACATTTTGTTCTGTTGCCCTGAATGTCAGGAAGGTATTTGCCTCTGGCCACCCCTTTGTGAAGACTGAAAAAAACAGTTATCAAATGGAAATGAATGAGGATCACCTGTGGCTCTTGGCATAATTGCTTTGGAAAGGGAGGTGTCTGAATCAGCCACTTGGCCCTGTGTGAGGCTCCAGCTTAGATTCTCAGCACCTGATGGATCTAAAGAAAGATCCCATGTGTGCATCCAAAACCAAAATGGCAAAAAGATCAGTCATTGTGGATGAAGTCTCTAGCCTTCTTCTGTGATGTTCCTGACTCCATCAAGTGAGAATAGGGATCCTTTGGGTCAAATGAGTTCTTCAAAGCCATGCAGAAGTGCTTGGGTTTTCTCATGACTCCAAACCACATAAAGAATCTATACCTGACATTCAGTAGGCCTCAAAATGGAGAAGCAGAGCAGTATTAACGGCAGGTCTATTTAATCACTCCTGGTTCACAGGAATGGTGTCCAGGCCACCCTGACTTTAGGCAAATGAGGGCCAAAGGTGCTCATTTTGGTCACTGTTTTGGGCTGCGCCCCTCATGGAAAAATTCAGCCAGAGGTTATGATGAGTGTCTATATGGAGAACATGAGGGCCTTGTGGGAGTGTTTAGGTTTTAATTTTGGTCATTTGTGTGGCGGTTGGAAGAAATGACTGGGTCCAACTGGTCTTGAACTCTGGTGTGAGTTCAAGGGGACTTAGAGACTGAGTTCTGGAAATGAACTCAGAGAAGTATTGCCATGAATTGTGTTAGGATTTTCGCAGGCCACACATGAGAGTCGCCCTTATAAACTGAGATCTAGGTCCAGGGTGGCTTTCCACAGAGCACTGAGAATCACAGCCTGGATATCACATGATTTTTTCTAAAACACATGGCAGGCATACTTGAGCGTCAAAACACACAGGGACCTCACATTGTAGACCTCAATAGTCCTGGATTTCGGTGACCTTTTGGCCACTCCTTGGGAAGACTTGCCTGTGAGAGTTTTCCAGAGGTTTCATTGAAATGAGCTTCCTCACCATTTAATGTTTCCTGAAAAAATTGAAACCCACAGTGCCTCCAACCTCATGCTTGAATAATGGCTAGATAAATACCATGAAATTTTTAAAATTCCCTTGACCAGGTTGCACAGGAGAACCTTTGGATATACTGTTGCTGATGATGAGTGTATCAGACAGTTCCTTGATTGACTGGGTTTCATGAAAATGGTGTAGAACAGAGATGCCAGTAAGTTCAAGCCTGCTGATTAGTGGACCTACAGCAGAGATGTGCAGTTTTGTGATAAAACTTCTGTCGTGGGGCCTTGTGGATCTGCCTTTTACTTCCAAATGGCTTGTGGCTGACATGGTGCATCCAGCAGACCCTTATATGTAAAGGCATCTTTTTATAAGTAGAGGTTTAAGGGAAATCTTAACAATCAGGTTATTATGGTCAAGGGGGCAAACTGTGTGGGATAGAAACCTGGTTGGTGCATTCTCCTGCTGACCCTGACCCACCACACATGACAGAACTCCCTCCAGCACTGTGTTCCAGTTGAGCTCCTTGTATTCCATGAAGCAAATATTAAATTCCCAGTGCAGCACCAAGAATCACGACGAAATGTGGAGGATGACCAAATGGATACACAGCCAACATGTGGATACACTTAGCCCCCCGTGGCCACAGTTTACCTACAAAGAGAGAATTCAGCACTGCTGCCTCATGTTCATTGGAAAATAAGAAACCATATCCACAAGGTCACAGAGATGAAGACCCAGCTTTGATGGTCTCCCTAGAAAGGAAGCTAAAGCTCCCGACAACAACATATGTTTTAAGTGCCCAACCTCAGAGACAGTTTCTCAAGAAGTCTTTAGGCAGGCAGAGGTCCATGTTTGTGGAGTGTTTACCCTGTCCCTTACTTTTGGAAACTCCTCTACCACTTCCAAGGTTGTGAACTCCTGATCGTATTCCATTCCAGATATGTAGTCATGGATTTTCTAACTCTTCTCCTCTAATTATGTCTTACTTGGGGCGTAGGTGATATCTAGGTGTTGTTCTTGATGAGAGTGGGAAGATTTTTGTGTACCACATATTTGCATACACATTGGATTCATTTTTCTATTTTCCATTCAATATACTGATTCCCTGACACTAACTCACACCCTACTAGACTCTGATTACTAATCCTAATATAATGGAGGAAAGTAACCAAAACATTATAGAAACACAAGCAGTTCAGAGGAGGCATGGTGTATAGTTGGACTTGTTATTTGCATGATAAATGGTAGGTGTTAAAAATATAGTCAATTGTTAATTGAAATAGTTCTCCATTCTTTTTAATGTTAACTTATTTCTGAATTTCTGTCTCCATTTCTCTGGAGCCTATTCAGCACATGTATTTTTATATGCACATATAGAATCCTACCTGGTATCACACGTACATTTTTGTGAGGTGGCTAACTTTGCAGATACAAATTGTGAGAAGAGATCACTCCTCCTAAACGCTTTTGGATCTTAAAATTCCACTTATGGGTGAGGTTCCTAGTTGAACAACATTATACATAAATCCATGTTCACTAAAATGAATACTTTTTAATCTGTGGATGATATATATTTCAAGATAAATTTTGATACCCATATATATTTATATATTGCTACTTTTTAATGTATCTGTGATATATATATATATATATATATTTTACACCCTCCTGATTTTTAAAAATATGAAATATATGTGTCTTATATACACTCCCTAAATCCATTCATGTCATGAATGTGGATTTATAATAAAATGTTCACAAGATTATGCTCAGATATATTCATCCACCTGAAATATATATTTGATTCCTAGTACTGAAAACTAACTTTAGTAAATGGTCCTTTCAAATCCTAATGTTTCTACAGTAACTGACCCAGTTTAACATCAATGCAAGTAGATTCCTATGGTACATGATATGTATTTTGACATTCATTTTCATTCAACACTGGTACATTACTATTTTTTTCAGTTTTTGCACATCATAGGATATATATTTCATCCACAAGTTAGGAAATTTATACGATTTTTTTTATACTTACAATCACTTCCTGCTTCAGAACACATGTATTCCTCTATGTTTCTTGATTCGTCTTTTCATGAGACTTCTTTCCAAACACATAATTTTCCATTTCCATAATCACTTTTGAAGCTAAACTCACACACCTTTCATGATAAAACATAACCCTAATATTACCATTAGATGCATAACTCGTTGGAATGAATGATTGTATATCAATATAAGATTTCTTATATATTTTCAGATATTAATTCAATCCATGATTTAAAGTGGAAACAGTTATATTATTTATTCACAGTATTGTCAATTCATGCATTACTTCTATATTCATAGACACAGGGTACAACTCTGTGTACCCCCAATACTAATTTATACGTCTTCAAAATATTGCTCCCAGAAATGTTAGAAAAAATACTCATGTCACCTGATCTACATATACATTTTATCACTGTAATATTCTGATCACAAAATGCAAAGGTCAAACTTATGATTGTAGCAAATCCTAAATGGAAAGTGATCCTGGATTACTAAAAACTTCCATGTCCAGGTTGCCTAATGCTCTCAAATGTCAATCATATTGCTGACTACATATTTGTTTCTTCCTAAAATTATACATTGAAACTCAACCTTGTTGTTAATGTCTAATCCTATCATTCACTTTATACTTTGCCTGATTTCATAATGTGTGTATTGATATCTGATTTCCTACATATTTTCTCCAGTTCATCATTGTGACTGACTCTTCACATGTGCTGACATTTACATTCACTCTCTAACCGAAACCCTATTGCTAAAGAACTTTTGTTCCAAATCCTATACACAGTCTTCTTCCTAAACCTACCAACTATATTCCTAATCCTACCGACTATCCCTTTTTGAATGGATGTTCTCTTCTACATTTAATTATCCAAGTAAAGGTCGGATGAGGTCGAAAGAAGAGACCACCAAGAGACTATCTCATGCAACAGCGCAGTGTTTATTGGGGGTCCAGCATGCTGATGCTCAGAGCTCACTTGAATAGAGTAGAGAGCCCTTAGAACAGCTTAAGCAGAGCTTATACACTTTCCTTGGTGACGGCAGGGAGGGAACTTTATTGATAGGTCAGGGCGAGTGGTCAGTTTGCATGCAACCCAGTGAGGGAGCACATTCTGCAGTTAGTCAGTTGGGGACAGCACATTCTGGGAACAAGATTAGCAAACATTTCTCAAGATTTCAACAGTGTTTTGTTAAGCATACAGGAAAAAAGGAAGTGAAAAGTGCCTATTTAATTAACCTTTCATTCCCCACTTCTTCTTCTGGCTACTTTTAATCATAAAAGTGATCATTGCGGGGTGTCACATTCTATGTTTGCTAGTGGGGTATTACCATAAGTTTAACTCATCCAATTTGAGCTTGGAAAAAAGAAACTACACGGTTGAGCAAACAGGGTTTTATAGTTAGCAATAATATGAGGATAATTATTGAACTGTCCAGGGTTGATAAATGCGTAGTTAACCAGGGGGACTGTGTGAACCAAGACTCAAACCACACTTTTTGGGCCTCTCTCTCTCATTGACACTCTTCAAGGCATCTTTTTAATTTACTCCAAGATTTTTTTACAACTCCAGTATGGTCGGCAAAAACACAACATTCTCCATCAATGCAGAACAAAGGCCCCCTTCTTTCATGAAGAGGAGGTTCAACCCTCGCCTTTTCTGTAAAATAACTTCAGAGAGAGAGGTTAAAGATTCCTGCAAAGCCAAGATGGAGGATTCTAATATCTTTAAGTTTTGGTCTATTGCTGCTTCTAATTGTCTCATTTGTTGTATCCCATGGACCAAGGCAGTGGTTCTTGTGCTCACGCCTGCAGCAACTCCTATTCCTAATAGGATGGCTAAAGTGATGGATATATGTTCTCAGTGGAACCGGGTTTTATGCCCCCCTATTTGAACTTCAAATGAACCTGCATTATGATAAAGCACTCTGGGAAACATCTTCACCTTTACACATTTAATCACATCGTCTTGACAATTTCATGAAAACATAAACAATGTTTAAGTCTATAGAATTATACTGTTGTAGAGACGGACAAGGCACGGCACCTAAGATACTACCAAAAACAGGGAAACTTTCCATTTTATTAGCAACCGGATTCAGAGGGCATTACTTCTGTTATAATCAATTAATTCCCTGTAACTCACGTTTAGGTAGTTTCAGAATTTTGTACCCAACATATAAGGGAAGGGGCGCAGAAGTTCACAGCCTGCAGAAGTTCACAAAAAGCAGATTTTTTTCTGTTTTATTCCTCTGTTCTGGGCAAGTTAACTTTTCAAGGACACCTGGGTGAAGGAGAGCTTTTTTTTCCCTTTATTTTTCCCCCTTCCAGCTGTTACCATGGAGCCCAGTTGGTAACTTCTTTATCTTTGAAATGTAGCCATCTCTGTGAAGCCCCAGATCAATGCCAAAGGCCTTGTTCACATATTTTGTGAAAAACTAGTAAGGGGGTGTCTAACTTAGGAGTGCTGATATTTTTAGCCAGTGACCAAGTACAACAGGGCAACATGAAAAGAGGAAGTTTATCTACTTTGAAGTCTTTCATGGGGACTCTTTTCCTGAAAGTCCTAAAGTCAGCCGTGCTGAAGACTTCCGTAGAAGGTCAATTAATGTTTTTCTGTGGGCCTGGAAACGAGGGGGGAGATGGGGAAGGCGTGGCTGTGAGCAGCTCCGTGGATCTGAGAATGAGGTAGCAGAGATGTGAAAGAATACTGACAAAGGTGTTTGTGATTTTCCTAGCAACAAAAAGGTGAGCAGTAGAACAGGTAGAACAGAGGAGAAGATAGGAGTTAGTATCCCTAAAAGCCTGTGAGGGACTTTAAATTCTTAGTAACCTGTTTTCACTAATGACAAAGAAACTTTAAAGGCCATTTTCACTACATCTTGGATAGGGGTCTGAGGGTTCTCCTCAGCTGGTTTGAGCTTTGGGTTAGCTGGTAAGAGGAACTGGTGGGACCCGGTGTGGGCACTGACTGGAGAAGAGAGGAGTGATTCGGTGGAGGGTTACCTCAGTACCTGCTACCTCAGAAAGGGGGAAATGGTCTGAGATCCGGCGGAGGTTTGGGTTTTTGATCTAGTAATTGGAGGGGAGAAATCATGTTGCTGAGGTGAGAGTGACAGCAGAGAGTCTGGAGCAGAAGGCTGAGTGTGAGGACCTATTGGAGAAGCATAGTTCAGGATGTGAGCGAAGGAGGGAAAAGGCCTCCACATAGGGAAATCTCCTTTCACCCTTTTGAGGACATTCAGAAGTTAAAAAGGTCATGCAGAATTTGAGGATCTAGAGACCCCTCTAGGGGCCAACAGTTTGGGTGATCTAATTGGTAATAGGGCCAATGCTGTGTACAGAATTTGATGAGGAGTTTGGGTTCCATCATGCACTGCCTGTATGATCACATCCCTAGACTTACAGAAGAAGTCGGCATTCCCCCCACACAACCGTGACTGTTTGTGGCTTTGGTAGTCCACCGGGCAAACATAGTAATCTAGGCTAGCCAACCTGCATCTGGCTCGCGTGTCCCTACATCCATAATGATTGTTTCCATTATCAATGGTGCAGAATGGATTTAATGGAAATTTAGTGGGATCCTCTTCATCAGGTATATCCCAATAGGAAAGACCTATAGCCAGCTGACAAATGTCTGGGTGGATTGATGTCCACCAAGTCCCTAAGTGGGCTGCATGCGAGATAGATCATACTTCTTTACCAGTAGGATTTGTGATCAGCCATCGCTGCTGAACGGGTTTAATAGGTTTAGGACTACTGGTGGTCAAGGGAAGAGTCTATAGCCTTAGACACAGGGTAAATACACAATTTGAAAGTTTTACCAATCTTTTCCAGTTTCCAGCCAGAGTCTGGACAGGGCGCAGGCTTGAGATGAGAGGTATGGATCCAGGAAGTGATTCTGTCTTCCTTTACTGCTGTAGGTGTTATAAGTAGCACCTTGCATCGTCATTTCCAGTGGGGTTTCAGGGATGACACCTGATGTCGACTTATGTAGATGAAGTCTCTTACTTGATATTGATGTAGAGTCCATTCGTCCCCAGGTTGATAGGCATTGGCCATCTGTTTTCACAGGTATCCCTGAGTTCTTTAAAGAGCTTTAATTCAGTCAAGCAATGCGGTGTGGAAGGAATCGTTAGGTCTTAGAGTTGGGGTTAGGTCCCTTACTGAAGGAGGGGAACCATGGACAATTTCATAGGGGGTGAGGTTACACAAAGAAACAGAGGGAGTGTTTCTTCCATGAAATAGTGCATAAGGCAGGAGCATAGTACAATCTATTATGCAGGTTTCTAAGCTTAATTTCGTTATGGTCTCTTTAATGGTTCTATTCATTCTTTCTACCTGTCCTGAACTCGGTGGTCTATAAGCACAATGTAACTTTTAATCAATCCCCAGGGTCTTGCCTAACCCCTGACTTACTTGGGCTACAAACGCCAGTCCATTATCAGACCTTATTACTTTAGGCAGGCCGTATCTTGTAAAACTATCTTTCAGGATCTTCTTGACAACCATTTGCGCTGTTTTGTTTTTTTTTCTTTTCTCCTGGAAAAGGCTTCAATCCATCCTCAAAATATATCTACAAAGACTAGGCGATATTTAATTTCAAACCTTGCTGGCTTAATTTTAGTAAAGTCCACTTCCCAGAATTGTCCTGGTCTGGTTCCTCGTAGGTGCTTTTTTGCAGGAAGCTTGGAAGGGTAAGCATTAACCATGACAGACCTGACAGGCTTTTGTTACCCATTCAGTTATTTCCTTTTGCTTTGAGTCGGTTAGTAAAAAACTCTGTTCTTCATCCTTCAGGAATGAATGCAATTTCTTTGAACCAAGGTGAGTGAGTTGATATACATTTTCTACTGACATATTTAGAGCCGTGACTATAGGAGTTTTTATTGAAGGATTTAGAAATTCCACTTGTGGGCCTTCAGGGTTAAAAGATATTTTGGCCCGGAGCTTGGTGATCAGATCTCTGCCCATCAATGTGGCCGGGCATTCTGGGATTACTAAGAACGAGTGATGGATTTTTCCTTTCCCCTGGTCCATGGTCCTCTTAGTTGTCCAAACCCGATATTTTCTGCCATTAGCCCCTTGAATTAGAGACCTTTTTATTTGATAGAGAGACCAATGGGGCCATAAGGGCAGAGTATATTGCCCCTGTATCCACTTCAAAGTTTGCTAGGGTCCCCTCCACTTCAAAATTTACCCTGAGCTCTCGGAGGGGATCTGAGACCCAACATTCTTAGTCATCCTCCAGAGTCAGAATGGCTGGCTAGAGTGGCTGTCTCTTTCAATGGCACTCTTTGAAGCAGTGTCCTTTTTCTTTACAGTAGGCACATTAAATTGAGGCCAGGGGTGGCCTCTAGTCTGGGCCCCGGTATCCCTTCCTGTCTCCATGTTTCTTATTTCTGGCCTATTTGTTGTTGTGACCAGGACCTTAGTCAATGCCTTAGTCTGTCTTTTGTTTCTTTTATCCTTCCTTTGCTCCCTACTCTTCCTCACTTTCTCTCTTATAGTATACCTTCTCGGCTACTCTGACTAAATCTCTCAAAGTCATATCTTGTAATCCATCTAAGCATTGTAACTTTCTTTTAATATCCATGGCAGCTTACCCATAAAGGCCATCTTGACAGATCACTTTTGATCCTCTGCCTGAGGATCGAAAGAGTATATCTCCTATATGCCTCCATAATTCTCTCTAAAAACATAGAGGGAGATTCATCAGGCCCTTGAATAATCTCTCTTAACTTGGCAAAATTTGTAAGTCGCCTAGCGGCCACTAAGATACCCACAATTAGAGCCCAGTGATAAGTGGACAGATGCTCCCTACCTTCAAAGGTGTTGGGGTCCCAGTTTCGTCGATTCAAGGGAAAGCCCGGTTAAATATTTTGGGAAGTTTTGTCGGTCACACATCTGGTCAGAGGATATTTTTCTCTAGCATCCAGGAGGATTCTCTTTTGTTTCTCTGTCATGAAGAGACAACCCTAGGTGTTGTTGGCAGTCATCCCAAGTAGGCTGGTGTGAAAACATCAATGACTCAACCACACCTAGGAGCCGGTTGGGGTCCTCGGTAAAAGGGGGATTTTTATTTTTCCAGTTATATTGGTCTGAAGAGGAGAAAGGTAAATACTGGTAGGCTTGCATTTTTCCCCCAAGGCCGTTGTCAATCATTGGCCCCTAGGGATGGAGGGGGAGCATCATTCGAGTTCCAGGTTTTTCAATCATTCACCGCTGGTGAGTACCTTTACCCGGGCTAGCTTCCTCCAGAAGAGGAGGGGCTGTGTGTGCCGCGGGGAAATTATCTGGAGGGTGCTGGGCTGGCTTAGCTTTCTCCATGGTGAAGAGGTTGAGTCAGCAGCAAGGGAATCACTTAGAGGGTGTTGGTCTTTGGGGGACGTGGGCAGGAGATAAGGAGGGGGACGAGAGTCGAGTAGAGTCAAATCTTGTGTATCAGGGAGAACAGAGGTTGGAGGAGGAAGAGGAGCAGAGGGTTTGAGAGATCATGGGGGAAGAAGTAGGAGTGGTGGTAGGGGCAAGGAAATGCTTCACCCATGAAGGAGATTTGCAGAGGTCCTGCCAAGTTAAGATATATGGCTGTTGATCCAGATGGCTATGTGGCCCTGGCTGAAAGACAATATCGTCTGACTTTTTAAATTAGTGGGAAGTAGAAAGATCCTTCTAGGGGCCATCCGAATCCAAAGGTGGGCCATTCTGAGGCACAGAGAGTCTGCCAGGTCCAGAATTTTACTGAAAAAGAAAGATTCTGAGCCCTTAAGGGTACTTTGGTCCAGTGATCAAGGGTCAGGGACAGAGGCATTGAAGTGCTCTGTCCCATAATAAAAGATACACAAACAGTAAAAGCAACGACACATGACACAGACAAGACAAGGAAATAAAGAAAGACAATGGAACTTTCAACACTGAGACCAGGACTAAGTATCTGGCCCAACCCGATGGGCTGGCGATACTGAATCTGAAACAAAATATCACTGAATTGAGGAGACTATTGCTCCTCAATTTCCCGAATACTCTGGAGCATCCCCCAGGGATGTGGCCTGTGGCTCTGTGACACGTATGTCAGCCACCTTCGGAGAGAGCTCACACTCTTCATTGACAGCCATTTTGCGAAGCCCTAACCTGAAACCTGAAACCAGAAAGAGGCACCATACATACCCCAAGAGGAGCCTGTTGGGGTCTCTCGTTCGCCGCTGCCGGATCTCAGTGGAACCTCCATATGTAAAGGTCAGGCGAGCATCCGGTGAAGAGCCCACCAAGAGACTGTCTCAAGCAAAAGCAAAGGGTTTATTGGGGATTCAGCATGCTGGGGCTCAGAGCTCACTTGAATAGAGCAGAGAGCCCTGAGAACAGCTTAAGCAGAGCTTATATACTTTCCTTGGAGAGGGCAGAGAGGGAACTTTATTGTTTGGTCTGGGCGAGTGAGCAGTTTGCGTGCAACCGGGTGAATGAGTACATTCTGCAGGTTGGCAGTTGGGGACAGCACATTCTGGGAACAAGATTAGCAAACAGTTCTCAAGATTTCAATAGTGTTTTGTTAAGCATACAGAAAAACAGCAAGCGACATTTACCTATTTTACTAAATTTTCATTACCGAATATACTTTGCCAGATTTCCTAATGTCTCTATTGAAATCTGCTTTCCTACATATTTTCCCCAGTACATCATTGTGACTGACTCTTCACAAGTGCTGACATTTACATTCACTCTATACCCGAAACCCCATAGCTAAAGAACTTTTGGTGCAAATCCTATACTTACTCTCCGTTCTAAACTTACCAACTATCGTCCTAATCCTACCGACTATCCTTTTTTTAATTTTTTTTCTTAAAGAAAGAGTTAGAGAGAGAGGGAGAGAGAGAGAGAATTTATTAACATTTAGTTTTTTTAGTACTTGGCAGACACAACATCTTTGTTTGTACGTGGTGCTGAGGATCGAACTCGGGCCGCACGCATGCCAGGCGAGCGCGCTACCACTTGAGCCACATCCCCAGCCCCCCGACTATCCATTTTTGACTGGAAGTTCTTTTTGACAATCAATCATTCAAAGTACAAGGTCCTATGCCTTTGTATTTTGATTTATCTGAGACATCTGTGCAGAAAATAAATCAAAGCTAAATATTGCAATCAAAGACCAATGCCCTTCTGGGCTTCAAATATTACCTTTATTTCTGTTTTCGTACTTATATTTCACCTATATATTCTTGAAAATATCGAAGGTTCGCCATACCATTATTCATTCAGCAGAATGATTCCTAACCCCAATCGAAACTGTTATTAACCCTAACCATACACTCTTCCCTCAATCTAACTTTACAGAAGAGCAGGGACAGAGTTGATCTTACAATACAGGAATGTACGGTTTCTTCCAACTGCTGAGAAACTCAAAGGTCCACGCAAAAATGATCTCTGGAGAAGTTGTAGGCACATATGTAGGAACTGAGAGAGCAAAAGTCATCTTCCATTGAAAACAACCTGGTCAGGATGAAGGGATGTGTCTGAATCAGCCTCTCTCTTCTTAATATGGAGAAGAAGGACCAAACCAGGCCAGTGTGGAGAGCACTTCCCGGGTGCCTATGGTTGATATACCATTCGAACTTTTGAAAGTGTCACAGGATGTAGGGGGAGCCTCCATTTCATGGGACACTTTGAAGCAACTGTTAGAACAAAGTGGTTGCCAAGGCAGTGACCTCATTCAGATCTTGAAGGAAGTGACCTCACCTAACATCCTTTGTGATGGACCACTCTGAACTTGGGATCCAGGAAGCCAGGAACCCAAATCCTGTCTCAGTCCCAGTCCCAGTCCCAGTGGTCTCAATTGTTCGGATTTACCAAGGACAGAGTCAGTCTTTCTTGGTACCTACGGAGGTGAGGATGCCCAAATGCCAGGAAAGCTCTGAAGAGTGGCCTTTCCTGAGAAAGCAGTTAGTGGATCACCGCTGGCTCCTGAGAACTTCACAGTGTTGACCAAGGAGACCAGATCTGAGACAGGACAGGACATTTCGGGGTAACATAGTATGGCCCACCAATCAGAGGACACTATGGATAGTCACAGACTGACTTGGGGGAAGAAGTTGTCTTTGTGGATGTGGCTGTTGGTTTGTGGTTTGGTCTCATGTTCTGAGAATAGGTAATAAAGGCGGTTTTTTGGTTTGAAGTGAATTGTTTCTAATAAGTCTTATGAAAAGGCGAGTGTTTCTAAGTCTGTGTATCCCACTGTGTCCGTGGTTCTAGACATCAGAAAAGAGAATGCATCAATGGATGACTCCTGTCTAGTAGAAATCTTCCCAACATTCATCCTGCCAATTTATGAATGGACTGCGGCTTGCCTTATGAATGGGCAACACCTACTATCTTCCTAAGTTTCTATTTTGTTCCTGAATTCACTCCACTCTCAAAAATAGGCTCATGGTTATGTGTCCAATATATATACCACCTCCAAGCTCTGTGACATGGCCATGTACTGGATAGCTAAAGGGAATGGCGAGCATCTCAGAAAACTCAGATATCAGTGTGACCAGGAAAGTCTCAGTGGAGAAATCCTGCTTTGGGCCATTTGCTTACCTATTGTTCTGTTGCCCTGAATTTCAGAAAGCTTTTTGCCTCAGATTACTCCTTTGTGAAGCCTGAAGAAAAGAGTCTTCAAATGCAAATGAATGGGCATCACCTGTGGCTCTTTGCTTGATTGCTTTGGAAAGGGATGTGTCTGAATCAGCCTCATGACCCTGTGTGAGGCTGTGGCTTAGATTCTTAGCACCTGATGGATCTAAAGAAAGATACCATGTGTGCATCCAAAACCAAAATGGCCAATTGAGGAGTCATTGTGGATTAAGTCTTTTGCTTTCCTCTGTTAGATTCCTGAAATCCATCAAGTGAGAATAGGGATCTTTTGGGTCAAATGAGTTCTTCAAACCCTGCAGAGACTAGCCCAGAGGTGCTTGGCTTTTCTCATGACTCCAAATCACATAAAGAATCTATACCTGAAAGTAAGTAGGCCCCAAATTGGAGATGCAGAGCAGTATTAAGTGCAGGCCTATTTAATCACTCTTGGTTCTCAGGAAGGGTGTCCAGGCCACCCTGACTTTAGGCAAATGAGGGGCAAGGGAACTTATTTGGATACTGTCTTTGTCTGTGCCCCTCATGGAAATTTCCAGCCAGAGGTTATGATAAGTGTCTATATGGAGAATGTTGAGGGCCATGTGGGAGTGTTTTGGTTTTAATTCTGGTCATTTGTGTGGCGGTTGGAAGAGATGACTTAGTTCACCTGGGCTTGAACTCTGGTGTTATTAGAGACTGAATTCTGGAACTGTCCTCAGAGAAGTATTGCCATGAATTGTGTTGGAATTTTAGGAGGCAACACATGAGAGTCATCCTGAAAACTGAGATCCTGGCCAAGGTGGCTTCCACAGAGCACTGGGAATCTCAGCCAGGATTTCACGTGATTTTATTCTGAAAGTCTTGGCAGCCATAATTGAGAGTCAAAACACACATAGACCTCACATTTTAGACCTCAATGGGCCTGGATTCATGTGAAATATTGGCCACTCTTTGGGAAGCCTTGCCTGTGAGAGTTCTCCAGAGATTTCTTTGAAATGAGCTTCCTCACCATTTAATGTTTCCTAAATAATTTGAAACCCACAGTGCCTCCAACTTCATCTTTGAAAAATAGCTAAATACATACCATGAATTTTTTGAAATTTCAATGACCAGGTGGCAATGGAGAAACTTTGGATGACTTGTTGCTGGTCATGAGTGTACCAGACTGTGCTTGGATTTACTTGGTTTCATGAAAACAGTGTAGAAAAGAGATCCCTGTAAGTTGGAGACTGCTGAGTAGTGGGCCTAGAGCAGTGGTGTGCAGGTATGTGATAAAACATCTGTGGTGGTACCATGTGGATCTGCCCTTGGATTCCAAATGGCTTGAGACTGACATGGTGAAGTCAGCAGACCCTATTATATAAAAGCATCTTGTTATATGGAGAGGTTTCCGGGCAATGTTCAGAATCAGATTGCTATGGACAAGCAGGCAAGCTATGTGGGGTAGAAGCCTGGTTGGTGCATTTTCCTGCAGACCTTGACCCACCACATGTGACAGAACTCCCTCCATCACTGGTACCTGTTGAACTCCTTGTATTTCCTGAAGCAAATACCAAATTCGCAGTGCAGCAGCAAGAAACACCTCGAAAAGTGGAAGATGATCAAATGGCTTCACAGTCCACATGGGAAGACACTTAGACCCCAGTGGCCACAGTTTACCTACAAAGAGAGAATTCAGCACTGCTTCCTCATGTTCATTGGAAAATAAAAAAAAACATATCTTCCAGGTCACAGAGATCAGACCCAGCTTTGTTGGTCTCACTAGAAAGGATGCTAAAATTCCTGACAACAACATATATTTCAAGTGCCCAACCTCAGAGGCAGTTTCTCAAGAGTCTTTAGGCCCAATGAGCTCCATGTTTGTGGAGTGTTTACCCTGTCCCTCACTTTTGGAAACTCCTCTACCACATCCAAGATTGTGAACTCCTGAATATTTTCCATTTCTGATATGTATTCACAGATTTCCTAACTCTTCTTCTCTAATCGTGTCTTATTTGGGGCAAAGGTAATGTAAAGGCAATGTTCTGGATGAGAGTGGGAATATTTTTGTGTAGTACATATTTGCATACACATTGGATTCATTTTCCTATTTTCCATTCGAATTACTGAATTCCTGACACTAACCCATACCCTAATAGACTCTGACTACTAATCCTAAAATGATGGACAAAAATAACCAAACAGAATGGAAATGAAAGCAGTTCAGAGAAGGCATGGTGTATAGTTGGACTTTCCTTTTGAATGAAAAAGGGTAGGTGTTATAAATCTAGTCAATTTTTAATTGAAATTGATCTCCATGTGTTTTTAAAGTTAACAAATATGTGAATTCCTGTCTCCCTTTCTCTGCAGCCTGTTCAGCACATGTATTTTTATATGCAAATATAGAAACATAACTGGTATCACACGTATATCCTTGTGAGTTTGGCTGTCTTGGGAGATACAAATTGTGGGAAGCGATCACTCCTCCTAAACGCTGTTGGAACTGAAACTTCAACCTATGGGTGAACTTCCTAGTTGAACAATATTATACATAAATCCATGTTCAGTAAAATGATTATTTTTGGATCTGTGGATGATATATGATTCATAGTGAATTTCGATTGGCATGCATATTGATACATTTTAGTGTCTGTGTGCGTGTGTGTGTGTGTATATATATATATATAAATACATAAATGCACACACACATATCTATATCTATATCTATATCTATATCTATATCTATATATATATCTATATATATAAACTCTCAAGATTTTTCAAAATATGAAATATATGTTTCTTATTATACACTCCCTAAATTCATTCGTGTTCATATATGTAAATTTATAGTCAACATTTCACAAGATTATTCTCATAAAAATTCATCCACTTGAAATACGTATTCGTTTCCTAGTACTGAAAACTAACTTCAGTGAATAGTGCATACAAATCATAATATTTCTACAGTAACTGACGCAGTTTAGCATCAATGCAAGTAGATTCCTATGGGATATGATGTGTATTTTGACGTTCATTTTCATTCAAAACTGGTGCATTACTATTTTTTCAGTTTTTGCACATCATTGGATATATATTTCATCCACAAGTTAGGAAATTTATAGGCTTTTTTTATACTTACAATCAAATCCTGCTTCAGAACATATGAATTCCTCTATATTTCTTGACTCATCTTTTCATGAGATTTCTTTCCAAACACATTATTTTCCATTTCCATAATCACTTTTGAAGCTAAACTCACACACCCTTCATGATAAAACATAACCCTAATATTACCATTAAATGTATAACTCGTTGGAATGAATGATTGTATATCAATATAAGATTTTTATATATTTTCAGATATCAATTCAATCCATGATTTAAAGTGGAAACAGTATATTATTTATTCACAGTATTGTCAATTCATTCATTTCTTCTACATTCATAGACACAGGGTACAACTCTGTGTACCCCCAATACTAATTTATACCTCTTCAAAATATTGCTCCCAGAAATGTTAGAAGAAATACTCATGTCACCTGATCTACATATACATTTTATCACAGTAATATTCTGATCACAAAATGCAAAGGTCACACTTCTGATTGTAGCAAATCCTAGATGGAAAGTGATCCTGGATTACTAAAAACATCCATATCCAGGTTTCCTAATGCTCTCAAATGTCAATCATATTGGTGACTACATATTTGTTTCTTCCTAAGATTATATATTGAAACTCAACCTTGTTGATAATGTCTAATCCTATCATTCACTTTATACTTTGCCTGATTTCATAATGTGTGTATTGATATCTGATTTCCTACATAATTTTCCCAGTTCATCATTGTGACTGACTCTCCACATGTGCTGAAATTTACATTCACTCTCTAACCGAAAACCTAGGGCTATTGAACTTTTGGTCCAAATCCTATACTCACTCTTCTTCCGAAACAGACCGACTATCTTCCTAATCCTAACAACTATCCCTTTTTGACTGGATGAACTCTTCTACATTCAATCATCCAGGGTACAAGATGATATGCCATTGTATATTGATTTATCAGAGACATCTATGCGAACGAAATTCAATGCTAAGTATTCCAATCAAGGGCCCAATGCCTTTCTGGGCTTAAAATCTTACCTAGATTTCTGTTTTCATACTTATATTTCAAATCTATATTCTTATAAATATCCCAGGTTCCCAATACCATTATTCATCCAGCAGAATGATTCCTAACTCAAATAGAACATGTTATTAACCCTAACCATACATTGTTCCCTCAATCTAACTTTATAGAAGAACAGGGACAGAGTTGGTCTTAATATAGAGGAATATAGGGGATCTTCCACCCGCTGAGGACCTCAAAGGTCCATGCAGAAATTATCCCTGGGGAAGATGAAGGAAGCTATAAAGGACCTGAGAGGGCAAAAGTCATCATGTAAGGCAAACAACCTGGTTAGGATGAAGGGATGTTTATGAATCAGCCTCTCTCTTCTTAATGTAGAGAAGATGGACCAAACCAGGTCTGTGTGAGAGCTGTTCCCGGGTGCCTATGGTTGATATATCGTTCTAAGTTGTGAAAGTGTCACAGAAAGTAGGGGCAGCCTCCATCTCATGGGACCCTTTGAAGGAACTGTTAGGACAAAGTGGTTGCCAAACCAGTGACCTCATTCAGTTCCGAACGGAAGTGACCTATCTCACTTCCTTGGTCTTAGAACACTCTGAACTTGGAATCCCAGAAGCCAGGCACACAGAACCAGTCCCAGACCCAGTCCCAGTGGGCTCACTTGTTTGGTTTTACCAAGGACAGAATCAGTCTTTCTTGGTACCTACTGATTTGAGAATGGCCAAATGCCAGGAGAGCTTTGGAGAGTGGCCTTTCCTGAGAAAGAAGGTAGTGGCTCAAAGCTGGCTCCTGACAACTTCAAAGAGTTTGCCAAGGAGTCCAGATCTGAGACAGTACAGGGCATTTTGGGGGAACATAGAATGGTACAACAATCAGAGGAAATTCCGGAGAGTCAAAGACCTACTTGGGGGAAGAAAGTCCTATGTTGTTGTGGGTGTGAGTTTGTTGTTTTTTCTCATGTTCTGAGAATTGGTAGGAAAGGCAGTTTGTTTGATTTGAAGTGGACTGTTTCTAGTAAGTCGTTTGACAAGGCAAGTGTTTCTATGTCTATGTATCCACTGTGTTTGTAGTTGTAGACATTAGAAAACATAATGCATCAATGAATGTGTCCTGTCTAGTATAATGCTTCCCAGAATTCATACTGCCCAATTTATGATTGGACTGCAGCTTTCCTTATGGATGGGTAGCAATTACTATCTTCCTAATTTCCTGTTTTATTCCTGAATTCTGGCCACTCTCCGGAATAGGCTCATGGTTTTCTGTTCAAGATACTGTGACATGGCCATGTACTGGAGAGCTGAAGGAAATGGGAGCATCTCAGGAAACTCAGATATCAGTGTGACCAGTAAAGTCTATGTGGAGAAACCCTGCTTTGGGAATTTTGCTTACCTATGGTTCTGGTGCTGTGAATATCTAGAAGGTCTTTGCCTTAGGCCACCCCTTTGTGAATCCTGAAGAAAAGAGTTTTCAAATGGAAATGAATAGGCATCACCTGTGGCTCTTTGTTTTATTGCTTTGTAAAGAGATGTGTCTGAATCAGCCCCTTGGCCCAGTGTGATTATTTGGAGAAGTAGATCAGTATTAATGGCAGGCCTATTTGATCATTGCTGGTTAACAGGAAGGGTTTCCAGGCCACCCTGACTTTAGGCAAATTAGAGGCAAGGGAGATTATTTTGGACACTGTCTTGGTATGCACCCCTCATGGAAACCTCAACCCAGAGGTTATGATGAGTGTCTATATAAAAGAAGATGAGGGCCATGTGGGAGTGTTTTGGTATTAATTGTGGTCAGTTGTGTGGCAGTAGGAAGAGATTCCTGGATCAACCTGGGCTTGAACTATGGTGTGATTCCCCTTAGAGACTGAGTTTTGGAACTGAACTCAGAGAAGTATTACCATGAATTCTGTTGGGATTTTAGAAGGCCACGCAGGAGAGTTGCCCTTGGAGACTGAGATTTAGGCCCAGGATGGCTTTCCACAGAGCACTGGGAATCTCAGCTAGGATATCACATGATTTCATTCTGAAAGACTTGGCAGCCATACTTGAGAGTCAAATAACACATGGAACTCACATTGTAGACCTCAATGGGCCAGGCTTCATTTGACCTTTTGGCCACTCTTTGGGAAGACTTGCCTGTGAGAGTTCTCCTGAGCTTTCATTGAAATGAGCTTCCTCACCAGTTAATGGTTCCTGAATGAATTGAAATCCACAGTGACACCAACTTCATCCTTGAAAAATGGCTAGATAAATACCATGGAATAATTCCCAAGAGCAGGTGGCACTGGAGAATCATTGGATGTTCTGTTGCTGATCATGAGTGTACCAGACAGTGCCTTGATTTACTGGGTTTCATGAAAATGGTGTAGAACAAAGATGCCAGTACGTTGGAACCTGCTTAGTAGTGGGCCTAGAGCAGTGGTTTGCAGGTGTATGATAAAACATCTGTGATGGGGCCACATGGATCTGCCATTGGCTTCCAAATGCCTTTTGACTGACATGGTGCAGCCAGCAGACCCTTATATGTAAAGGCATCTTGTTACATTGAGAGGTTTTAGGGCAATGTTCAGAATTGGGTTGCTACAGACAAGGGGGCAAGCTTTGTTGAATAGAAGCCTGGTTGGGGCGTTCTCCTGCACACCCTGACCCACCACACGTGAGAGTACTCCCTCCAGCACTGTGTCCCCGTTGAACTCATGGTATTTACTGAAGCCAATACCAAACTCCCAGTGCAGCAGTAAGAATCACCAGGAAAAGTGGAGAATGACCAAATGGCTTCTCAGTCCACACGAGGAGACACTTAGCTCCCAGTGGCCACAGTTTACCTACAATGAGGGAATTTAGAACTGCTGCCTCATGTTCACTAGAAAAGAAGAAACCATGTCCTTCAGGTCACATATATGCAGATCCAGCTTTGATTGTCTCACTACAACGGAAGCTGAAGCTCTTGACAACAACATATATTACAAGGGCCCAACCTCAAAGGCAGTTTCTCAAAGAGTCATTAGGCCAGCAGAACTCCATATTTGTGGAGTATTTACCCTATCCCATACTTTTGGAAATTCCTCTACCGCCTCCAAGGCTGTGAACTCCTGAGCATTTTCATTTCCACATATGTATTCACAGATTTTCTAACTCTTCTCCACTAATTGTGTCTTAATTGGGGCGAAGGTTATGTCAAGGCATTGTTCTGGATGAGAGTGGGATGATTTTTGTGTAGCACATATTTGCATACACATTAGATTCATTTTCATATTTTCCATTTGAAATACTGAATCCCTGACATTAACCCATAACCTACTAGACTCTGACTACTAATCCTAATATGATGGAGAACAAGAAACCTAACAGAATAGAAATACAGGCCGTTCATAGGAGGCATGGTGTATACTTGGACTTCCCTTCTGCTTTATCAAGGGTATGTGTTATAAATATAGTCAACTTTTCATTGTAATAGTTCTCAATGAGTTTTTAAAGTTAACACATATGTAAATTTCTGTCTCCCATTCTCTGTAGCCTATTCATCACATGTATTTTTTATGCATATTTAGAATCCTACCTGGTATCACAAGTACATTTTTGTAAGCTCACTGATTTTGAAAGATACATATTTTGATAAGATATCAATCCCCCTAAATCATGATGGAACTGAAAATTAAACCTATTGGTGAATTTCCTAGATGAACAACATTATATATAAATCAATGTTCAGTAAAATGAATATTTTTGGATATGTGGATGATATGTATTACACAGTGAATTTCGATTAGCATATAGATTGCTACATTATAATGTCTGTGTGTGTCTGTCTGTCTATCTATCTATCTATCTATATATATATATATATATATATATATATATATATATATATATATATATACTGTCCAGATTTTTCAAAATGTGAAATATATGTTTCTTATTATACACTCCCTAAATTCACTCATGTTTCTATATGTGGTTTATAATCAACTTTTCACAAGATAATTCTCAGAAATATTCATCTGCCTGAAATACATAATTATTTCCTAGTACTGAAAACTAACTTCAGTGAATGGAGCTTACAAATCCTAATATTTTTACAGTAACTGAATCAGTTAAACATCAATGCAAGTAGAATCCTATGGGACATGATGTGTATTTTGAAGTTCATTTTTATTCAATATTGGTATATTATTATTTTTTCAGTTTATGGACATCATAGGATATATGATTTCATCCACAAGTTCAAAAATTTATAGGCATTTGTTTCACTTTTAATCACGTCCTGCTTCAGAACACATGTATTCCTCTAAGTTTCTTGACTGGTCTTTTCATGAGATTTCATACCAAACACATTAATTTTGATTTCCATAATCACTTTGGAAGCAAAACTCACATACCATTCATATTAATTATCACTCTGATATTACCATTAGATGTATAACTGGTTTGAATGAATGATTGTATGTCAATATAAGATTTCTTATATCTTTTCAGATATCAATTCTATCCATTATTTAAAGTGGAACCAGTTATATTATTTATTCACACTATGGTCTATTCATGCATTATCTCTATATTCATAGACACAGTGTACACTTCTTTGTACCCCCAATACTAATTTATACGTCTTCAAAATATTGCTCCCTGAAATGGTGGAAGTGGACTCATGTCACCTGATCTTCATATACATTTAATCACAGAAATATTCTGGACACAAAATGCAAAGGTCACACTTATGATTGTATAAAAGCCCAAATGGAAAGAAAACATGGATTACTAAAAACATCCATGTCCAGGTTCCCTAATGCTCTCAAATGTCAATCCTATTGGTGACTACACATGTGTTTCTTCTTAAAATTATATATTCAAACTCAACCCAATGGAAAATGTCTAATCCTATCCCTCACTTTATACTTTGCCTGATTTCATAATGTCTCTATTGCTATCTGCTTTCCTACATATATTCCCCAGTTCATCATTGTGACTGACTCTTCACATGTGCTGACATTTACTTTCACACTCTAATAAATAACCTATTGCTAAAGAACTTTTGTTTCAAATCCTATACTCACTCTTCTTCCTAAACATACTAACTATCTTCTTAATCCTACCGAGTATCCCTTTTTTTTTTAATTAATTTTTATTGTAGGTTGTTCAAAACATTACATAGTTCTTGATATATCATATTTCACACTTTGATTCAAGTGGGATATGAACTCCCATTTTTACCCCATATACAGATTGCAGAATCACTTCAGTTGCACAACCATTGATTTACATATTGCCATTCTGGAGTCTGTTGTATTCTGCTGCCTTTCCTATCCTCTACTATCTCCCCTCCCCCCTCCCCTCCCCTCTTCTCTCTCTACCCCCTCTACTGTAATTCATTTCTCCCCCTTATATTTTCCCTCCTTTCCCCTCACTTCCTCTTGTATGTAATTTTGTATACCCCTGAGGGTCTCCTTCCATTTACATGCAATTTCCCTTCTCTCTCCCTTTCCCTCCCACCTCTCATCCCTGTTTAATGTTAATCTTCTTCTCATGCTCTTCTTCCCTACTCTGTTCTTAGTTACTCTCCTTATATCAAAGAAGACATTTGGCATTTGTTTTTAAGGGATTGGCTAGCTTCACTTAGCATAATCTGCTCTAATGCCATCCATTTCCCTCCAAATTCTATGATTTTGTCATTTCTTAATGCAGAGTAATACTCCATTGTGTATAAATGCCACATTTTTTTTATCCATTCGTCTATTGAAGGGCATCTAGGTTGGTTCCACAGTCTTGCTATTGTGAATTGTGCTGCTATGAACATGGATGTAGCAGTGTCCCTATAGTGTGCTCTTTTTAGGTCTTTAGGGAATAGACCGAGTAGTGGAATAGCTGGATCAAATGGTGGTTCCATTCCGAGCTTTCCAAGAAATCTCCATACTGCTTTCCAAATTGGCCGCACCAATTTGCAGTCCCACCAGCAATGTACAAGAGTACCCTTTTCCCCACATCCTCGCCAGCACTTGTTGCTGTTTGACTTCCTAATGGCTGCCAATCTTACTGGAGTGAGATGGTATCTTAGGGTGGTTTTGATTTGCATTTCTCTGACTGCTAGAGATGGTGAGCATTTTTTCATATACTTGTTGATTGATTGTATGTCCTCCTCTGAGAAATTTCTGTTCAGGTCCTTGGCCCATTTGTTGATTGGGTTATTCGTTATCTCATTGTCTAATTTTTTTAGTTCTTTGTATATTCTGGATATTAGGGCTCTGTCTGAAGTGTGAGGAGTAAAGATTTGTTCCCAGGACGTAGGCTCCCTATTTACCTCTCTTATTGTTTCTTTTGCTGAGAAAAAACTTTTTAGTTCGAGTAAGTCCCATTTGTTGATTCTAGTTATTAACTGTTGTGCTATGGGTGTCCTATTGAGGAATTTGGAGCCCGACCCCACAGTATGTAGATCATAGCCAACTTTTTCTTCTATCAGACGCCATGTCTCTGATTTGATATCAAGTTCCTTGATCCACTTTGAGTTAACTTTTGTGCATCTCGAGAGAAAGGGATTCAGTTTCATTTTGTTGCATATGGATTTCCAGTTTTCCCAACACCATTTGTTTAAGATGCTATCCTTCTTCCATTTCATGCTTTTAGCCCCTTTATCAAATATAAGATAGTTGTAGTTTTGTGGATTGGTTTCTGTGTCCTCTATTCTGTACCATTGGTCCACCTGCCTGTTTTGGTACCAGTACCATGCTGTTTTTGTTACTATTGCTCTGTAGTATAGTTTGAAGTCTGGTATAGCTATACGGCCTGATTCACATTTCCTGCTTAGAATTGTTTTTGCTATTCTGGGTCTTTTATTTTTCCATATGAATTTCATGATTGCTTTCTCTATTTCTACAAGAAATGCCGTTGGGATTTTGATTGGTATTGCATTAAACCTATAGAGAACTTTTGGTATTATCGCCATTTTGATGATGTTACTTCTACCTATCCATGAACAGGGTATATTTTTCCATCTTCTAAGATCTTCTTCTATTTCTCTCTTTAGGGTTCTGTAGTTTTCATTGTATAAGTCTTTCACCTCTTTTGTTAGGTTGATTCCCAAGTAGTTTATTTTCTTTGAGGATATTGTGAATGGGGTGGTTGTCCTCATTTCCATTTCAGAGGATTTGTTGCTGATATACAGGAATGCCTTTGATTTATGCGTGTTGATTTTATAGCCTGCCACTTTGCTGAATTCATTTATTAGCTCTAATAGTTTCTTTGTAGACCCTTTTGGGTCTGCTAGGTATAGAATCATGTCATCTGCAAATAGTGATAATTTGAGTTCTTCTTTTCCTATTTTTATGCCTTTAATTTCTTTCGTCTGTCTAATTGCTCTGGCCAGTGATTCGAGAACTATGTTGAACAGAACTGGTGAGAGAGGGCATCCCTGTCTTGTTCCAGATTTTAGAGGGAATGCCTTCAGTTTTTCTCCATTCAGAATGATGCTAGCCTGAGGCTTAGCATAGATTGCTTTTACAATGTTGAGGTATGTTCCTGTTATCCCTAGTTTTTCTAGAGTTTTGAACATAAAGGGATGCTGTACTTTGTCGAATGCTTTTTCCGCATCTATCGAGATGACCATATGGTTCTTATTTTTAAGCCTGTTGATGTGGTGAATAACATTTATTGATTTCCGTATATTGAACCAACCTTGCATCCCAGGGATAAATCCTACCTGATCATGGTGCACAATTTTTTTGATATGTTTTTGTATCCGGTTCGCCAGAAGTTTATTGAGGATTTTTGCATCTAGGTTCATTAGAGATATTGGTCTGTAGTTTTCTTTCTTTGAAGTGTCTTTGTCTGGTTTAGGAATCAGGGTGATGTTGGCCTCATAGAATGAATTTGGAAGTTCTCCCTCTTTTTCTATTTCCTGAAATAGCTTGAAAAGTATTGGTGTTAATTCCTCTTTAAAGGTTTTGAAAAACTCTGCTGTATACCCATCCGGTCCTGGGCTTTTCTTAGTTGGTAGTCTTTTGATGGTATCTTCTATTTCCTCAATTGATATTGGTCTGTTTAGGTTGTCAATATTCTCCTGACTCAATCTGGGCAAATCATATGACTTAAGAAATTTATCGATGCCTTCACTATCTTCTATTTTATTGGAGTATAAGGATTCAAAATAATTTCTGATAATCTTCTGTATTTCTGAAATGTCTGTTGTGATATTGCCTTTTTCATCCCGTATGCTGGTAATTTGAGTTCTCTCTCTTCTTCTCTTTGTTAGCGTGGCTAAGGGTCTGTCGATTTTATTTATTTTTTCAAAGAACCAACTTTTAGTTTTGTCAATTTTTTCTATTGTTTCTTTCGTTTCGATTTCATTAATTTCAGCTCTGATTTTAATTATTTCTTGTCTTCTACTTCTTTTGCTGTTGTTTTGCTCTTCTTTTTCTAGGATTTTTAGTTGAAGTATTAGATCATTTATTTGTTGGTTTTTTTCTTTTTTTAAGGAATGAACTCCAAGCAATAAATTTTCCTCTTAGAACTGCTTTCAATGTGTCCCATAGATTCCGATATGTTGTGTCTGTATTTTCATTTATCTCTAAGAATTTTTTAATTTCCTCCTTGATGTCTTCTATAACCCATTGATCATTCAGTAACCTATTGTTCATTCTCCAAGTGATGCATGATTTTTCCTTACTTCTTTTATCGTTGATTTTCAATTTCATTCCATTATGATCAGATAATATGCATGGTATTATCTCTACTCCTTTATATTGTCTAATAGTTGCCCTGTGACATAATATATGATCTATTTTTGAGAAGGATCCATGTGCTGCTGAGAAAAAAGTGTAACTGCTTGATGTTGGATGGTATATTCTATATATGTCAATTAAGTCTAGGTTATTAATTGTGTTATTGAGCTCTATAGTTTCCTTATTCAACTTTTGTTTGGAAGATCTGTCCAGTGGTGAGAGAGGTGTGTTGAAGTCTCCCATGATTATTGTATGGTGGTCTATTAGACTCTTGAACTTGAGAAGAGTTTGTTTGATGAACATAGCTGCACCATTGTTTGGGGCATATATATTTATGATTGTTATGTCTTGTTGGTGTATGGTTCCCTTGAGAAGTATGTAGTGTCCCTCTTCATCCCTTTTGATTAACTTTGGCTTGAAATCTATTTTATTTGAAATGAGTATGGACACTCCTGCTTGTTTCCGAAGTCCATATGAGTGATATGATTTTTCCCAACCTTTCACCTTCAGTCTAAGTATGTCTTTTCCTATCAAATGCGTCTCCTGAAGGCAGCATATTGTTGGGTCTTGTTTAGTGATCCATTCTGCTAGCCTGTGTCTCTTAATTGGTGAGTTTAAGCCATTAACATTTAGAGTTATTATTGAGATATGGGTTGTTCTTCCAGCCATATTTGTTTATTTATGTTACTAAACATGGTTTGTTTTCCTCTTTGATTATTCCCCCCCACCTTTACTGTACTACCTCCCGCTGTTTGTTTTCATTGATATTTTCCATTTCCTCTTCCTGTAATATTTTGCCGAGGATGTTTTGAAGAGCTGGTTTTCTAGCTGCAAATTCTTTTAACTTTTGTTTATCATGGAAGGTTTTAATTTCATCTTCCATCCTGAAGCTTAATTTCGCGGGATACACAATTCTTGTTTGGAACCCCTTTTCTTTCAGTGTTTGAAATATGTTATTCCAGGATCTTCTAGCTTTCAGTGTCTGTGTTGAAAGATCAGCTGTTATCCTGATTGGTTTACCCCTAAATGTAATCTGCTTCCTTTCTCTTGTAGCTTTTTAAATTCTCTCCTTATTCTGTATGTTGGGCATCTTCATTATAATGTGTCTAGGTGTGGATCTCTTATGATTTTGCACATTCGGCGTCCTGTAGGCTTCTAGGATTTGGGATTCTGTCTCATTCTTCAAGTCTGGGAAGTTTTCTCGTATTATTTCGTTGAATAGATTGCTCATTCCTTTGGTTTGGACCTCAATACCTTCCTGTATCCCCATGACCCTTAAGTTGGGTCTCTTTATGTTATCCCATATTTCTTGAATGTTCTGCTCATGGTTTCTTAACAGCTTTGCTGAGCTGTCTATGTTCTTCTCCAGTTGAAATACTTTGTCTTCATTGTCTGATGTTCTATCTTCTAAGTGTTCTACTCTGCTGGTAGTATTCTCAATTGAGTTTTTAAGTTGGTTTATTGTTTCCTGCATTTCCAGGATTTCTGTTTGTTTGTTTTTTATAACCTCTATCTCCCTGTATAATTGATCTTTTGCTTCTTGGATTTGTTTATGTAATTTATTGTCGAAGTGGTCGAAGTGGTCTTTCATTGTCTGATTTTGCTGTCTAATGTCTTCCTTGAGACTCCAGATCATCTGAAGCATGTATATCCTGAATTCTTTATCTGACATTCATCTGCTCCAGATATTACCTCTTCTAAAGTTGAGTTGACCTGCATTGCTTGTGGTCCTTTCTTTCCTTGTCTTTTCATACTGATCGCGTTTCTTTCTGCTTGTTGAAACTGTTGTGTTATTGATTTTTCCCCCTATATATTTATATTGCTCTTGTATAGCTACAAAGTCTCCCTCGCAGGCTTTGGCGGTGGCTCTGGCCCTCCTCCAATTGAGGCAATGTGCCTTCCACGCCAGGAGGCCGCTGTACCTGTACTTTCGATGTGCCTGTTCTTTCGGTGGTCACAGGTCCGCCTACCTTGCAGGCGTGAGCAGCGGCTTTGGCCCTCCGCTGGCCACTAGGCCTGTTCTGTCTGTCGGTTGCAGATCTGTCTACCTAAAAGGCGCTGGTGGCGGCTCTGCCCCTCCCCCGACCGGGGCGATGTATCTGGCGGGCCACTGGGCCTGTTTTGTCGGTGGTCACGGTTCCGCCTACCTTGCACACGCGTGGAGCAGCTGTTTCATTAGTTCCTGGGCACACTCTCCTTGTTTGCCTCCCTCAGGCCCTAAGTTTGTAGAGCTTGGGGCTGAGAACCCCCAGCAAATTTGCTTACCTTCTGGTAGCCACGCCCCCGTATCTGGTGCAAGAGACCTCAGTTGTCAGCACTGGTGGGAGCTGTAGCTGGGAGACCCGCGCCGCGCGGCTCCCTCCGGCTCCTGCGTCAGCGCCGCCTCAGCTCCCGCCGGTTCCCCTGCCGCTGCCGCGGTTCCCGCCAGCTCCGGCCGGCTCTCTCGCCGCTCCTGCTAATTTAGAATCCGCTGGGAAGGAATCTCTTTGGCCGATCTTTGGTGACTTCCCCTCTCTGCTATGGCGGGCCCCTGCCTCCTTGCAGGAGTGACCGAAGGGAGAGGTGGAACTGGCTTGTCTCTGGTCTGACACAATCTCTGGTTTTAGATCCCAGTTAGCTAATTCATAGAGGCTTGGTTAGATTTCCTTCCCATCCTCTCAAGGGGGGGAGCCCTTTCCCGGGTGGGCAGGGCCGTTAGCAGAGCCGGAAGGGCACGTGCCTTCTGTCGGGCCAGGCGGGGACCCTTCTGGCTGCGCTGGGCCGCCGGGGGCGCCCACAGAGCCAGGCAGATTGCGCCCGCTTGGCTAAGAGCCGGGCGGGGTGACCCTTCGCAGAGCGGGCGGGCCGCCAGGAGTGCCGGGATGGTGGGAGCTGTCTGCCGGCCGGGCAGGGACCCTTCTCAACGAGCAGGGCCGCTGGGGGCGCTTGTAAAGCTGGGCGGCTGCAGCCGCGTGGCTAAGAACCAGGCGGGCGGGGTGGCTGTTTGCAGAGCAAGAGCGGAATGGCGGGAGCTGTCTGCCGGCAGGGCGGGGAACCTTCTCGCAGAGCAGGGCCGCTGGGGGCGCTTGTAAAGCCGGGTGGCTGCAGCCGCGTGGCTAAGACCCAGGCGGGCGGGGTGGCTGTTTGCAGGGCAAGAGCGGGACCGCCAGGGTAGCCGGGATGGCGGAAGCTGTCTGTCGGCCGGGCAGGGACCCTTCTCGCCGAGCAGGGTCTCCGGGGACGCTTGTAAAGCCGGGCGGCTGCAGCCTCGTGGCTAAGAACCAGGTGGGCGGGGTGGCTGTTTGCAGAACAAGAGCGGAATGGCGGGAGCTGTCTGCCGGCAGGGCGGGGACCCTTCTCGCCGAGCGGGGCCGCCGGGGGTGCTTGTAAAGCCGGGTGGCTGCAGCAGCGTGGCTAAGAACCAAGCGGGCGGGGTGGCTGTTTGCAGAACAAGAGTGGAATGGCGGGAGCTGTCTGCCGGCCGGGCGGGGACCCTTCTCGATGAGCAGGGCCACCGGGGGCCGCTTGTAAAGCCGGGTGACTGCAGCCGCGTGGCTAAGAACCAGCCGGGTGGGGTGGCTGTTCGCCGAGCGAAAGCAGGGCCGCCAGGGTAGCCGGGATGGCGGGAGCTGTCTGCTGGCTGGGCGGGGACCCTTCTGCCGCGCTGCTCTGGGCCGCCTGCCGCTTGCAGAAGCGGCGGGTGGCCGCGGGATTGGACTCTGAGCCCGCGCTGCCGGTCAAGTTTCACTTGTCTGGGGCAAACTGTCACGTCTAATAAATTTACTAATTCTCGGCAGGTCTCCTTTCAACGGAATTTTGCTAGAAGAGCCTCAGTAGGTAGAATGTAGCTGTTTTAATTGGTGTTTCTGATCCCGTTAATGTGGAGATATTGAAAGTGCAGCTTCCTCGCCGGCCGCCATGTTGGATCTCCGAGTATCCCTTTTTGACTGGATGTTCTCTTCTACATTCAATCATTCAAGTAACAAGGTCTTATGCTATTGTGTATTGATTTATCTGAGACATCGGTGCAGAATGTAATTCAATGCTAAGTATCAAAATCAAGGGCCCAATGCCCTTCTGGGCTTCAAATCTTACTTAGATTTATTTTTTCATACATATATTTCATCTCTATATTCTTAAAATAATCACAAGTTTCCAATACCATTATTCATGCAGCAGAATAATTCCTAACCCAAATGGAACATGTTATTAACACTAACCATACACTGTTTGTGTTAATAACATGTTTACAGAAGAGCAGGGACAGTGTTGATCTTACAATACAGGAATGTAGTGGATCTTCCATCTGCTGAGAACCTCAAAGCGCCATGCAGAAATGATCCCTGGAGAAGATGTAGGCAGGTATGAAAGACCTGAGAGAGCAAAAGTCATCTTCCATCGCAAACAACCTGGTCAGGATGAAGGGATGTTTCTGAATCAGCCTCTCTCATCTTAATGTAGAGAATATGGACCAAACCAAGACTGTGTGGAGAGCTGTTCCTGGTTCCCTATGGTTGATATACCATTCTAATTTGTGAAAGTGTCACAGGAAGTAGGGGCAGCCTCCATCTCATGGGACCGTTGAAAGAAACTCTTAGGACAAAGTGGTTGCCGAGGCAGTGATCTCATTCAGTTCCTGAAAAAAGTTACCTCAACTCACTTCCTTATTGATGGAACTCTCTGAACATGGGATCCAGGACGCCAGGCACCCAGATCCAGTCCCAGTCCCAGTCCCAGTGGTCTCACTTGTTTGGATTTACCAAGGACAGAATCAGTCTTTCTTGGTTCCTCCTAAGGTGAGGAGGCCAAATGCCTGGAAAGCTCGGAAGATGGGCTTTTCCTGGAAAAGCAGGTAGCGGCTCACTCCTGGTTCCTGACAACTTCACAGAGTTGGCCAAGGAGACCAGATCTGAGACAGAACAGGACATTTTGGGGGAACATAGTATGGCCCACCAGTCGGAGGATACTCCGGATAGTCTCATACCTATTTGGGGGAAGAAGGTGTCATTGTCAGTGTGGGTGTGGGTTTGTGGTTTTGTCTCATGTTCTGAGAATAGGAAGGAAAGTCAGTTTGTTTGGTTTGGAGTGAACTGTTTTTAGTAAGTCGTTTGACAAGGCAAGTGTTTCTGGGTCTGTGTATCACACTGTGTCCGTGGTTGTAGACATTAGAAAAGAGAATGCATCAATGGATATGTCCTGTCTAGTAGAAAGCTTCCCAGCATTCATCCTGCCCATTTTATGAATGGACTGTGGATTGCCTTATTAATGGGCAATACCTGCTACCTTCCTAATTTGCTGTTTTCTTCCAGAATTCTGGACACTCTCCAGAATAGGCTCATGGTTTTGTGTCTAAGTTATGTACAACCTCCAAGCTCTGTGACAAGGCAATGTTCTGGATAGCTGAAGGAAATGACGAGCATCTGAGAAAACTCAGATATCAGTTGACCAGGAAAGTCTCAGTGGAGAAACCCTGCTTTGGGCCATTTGCTTACCTATTGTTCTGTTGCACTGAGAGTCAGGAAGTCTTTGTCTCACGCCACCCCTTTGTGAATCCTGAACAAAATAGTTTTCAAATGGAAATAAATAGGCTTCACCTTTGGCTCTTTCGTTAATTGATTTGGAAAGAGTTGTGTCTGAATCAGCCTCTTGGCCCAGTGTGATTCTTTGACTTAGATTCTCAGCACCTGATGGATCTAAAGAAAGATCCCATGTGTGCATCCAAATCAAAAATGGCAAAAAGAGCTGTCATTGTGGATGAAGTCTCTTGCCTTCCTCTGTAAGGTTCCTGAATTCCATCAAGTGAGAATAGGGATCATTTGGGTCAGATGAGTTCATCAAAGCCCTTCAGAGGCTATCCCGTAGGTGCTTAGGTTTTCTCATCACTCCAATTCACATAAAGTATCTTTAACCGACACTCAATAGGCCTCAAATGGGAAAAGTGGTGCAGTATTACGGGCAGGCCTTTTTGATCACTCCTGGTACAAAGGAAGGGTGTCCAGGCCACCCCGAATTTAGGCAAATGAGGAGCAATGGAGCTTATTTTGGACACTGTCTTGGGCTGCGTCCCTCATGGACACCTCCAGCCAGAGGTTATGATTAGTGTCAATATGGAAGAAGATGAGGGCCATGTGGGAGAATATCGGTTTTATTGTGGTCATTTGTGTGGCAGTTGGAAGAGATGACTGGGTCCACCTGGGCTTGAACTCTGGTGTGATTCCCCTTAGAGACTGAGTTCTGGAACTCACCTCAGAGAAGTATTGCCATGAATTGTGTTGGGATTTGAGGAAGCCACGCATGAGAGTCATCTTTGGAAACTGAGATCAAGGCCCAGGGTAGCTTTTCAGAGGGCACTCTCATCTCAACCAGGATATCACATGATTTTATTCTGAAAGATTTGGAAGCCATTGTTGAGAGTCAAAACAGACAATGACATCACATTTTAGACCTCAATGGCCCTGGCTTCATGTGACCTTTTGGCCACTCTTTGGGAAGCCTTGCCTGTGAGAATTCTCCAGAACTTTCATTGAAATGAGCTTCCTCAACATTTAATGGTTCCTGAATGAATTGAAACCCACAGTGCATCCAACTTCATCCTTGAAAAATGGCTAGATAAATACCATGAAAATTTTCAATTTCCCATGACCAGGTGGCACTGGAGAACCATTGGATATTCTGTTGCTGATCATGAGTGTACCAGACAGTGCCTTGATTGATTGGGTTTCATGAAAATCAGTTGGAGCCTGCTGAGTAGTTGTCCTAGAGTAGTAGTTGGCAGGTGTGTGAAAAACATCTGTGGTGGGGCCATGTGGATCTGCCATTGGCTTCCAAATGGCTTGTGACTGACATGGTGCAGTCTGCAGACCCTCCTATGCAAAGGCATCTTGTTATATGGTGAGGTTTCAGGGCAATGTTTACAATCAGGTTGCTTTGTTTAAGGGTGCAAGCTATGTGGGATAGAAGCCTGGTTGGTGCATTCTCCTGCATACCCTGACCCACCACGCCTGACAGAACTCGCTCCAGCACTGTGTCCCAGTTGAACTCCTTGGATTCCATGAAGCAATTACTAAACTCCCAATGCAACAGCAATAAACACATATAGAATCCTACCTGGTACCACACCTACATTCTTGTGAGGTGAACGACTTGGCAGATACAAATTGTGAGAGAAGATCACTCCTCCTAAACACCGTTGGAACTGAAAATATAACCAATGGATGAGTTTCCTAGTTTTACAACATTACACATAAATCCATGTTCAGTAAAATGAATATTTTAGATCTGTGAATGATATATATTTCATGATGAATTTCGAATAGCATATATATTGCGAGTTTTCAATGTGTTTGTGTGTATGTATATATATGTGTATATATATACATACACACATTCTCCAGATTTTTCAAAATATGAAATATTTGTATCTTAATATACACTCCCTTAATTCATTCATATTCATGTATGTGGATTTATGATGATCTTTTCTAAATATTATTCTCAGAAATATTCATCCACCTGAAATACTTTTTTTTTTTTGTACTGAAAACTAACTTCAGTGAATGTTGCATACAAATCCTAATATATCTAGAGTAACTGACCCAGTTTAACCTCAATGCAAGAAGATTCATATGGAACATGATGTGTATTTTGATGTTCATTTTAATTCAACACTGGTACATTACTATTTCTTCAGTTTATGCACATCATAGGATATATATTTCATCAAAAAGATGACAAAATTATAGGCATTTTTTCACTTTCAATCACTTCCTACTTTAGAACACATGTATTCTTCCATATTTCTTAACTGGTCTTCTCAAGATTCTTTTTTCCAAACACATTATTTTCGATTTTCATAATCACATTGAAGCAAAACTCACACACCGTTCATGATAAACCATAACCCTAATATTAACATTGATGTATAACTTGTTGGAATGAATGATTGTATATCAATATAAGATTTTTCATATTTTCAGATATCAATTCAATCCACCATTTAAAGTGGAACCAGTTATATTACTTATTCACAGTTGGTCTATTCATGCATTATCTCTATATTCATAGACACAGGGTACACCTGTTTGTACCCCAAATACTAATTTATAAGTCTTCAAAATATTGCTCCCAAAAATGGTGGAAGAAATTCTTATGTCACCCGATCTATATATGCATTTTATCACAGTAATATTCTGGACACAAAATTCAAAGGTCAAACTTATATTTGTACCAAAGCCTAAATGGAAAGTGAACATGGATTACTAAAATCATCAATTTCCATTTTGCCTAATGCTTTCAAATATCAATCCTATTGATGACTACATATTCGTTTCTTCCTAAGATTATATATTCAAACTCAACCCTGTTGAAAATGTCTAATCCTATCACTGACTTTATACTTTGCCTGATTTAGTAATGTCTCTATTGATATCTGCTTTCCAACATATTTTCTCCAATTCATCATTGTGACTGACTCTTCACTTGTGTTGACATTTACATTCACTCTGTAACCGAAACCCTATTGCTAAAGAACTTTTGTTCCGAATTTTATACTAACTCTTCTTCCTAAACCTACTGACTATCTTCCTAATTTTACAGACTATCACTTTTGAATGGATGTTCTCATCTACATTCAATCATCCAAGTAAATGTAGGGCGAGTGTCAGAGGATGAGACCACCAAGAGACTATCTCATGCAACAGAAAGGGTTTATTTGGGGTCCAGCATGCTGGGGCTCAGAGCTCACTTGAATAGAGCAGAGAGCCCTGAGAACATCTTAAGCAGAGCTTATATAATTTTCTTGGAGAGGGCAGGGAGGGAAGTTTATTGATGGGTCAGGGCGAGTAAGCGGTTTGTGTGTAAACGCGTGAGGGAGTACATTCTGCAGTTTGGCAGTTGGGGACAGCACATTCTGGGAACAAGATTAGGAAACATTTCTCAACATTTCAACAGTGTTTTGTTAAGCGTACAGAAAAACAGGAAGTGACAAGTACATATTTTATTAACATTTCATTCCCCACTTCTTCTTCTGGCTACTTTTAATCATAAAAGTGATTGTTGGGGGGTGTCACATTTTATGTATGCTAGTGGGGTATTAACATAAGTTTAACTTGTCCAATTTGAGCTTGGAGAAAAGAAATTACATGGTTGAGAAACAGGGTTTTATAGTAAGCAATAAAATGAGGATTATTATTGGACCGGCCAGGGTTGATTAAAATGTAGTTAACCAGGGGGACTGTGTAAACCAAGACTCAAACCACCAATTTTGGGTCTCTATCTCTCTTTGATGCTCTTCAAGGCATCTTTTTAATTTACTCATAGAGTTTGTTACAACTCCAGTATGGTCGACATAAAAAAAAAAAAAAAAAAAAAAAAAAACATTCTTTCCTCAATGCAGCACAAAGGCTCCCTTCTCTCATGAAATGGAGGTCCAACCCTCGACTTTTCTGTAAAACAACTTCTGCCGCAGTCTTTGGCTGGGCACAAATCACGAGTCTCCACACAGCTTGTAGATTCAAACAGCAATTCTTTATTGCCGAACTCACACCGGCCGTCTACAAACACTCTCTGGGGGAATCCACGTTCTCTGCCCAAATCCACTCTCTCCCAAATCCACTCCGCATGGGCTTCTGTCTCCCAAAATATACTGTCTGACCCTAAGCACTCAAGAGGAACTCAGCAGCAGGATATGCCCTATTCTAAAGGGGGAACACCTTAATCTCCTATTATGCTAAACTGCCCTATTCTAAAGGGGGAACACCCTAATCTCCTATTATGCTAAACCGCCCTATTCTAAAGGGGGAACACCCTAAACACGGATCCTGCCCTGGTCCTTGAGCAAGGTCACCTTTCAGAAGTCCTTCCACTAGACAGCATGGGAGTAAGCTGGCAAGGAATTTGTCATACCTACTTGGCTGATGGCTCCCAGCACACTTCAAAGAGAGAGGTAAAAGATTCCTGCAAAGCTGTGATGGAATTTTCTAATATCTTTAAGTTTTGATCTATTGCTGCTTCTAATTGGGTCATTTGTTGTGTCCCATGGACCAGGGCAGTGGTTCCTGTGCGAACCCGGGCAGCAACTCCTATTCATAATAGAATGGCTAAGGTGAGAGATATATGTTCCCACCTGAACCGGGTTGTATGCCCCTCTATTTGATCTTCAAATGAACCTGCGTCATAATAGAGCACTCTGGGAAACATCTGCACCATTACACAATTAATCACTTCTGTTGACCATTTCATAAAAACATAAACAACGTTTAAGTATATAGAATTATATTGTTGTAGGGACGGAAAAGGCAAGGCACGTAAGATAGCACCAAAGACAAGGAAACAGTCATATTTGGTTGCAACCAGATTCAGAGGGCATTGCTTCTGTTGTAATCAATTAATCCCCTGAAACCCAAGTTTAGGTAGTTTCAGAATTTTGTACCCAACATGTAAGGGAAGGGGCTCTGAAGTTCACAGTCTGCAGAAGTTCACAAAGAGCAGTTTTTGTTTCTGATTTTTCCTCAGTTCTGGGCAAGTTAAATTTTCAAGGACACCTGGGTGGGGGAGAGCTTTTTTTCCCCCTTTTTTCCCTCTGCCAGCTGTTTCCATGGAGCCCAGTTTGCAACTTATCCATCTTACAAATGTAGCCATCTCTATGAAGCCCCAGCTCAAGGCCAGAGGCCTTGATCACATATGTTGTGAAAAACAAGTAAGGGTGTGTCTAGCTCAGGAGTGCTGATTTTTTTCAGCCAGTTGCCAGGTAGACCAGGGCAACACAAAAAGAGGAAGTTTATCTACACTGAACTCTTTTATAGGGACTCTTTTGCTGAAAGTCCTAAAGTTAGCCATGGTGAAAACTTCTGGATAAGGTCAGTTAAGACTTTCCTGTGGGCCTGGTACAGAGGGGGAAGACGGGGAATGCAGGGCTGAGCGCAGCTCTTTGGATCTGAGAATGAGGAAGGAGAGATGTAAAAGAATAATGGAAAAGGGTTTTGAGATCTTCCTAGCACCAAAAACATGAGTAGTAGAACGGGTAGAACAGAGGGGGAGATGGGAGTGAGTATCCCAAGAAGCCTGAAAGGGACTTTAAATTCTTAGTAACCTGTTTTCAGTGATGACAAAGCAACTTTAAAGGCCATTTTCATTACATCTTGGATAGGGGTCTGAGGGCTCTTCTCAGCTGGTTTGAGCTTTGGGTTAGCTGGTAAGAGGACCTGGTGGGACCTAGTGTGGGCACTGACAGGAGAAGAGAGGAGTGAGTGAGTGGAGGGTTACCTCAGTACCTGCTACCTCAGCAAGGGGGCAATGGTCTGAGAAACGGTGGAGGTTTGGGTTTTTAATATAGTAATTGGAGGGGAGAAATCAAGTTGATGATGTGGGAGTGACAACAGAGAGTCTAGAGCAGAAGGCTGAGGGTGAGCATGTATTGGAGAAGCATAGTTCACGATGTGAGCAAAGGAGAGAAAAGGCCTCCACATAGAGGAATCTCCTTTCTCCCTTTTGAGCACTTGCAGAAGTTAAAAAGGTCACACAGAATTTGAAGATCTAGAGACCCCTCAGGGGGCCATTAGTATTGGTTGTCTAATTGGTAATATGGCCAATGCTGTGTACAGAATTTGATGAGGAGTTTGGGTTCCATGTGGCAGTCCCTGTATGCTCACATCCCCATGACTTACAGAAGATGTCGGCGTTTCCAGCACACAGCCTTGACTGTTTGTGGCTTTGATAGTACACTGGGCAAACATAGTAATCTAGGCTAGCCAACCAGCATCTGGCTCGCGTGTCCCTACATCAATAATGTTTGTTTCCATTATCTATGGTATGGAAGGAATTTAATGGAATTTTAGTGGGATCCTCTTCATTAGGGATATCCCAATTGGGAAGACCTATACGCAGCTGACAATTGTCTGGCTGGAGAGATGGCCACCAGGTCCCTAAGCGGGCTGTATGCAAGATAGACCATACTTCCTTTCCAGTAGGATTTGTGATCAGACATCGCTGCTGAACAGGCTTATGAGGGTTAGGACTACTGGTGGTCAAGGGGAGAGTCTATAGCTTTATCCACACAGCGAATCCACAATTTGAAAGGGTTTCCAGTCTTTTCCAGTTTCCAGCCAGAGTCTGGACAGGGCACAGGCTTGAGATGAGAGGTAGGGATCCAGGAAGTGATTTTGACTACCTTTACCCTGTAGGTGTTATAAGTAGCACCTGGTATGGTCCTTTTCAGTGGAGTTCCAGGGATGACACCAGATGTCGTCTTACATAGTTGAAGTCTCTATTTGATATCGCTGTAGAGTCCCCTCATCCCCAGGTTGGTAGGCAGTGGCCATCTGTTTTCACAGGTATCTCTGAGTTCTTTCAAGAGCTTTAAGTCTGTTAAGCAAGGGGGTGTGGAAGGAATCGTTAGGTCTTAGAGTTGGGGTAGGACCCTTACTGGAGGAGGGACACCATAGAGAATTTCACAGGGTGTGAGGTTACACAAAGAAATAGACTGAGTATTTCTTGCATGAAACAGTACATAAAGCAGGAGCATAGTCCAATCTTTTATGCCGGTCTCTAAGCTAAATTTCGTTATGGTCTCTTTAATGGTTCTATTCATTCTTTCTACCTGTCCTGAACTCGGGGGTCTGTAAGCACAATAAAACTTCCAATGAATCCCCAGGTTCCTGGCTAACCCCTGACTTACTTGGGCCACGAACGCCGGTCCATTATCAGACCCTATTACTTTAGGCAGGCCATACCTTGGAAAAATGTCTTTCAGGATCTGCTTGACCACCATTTGCACTGTTTCTTTTTTTTTCTTTTAGTGGGGAAGGCTTCAATCCATCTTGAAAATGTATCTACAAAGACTAGAAGATATTTAAGTCCATTCCTTGCTGGCTTAATTTCAGTAAAGTCCACTTCCCAGAATTGTCCTGGTCTGGTTCCTCGTAGGTGCTTTCCTGCAGGAAGCTTGGAAGGGTAAGAATTAACCAATTGATGGACCCAACAGGCTTTTGTTATCCATTCAGTTGTTTCCTTTCACTGTGAGTCGGTTATTGGAAAACTCTGTTTTTGATCTTTCAAAAATGAATGCAGATTCTTTGAACCAAGGTGAGTGATTTGATGTACATTTTCTACTGACATAGTTAGAGCCGTGATTATAGGAGTTTTTACTGAAGGATTTAGAAATTCCACTTGGGGGCCTTCAGGGTTAAAAGTTATTTAGGCACAGAGCTTTGTGAGCAGATCTCTGCCAATCAATGGGGCCGTGCATTCTGGGATTACTAGGAAGGAGTGATGGATTTTTCCTTTCCCCTGGTCCATGGTCCTCTTAGTTGTCCAAGCCTGATATTTACTGCCATTAGCCCCTTGAATTAGAGACATTTTATTTGATAGAGGTTCCAATGGGGCCTTAAAGGCAGAATATATTGCCCCTGTATCCACTTCAATGTATACTGGGGTCCCCTCCACTTCAAAAGTTAACCTGAGCTCGAGGAGAGGATCTGAGCCCCGACTTTCTTAGTAATCCTACAGAGTCATAATGTCCAGCTGGCCTGGCTGTCTCTTTCTAGGGCACTCTTTAGCTCAGTGTCCTTTTTTTTTAGAGTAGGCACATTGAATTGAGGCCAGGGGTGGCCTCTAGTGTGGTCCCCGGTGTCCCTTCCTGTCTCCATGTTTCTTAATTTCTGGTCTATTTGTTGTTGTGACCAGGACCTTAGTCAATGCCTTAGTCTGTCTTTTGTTTCTTTTATCCTCCCTTTGCTCCATACTCTTCCTCAGTTTCTCTCTTAGTATACCTTCTTGGCTTCTCTGACTAAACCTCTCAAAGTCATATCTTGTAATCCATCTAAGCATTGTAACTGTCTTTTAATATCCAGAACAGCTTGCCCAATAAAGGCCACCATGACAGATGCCTTTTGATTCTCTGCCTGAGGATAGAAAGGAGTAAATCTCTTATATGCCTCCATAATTCCCTGTAGGAACATGGAGGGACATTCATCAGTCCCTTGAATAATCTCTCTTACCTTGGCCAAAATAGTTGATCGCCTAGCAGCCACTAAGATACCCACTACTAGAGCCCGGCAATAAGAGGAAGGATGCTCATTACCTTCACAGGTTTTGGGGTCCCAGTTGGGTCTGTGCAAGGGAAAGGCGGCTTTGCATATGTTGGGAAGTTTTGTCGGTCACCCATCTGGTCCGAGAATATTTTTTCTAGAATCCAGGAAGATTCTCTTTTGTTCCTCTGTCATGAAGAGAGTCCCTAGGAGTTGTTGGCAGTCATCCCAAGTAGGCTGGTGTGAAAACATCAATGATTCAACCACACCTGAGACCCAGGTGGGGTCCTCGGTAAAAGGGGGATTGTTATTTTTCCAGTTATTTAGGTCTGAAGAGGAGAAAGGTAAAAACTGGTAGGCTTGCATTTTTCCCCCATGGTTGTCATCAATCATTGTTCCTTAGAAATGGAGAGGGAGCATCACGGGAGTTCCAGGGATTTCAATCATTCAACGCCGGCAAATTCCTTTAGCCGGGCCAGCATCCTCCAGGGGAGGAGGGGGTGTGTTTGCTGCAGGGGAGTTATTTGGAGTGCGCTGGGCTCGCTTAGCTTCCTCCAATGGCGGACAGGCTGAGTCAGCAGCAGGGGAATTACTTAGAGGGTGTTGGGGGTTGGGGGACGAGGGCAGGGAATAAGTAGTAGGATGAGAGTCCAGTAGAGTCAAATCTTGTGACTCAGGGAGAACAGAGGTTGAAGAAGGAGGAGGAGCAGAAGGTTTGAGAGAGCATGAGGGAAGGAGTAGGAGTGGGGGCAGGGGCAAGGAAAAGCTTCACACATGGAGGAGGAGAATTGCAGATGTCCTGAAAAGTTAAGAAATATGTCTCTTGATCCTGATGTCTATGTGGCGCTGGCTGAAAGTCAATATCTCTGACTTTTTAAATTAGTGGGAAGTAGAAAGATCCTTCTAGGGGCTATCTGAATCCAAAGGTGGGCCATTCTGAGGCACAGAGAGTCTGCCAGGTCCAGCGTTTTACTGAAAAAGAAAGATTCTGAGCCCTTAAGCGGACTTTGGTGCATTGATCAAGGGTCAGGGAAAGAGGCATTGAAGTGCTCTATCCCATTATGAAAGACAAACAATCAGTAAAAGCAACGACACACGACACAGACAAGACAATACAATAAAGACAGGCAATGGACGTCCAACACTGAGACCAGGAATGAGTAGCCGGCAAAACCTGATGGGCTGGATATGCCGAATCTGAAACAAAATATCACTGAGTCGAGGAGACTATTGTTCCTCGATTTCCCGAGTTCTCTGGGGAGTCCCCCAGTGACGTGGCCTGTGGCTCTATGACATGTCTGTCAGCCATCGTCGGAGAGAGCTCACACTCTTCATCAACAGCCATTTTGCCAAGCCCTAACCTGAAACCTGAAACCAGAAAGAGGCGCCTTACATACCCCGAGAGGAGCCCGTTGGGGTCTCTCATCTGCCGCTGCTGGATCTCGGTGGATCCTCCATATGTAAAGGTCGGGCGAGCGTCCGGGGAAGAAACCACCAAGAGACTGTCTCATGCAAAAGCAAAGGGTTTATTATGGGTCCAGCATGCTGGGGCTCAGAGTTCACTTGAATAGAGCAGAGAGCCCTGAAAACAGCTTAAGCAGAGCTTATATACTTTCCTTTGAGAGGGCAGGGCAGGATGTTTATTGATGGGTCCAGGCGAGTGAGCTGTTTGTGGGCAACTGGGTGAGGAAGTACTTTCTGCAGTTTGGCAGTTGAGGACAGAACATTCTGGGAACAAGATTAGCAAACAGTTCTCAAGATTTCAGCAGTGTTTTATTAAGCATACAGAAAACAGGAAGTGATAAGTACCTATTATATTAACCTTTCACTACCGACTACACTTTGCCAGATTTCCTAATGTCTCTATTGATATCTGCTTTCCTACATATTTTCCCCAGTTCATCATTGTGACTGACTCTTCACATGTGGTGACATTTACATTCACTCTATACCCAAAACCCTATAGCTAAAGAACTTTTGGTCCAAATCCTATGCTCACTCTCCTTTTTAAACCTACCAACTATCTTCCTAATCCTACTGATTATCCCTTTTTGACTGGAAGTTCTCTTTGACAATAAATAATCCAAAATACACGTAACTTTGCCATTGTATATTAATGTATCTGAGACAACTGTGCAGAAAATAAATCAAAGCTCAGTATCACAATCAAGGTCCCAATGCTCTTCTGGGCTTCAAATCTTAAATAGATTTCTGTTTTCATACTTATGTTTCACCTATATATTCTTGTAAATATCACAGGTTTCCAATACCATTATTCATCCAGCAGAATGATTCCTAATGCAAATTGAACCTGTTATTAACCCTAACCATACACTGTTCCCTCAATATAACTTTACAGAAGAGCAGGGACAGAGTAGGTCTTACAATACAGGAATGTAGGGGAACTTCCTATTGCTAAGAAACTCAAAGGTACATGCAAAAATGATCCCTGGAGAAGCTGTAGGCAGCTATGAAGGAACTGAGTGAGCAAAAGTCATCTTCTCTTGCAAACAACCTGGTCAGGATGAAGGGATATGTCTGAATCAGCCTCTCTCTTCTTAATGTAGAGAAGAAGAACCAAACCAGGCTGTGTGGAGAGCTGTTCCCGGTTGCCTATGGTTAATATACCATTCAAACTTGTGAAACTGTAACAGGAAGTAGGGGCAGCCTTCATTTCAGGGGACCTTTGGAAGCAACTGTTAGGACAAAGTGGTTGCAAATGGTGTGAGCTCATTCAGTTCCTGAAGGAAGTGACCTCAGACCTCACCTCACATCCTTGGTGATAGAACTCTCTGAATTTGGAATCAAGGAATCCAGGCACCCAAATCCCATTCCAGTCCCAGTAGCAGTGGTCTCACTTCTTTGGATTTACCAAGGACAGAATCAGTCTTTGTTGGTACCTACTGATATGAGGATTGCCCAAAGCCAGGAAAGCTCTGAAGTGTGGCCTTTCCTGAGAAATCAGGTAGTGGATCACCGCTGCCTCCTGACAACTTTACAGAGTTGGCCAAGGAAACCAGATCTGAAACAGGACAGGCAATTTCGGGGGAACATAGTTTGGCCCAATAGTCAGAGGACACTCCGGATAGTCAGAGACCTACTTGGGGGAAGAAGGTGCTTTGTGGGTGTGGGTGTGTGTTTGTGCTTTTGTCTCATGTTCTCAGAATAGGTAGGAATGGCGGTTTGTTTGGTTTGGAGTGAACTGTTTCTAATAAGTGATTTGATAAAGCAAGTGTTTCTATGTCTGTGTATCCCATTGTGTCCGTGGTTGTAGACATTAGAAAAGAGAATGCATGAATGGATGTGTCCTGTCTGGTAGAAAGCTTCCCAGCATTCATCCAGCCGAATATATGAATGCACTGCGGCTTCCCTTATCGATGGGCAACACCTGCTATTTTCCTAAGTTCTGGTTTTATTTTTGAATTCTGGCCACTCTCCAGAATAGGCTCATGGTTTTGTGTCCAAGAGAAGTACCACCTTCAAGCTCTGTGACATGGCCATGTACTGGATAGCTGAAGGGAATGGCGAGCAACTAAGTAAACTCAGATATCAGTGTGACCAGTAAAGTCTCAGTGGAAAAACCGTGCTTTGGGCCTTTTGCTTACCTTTTGTTCTATTCCCCTGTATGTCAGGAATTTCTTTGCCTCAGGCCACACCTTCGTGAAGCCGGAAGAAAACACTTTTCAAATGGAAATAAATGGGCCTCACCTGTGGCTCTTTGCCTAATTGCTTTAGAAAGGGGTGTGTCTGAATCAGCCTCTTGGCCCTGTGTGAGGCTGTGGCTTAGATTCTTAGCACCTGATTGATATAAAGAAAGATCCCATGTGTGAATCCAAAACCAAAATGCCCAAAAGAGGAGTCATTGAGGATAAAGTCTCTTGCCTTCCACTGTAAGGTTCCTGAACTCCATCAAGTGAGAATAGGGATCCTTTGGGTCAAATGATTTCTTCAAAGCCCTGCACATGCTAGCCCAGTGGTGTTTGTGTATTCTTATGACTCCAATTCACATAAAGATTCTAAACCCCACTGTCAGTAGGCCTCAAATTGGAGAAGCAGAGCAGTATTACAGCAGGCCTATTTGATCACTCCTGGGTTACAGGAAGGGTGTCCAGGCCACCCTGACATTAGGAAAATAAGGGGCGAGGAAGCCTATTTTGGACACTGTCTTGGACTGTGTCCTTCATGGAAACTTCCAGCCAGAGGTTAAGATGAGTGTCTATATGCAATAAGATGAGGGTCATGTGGGAATGTTTTGGTTTAATTTTGGTCATTTGTGTTGGGGTTGGAAGAGATGAGTAGGTCAACCAGGACTTGAAATCTGGTGTGATTCCCCTTAGAGACTGAGTTATGGAACTGAACTCAGAGAAGTATTGACATGAATTGTGTTGAGTTTTTAGGAGGCCACACATGAGACTCGCTCTTGGAAACTGAGACCTAGGCCGAGGGTGGCTTTCCACAGAGCACTGGGAATCTCACCCAGGATATCACAAGACACACATAGACCTCACACTGTAGACCTCAATGGGCCTGGCTTCATGTGACCTTTTGGCGACTCTTTGGGAAGACTTGCCTTTGAGTGTCCTCCAGAGATTTCATTGAAATGAGCTTCCTCACAATTTAATGGTTCCTAAATGAATTGAAACCCACAGTGCCTCCAACTTCCACCTTAAAAAATGGCTAGATAAATACCATAAAATTTTTGAAATTCCTATGACCAGGTGGCACTGGAGAACCTTTGTATGCCCTATTGCTGATCATGAGTGCCTTTATTGACTGAGTTTCATTAAAATGGTGTAGAACAGAGATGCCAGTAAGTTGGATACTCCTCAATTGTAGGCGCAAGCTTTGGTGTGCAGGTTTGTGATAAAACATCCGTGGTGGGGCCATGTGGATCTGCCATTGCTTCCAAATGGCATGTGACTGACGTGGTGCAGCCAGGAAACCCTTATATGTAAAGGCATATTGGTATATGGAGAATTTTTAGGGCAATGTTCATAATCAAGTTGCTATGGACAATGGGACAATCTATGTGGGCTAGAAGCCTGGTTGGTGCATTCTCCTGCAGACCATGACCCACTACACATGACAGAACTCCCTTCAGCACTGTGTCCCAGTTCAACTCCTTGTATTTCGTGTAGAAAATACAAATCTCCCAGTGTAGCAGCAAGAAACACCACGAAAAGTGGAGAATGACCAAATGCCTTCACAGTCCACACGGGGAGACTCTTAGACCCCAGTGGTCACAGTTTACTTACAAAGAGAGAATTCAGTACTGTAGCCTAGTGTTCATTGGAAAATAAGAAACCACGTCCTCCAGGTCACATAGATGTAGACCCAGCTCTGATGGTCTCACTAGAAAGAAAGCTAAAGCTCCTGACAACAACATATATTTTGAGTTCCCAACCTCAGAGGCAGTTTCTCAAGAAGTCTTTAGGCCAGAAGAGCTACAAGTATGTGGAGTGTTTACCTTGTCCCTTACATTTGGAAACTCCTCTACCACATCCAAGGTTGTGAACTCCTTTGAATTTTCCATTCCAGATATATATTCACAGATTTTCCAACTCTTCTCCTCTAATTGCGTCTTATTTGGGGCGAAGGTAATGTGAAGCCATTGTTCTGGATGAGAGTGGGAAATTTATTGTGTAGCCCATATTTGCATGCACATTGGATTCATTTTCCTTTTTTCCATTCAAAATACTGAATCCCTGACACTAACCCATACCCTACTAGACTCTGACTACTAATCCTACTATGATGGAGAATAATAACACAAACAGAATAGAAATACAAGCCGTTCAGAGGAAGCATGGTGTATAGTTGGAATTGCCTTTTGCATGATAAAGGGTAGGTGTTATATATCTAGTCCATTTTTCATTGAAATAGTTCTCTATGTGTTTTTTTCCTTTAATTTTTATTGTTGGTTGTTCAAAACTTTACCTTTTGCTTGACATATCATATTTCATACTTTGATTCAAGTGGGTTATGAACTCCCATTTTTACCCCGTATACAGGTTTCAGCATCACATCTGTTACACATCCACTGTTGTACATATTGCAAGGGGACAATTTTTGTGGGCTAGAAGCCTGGTTGGTGCAGTGTCTGTTGTAGTCTGCTGTCTTTCCTATCCTCTACTATCCCCCATCCCCTCCCCTCCCATCTTCTCTCTCTACTCCATCTACTGTAATTCATTTCTCCCCCTTGGTTTTTCCCCCCTTTCCCCTCACTTCCTCTTGTATGTAATTTTGTATAACCATGAGGGTCTCCTTCCATTTTCATGCAATTTTCCTTCTCTTTCCTTTTCTCTTCCACCTCTCACCCCGTTTAATGTTAATTTTCTTCTCATGCTCTTCCTCCCAACTCTGTTCTTAGTTACTCTCCTTATATCAAATAAAACTATTGGCATTTGTTTTTTTTTAGGGATTGGCTAGCTTCACTTAGCATAATCTGTTCTAATGCCATCTATTTCCAGGGAAAATTCTATGATTTTGACATTTTTTAATGCAGAGTATTACTCCATTGTGTATAAATGCCACATTTTTTTCCTTCGTCTATTGAAGGGCATCTAGGTTGGTTCCACACTCTTGCTATTTTGAATTGTGCTGCTATGAACATCAATGTAGCAGTGTCAATGCAGCATGCACTTTTTATGTCTTAGGGAATACACTGAGAAGGGGAATAGCTGGGTCAAATGGTGGTTCCATTCCTAGCTTCCAAGAAATCTCCATACTTCTTTCAAATTGGCTGCACCAATTTGCAGTCCCACCAGCAATGTACAGGTGTACCCTTTTCCCCACATCGTCGCCAGCACTTGTTGTTTGACTTCATAATGGCTGCCAATCATACTGGAGTGAGATGGTATCTTAGGGTGGGTTTGTTTTCCATTTTTCTGACTGCAAGAGATGGTGAACATTTTTTCATGTACTTATTGATTGATTGTATGTCCTCATCTGAGAAGTGTCTGTTCAGGTCCTTGGACCATTTGTTGATTGGGTTATTCGTTTTCTTATTGTTTAATTTTTTGAGTTCTTTGTATACTCTGGATATTAGGGCTGTATCTGAAGTGTGAGTAGTAAAGATTTGTTCCCAGAATTTAGGTTCCCTATTTACCTCTCTTATTGTTTCTTTTGCTGAGAAAAAACTTTTTGCTTTGAGTAAGTCCCATGTGTTGATTCTAGTTATTAACTCTTGTTATTAACTCTTGTGCTATGGATGTCCTATTGAGGAATTAGGAGCCCAACCCCACAGTATGTAGATCATAGCCAACTTTTTCTTGTATCAGATGCAGTGTCTCTGATTTGATATCAAGCTCCTTGATCCATTTTGAGTTAACTTTTGTGCATGATGAGAGAAATGGATTCAGTTTCATTTTGTTGCATATGAATTTCCAGTTTTCCCAGAACCATTTGTTGAAGATGCTATCCTTCCTCCATTGCATGCTTTTAGACCCGATTGACATTGCATTTAACATATAGAGAATTTTGGATATATTGCCATTTTGATGATGTTAGTTCTGCCTATCCATGAACATAGTATATTTTTCCATCTTCTAAGATCTTCTTCTATTTCTCTCTTTAGGGTTCTGTAGTTTTCATTTTATAAGTCTTTCACCTCTTTTGTTAGGTTGATTCCCAAGTATTTGTTTTTTTTTTGTGTGTGTGTGTGTGGATATTTTGAATAGAATTGTTGTCCTCATTTCTATTTCAGAGGATTTGTTGCTGATATACAGGAATGCCTTTGATTTATGCATATTGATTTTATATCCTGCCACTTTGGTGAATTCATTTATTAGCTCTAATAGTTTCTTTGTATACCTTTTTGGGTCTGCTAAGTATAGAATCATGTCATCTTCAAATAGTGATAATTTACGTTCTTCTTTTCCTATTTTTATGCCTTTGATTTCTTTAATCTCTCTAATTGCTCTGGCCAGTGTTTCGAGAACTATGTTGAACAGAAGTAGTGAGAGAGGGCATCCCTATCTTTTTCCAGATTTTAGAGGGAATGCCTTCAATTTTTCTCCATTCAGAATGATGCTAGCCTGGGCTTAGCATAGATTGCTTTTACATTATTGAGGTATGTTCCTGTTATCTCTAGTTTTTCCAGAGTTTTGAACATAAAGGGATGCTGTACATTGTCAAATGCTTTTTCTGCATCTATCGAGATGATCAAATGGTTCTTATTTTTAAGTCTATTGATGTGATGAATAACATTTATTGATTTCTGTATATTGAACCAGCCTTGCATCCCAGGGATGAATTCTACTTGATCATGGTGCACAATTTTTTTAATATGTTTTTGTATCCGATTCGCCACAATTTTATTGAGGATTTTTGCATTTTTCCTGAAATAGCTTGAAAAGTATTGGTATTAGTTCCTCTTTAAAGGTTTTGTAAAACTCTGCTGTATACCCATCCGGTCCGGGGCTTTTCTTAGTTGGTAGTCTTTTGATGGTTTATTCTATTTCCTCAATTGTTATGGGTCTGTTTAGGTTGCCTATATCCTCCTGACTCAATCTGGGCAGATTATATGACTTGAGAAATTTATCGATGCCTTCACTATCTTCTATTTTATTGAAGAATAAGAATTCAAAATAATTTCGGATTATCTTCTGTATTTCTGAACTATCTGTTGTGATACTGAATTCTCCCTCTTCTTTTCTTTGTTAGCTTGGCTAAGGGTCGGTCGATTTTATTTATTTTTTCAAAGAACCATCTTTTAGTTTTGTCAATTTTTTCAATTGTTTCTTTGTTTCGATTTCATTAATTTCAGCTCTGATTTTAATTATTTCTTGGCTTCTACTTCTTTTGCTGTTGTTTTGCTCTTCTTTTACTTGGATTCTGAGATGAAGTATGAGATCATTTATTTGTCTTTTTTTTTTTCCTTTTTTTAAGGAATGAAATCCAAGCAATGAATTTTGTTCTTAGAACTGCTTTCAATGCGTCCCATAGATTCTGATATGTAATGTCTGTGTTTTCATTTATCTCTAAGAATTTTTTAATTTCCTCCTTGGTGTCTTCTATAACCCATTGATCATTCAGTAACCTATTTTTCATTCTCCATGTGATACATGATTTTTCCTTCTTTCTTTCATTGTTGATTTTCAGTTTCATTTCCTTATGATCAGATAAGATGCCTGGTATTATATCTACTCCTTTATATTTTCTAAGAGTAGCTCTGTGACATAATATATCATTTATTTTTTGAGAAGTATCCATGTGCTGCTGAGAAAAAAGTGTAACTGCTTGATGTTGGGTGGTATATTCTATATATATATCATAAGTCTGGGTTATTAATTGTGTTATTGAGTTCTATAGTTTCATTATTCAACTTTTGTTTGAAATATCAGTCCATTAGTGAGAGAGGTGTGTTTGAGTCTCCCATGAGTATTGTATATTGGTTTATTAGAATCTTGAACTTGAGAAGAATTTGTTTGATGAACATAGCTGCACCAATGTTTGGGGCATATATATTTATGATTGTTATGTCTTGTTGGTGTATGGTTTCCTTGAGCAGTATGTAGTGTCCCTCTTTATCCCTTTTGATTAACTTTGGCTTGAAATCTATTTTATTTGATATGAGTATGGACACTTCTGCTTGTTTCCGAAGTCCATATGAGTGATATGATTTTTCCCAACTTTTCACCTTCAGTCTATGTATATCTTTTCCTAACAAATGCGTCTCCAGTAGGCAGCATATTGTTGGGTCTTGTTTTATGATCCATTCTACTAGCCTGTGTCTCTTAATTGGTGAGTTTAAGCCATTAACATTTAGGGTTATTATTGAGATATGGGTTGTTCTTCCAGCCATATTTGTATATTTATGTTACTAAACATGGTTTGTTTTCCTACTTGATTATTTTCCCCCCTTTACTCCTCTACCTCCCACTGTTGGTTTTCATTGTTATTTTCCATTTCCCCTTCCTGTGATGTTTTGCCAAGGATGTTTTTAAGAAATCGTTTTCTAGCTGCAAATTCTTTTAACTTTTGTTTATCGTGGAAAGTTTTAATTTCATCTTCTATCCTGAAGCTTAATTTCGCTGGATACACAATTCTTGGATGGAACCCATTTTCTTTCAGTGTTTGAAAAATGTTATTGCAGGATCTTCTAGCTTTCAGAATCTGTGTTGAAAGATCAGCTGTTATCCTGAATGGTTTACCACTAAATGTAATCTGCTTCTTTTATCTTGTAGCTTTTAAAATTCTCTCCTTTTTCTGTATGTTGGGCATCTTCATTATAATATGTCTAGGTGTGGATCTCTTATGATTTTGCACATTTGGCATCCTGTAAGCTTCTAGGATTTGCGATTCTGTCTCATTCTACAAGTCTGGGAAGTTTTCTCCTATATTTCATTGAATATATTGCTCATTCCTTTTGTTTGGACCTCTATACCTTTCTGTATCCCAATGACTCTTAAGTTTGGTCTTTTTATGTTATCCCATATTTCTTGGATGTTCTGCTCATGGTTTCTTAAAAGTCTTGCTGAGCTGTCTGTGTTCTTTTCAAGTTGAAATAATTTGTCTTCATTGTCTGATGTTCTGTCTTCTAAGTGTTCTACTCTGCTGGTAGTATTCTCAATTGAGTTTTTAAGTTGGTTTATTGATTCCTGCATTCCTAGGATTTCTGTTTGTTTGATTTTATAATCTTTATCTCCCTGTATAGTTGATCTTATGCTTCTTGGATTTTTTTTATGTAATTCATTATCAAGGTGATCTTTCATTGTCTGATTTTGCTCTCTAATGTCTTCCTTGAGACTCCAGATCATCTGAAGCATGTATATCCTGAGTTCTTTATCTGACATTCCATCTGCTGCAGATATTACCTCTTCTAACGTTGACTTTACCTGCATTGCTTATGGTCCTTTCTTTCCTTGTCTTTTCATACTGTTCATATTTCTTTCTGCTTGGTGAAACTGTTGTGTTATTGAATTTTTCCCCTATATATTTATATTGCTCTTGTATAGTTTCAAAGTCTCCCTCGCAGGCACGGGTGGTGGCTCTGCCCCTCCTACAATTGGGACAATGTGCCTACCACACCAGCAGGCTGCTGGGCCTGTTCTGTAAGTCAGTAGCTGGTCAGCCTACCTTGAAGGTGCGAGCAGCAGCTCTGCCCCTCTGCAGGCACTGGGCCTGTTCTGCCAGTGGGTCGCAAGTCGGGCTACTTTGCAGGCGTGGGCTGCAGCTTTGACCATCCGCGGGCCACTGGGTCTGTTTTGTCTGTCCCTTGCAGGTCTGTCTACCTTGCAGGCGCCTGTGGCTGCTCCGCCCCTCCCCCAACCGGGACGATGTGTATACCATGCTGGCGGGCCATAGGCCTGGTCTGTCGGTGGTTGCAGGTCCACCTACCTTGCAGGCGCAGAGGGCGTCTCTGCCCCTCCGCAGATTGCTGGGCCTGTCCTGCTGTGGGTCACAGGTCTGCCTACCTTGCAGGCCCGGCGGCATTGCCCCTCCCCCAACCAGGGCGATGTGTTTTCCACGGTGGCGGGCCACTGGTCCTGTTCAGCCGGTGGGTCGCAGGTCCACCTACCTTGAAGGAGCGATTGGCAGATCTGCCCCTCCCTCTCTCAATGTGTTTTTAAAGTTGACAAATATGTGAATTCCTGTCTCCCTTTCTCTGTAGCATATTCAGCACATGTATTTTTATATGCACATATAGAATCCTACCTGGTATCACACGTACATTTTTGTGAGGTTGCTGACTTGGCAGATACAAATTATGAGAAGAGATCACTCCTCGTAAACGATGTTGTAACTGAAAATTTAAGCTATGGGTGAGCTTCCTAGTTAAACAATATTACACATAAATCCACGCTCAGTAAAATGAAGATTTTTGGATCTGTGGATGATATATATTTCATGAAGAATTTCAATTGGCATATATATTGCTACTTTTTAATGTCTGTTTTGTGTGTGTGTGTGTGTGTGTGTGTGTGTATACACACTCTTGTATATATATATATATATATATATATATATATATATATATATGCACACTCTCCATATATTTCAAAATATGAAATAGATGTGTCTTATGTACAGTCCCAAAATTCATTCATGTTCATGTATGTTGAATTATAATCAAATTTTCACAAGATTATTCTCAGAAATATTCATCCACCTGAAATACATATTTGTTTCTTAGGACTGAAAACTAAATTCAGTGAATGGTGCATTCAAATCCTAATATTTCTACATTAACTGACTCAGTTTAACATCAATGCAAGAAGATTCCTATGGGACATGATGTTTATTTTGACGTTCATTTTTACTCAACACTGGTACATTACTATTCCTTCAGTTAATGCACATTAGAGGATATGTATTTCATCTACAATTTCACAAATTTATACGCATTTGTTTCACTTTCAGTCACTTCCTGCTTCAGAACACATGTATTTCTCCAGGTTTCTTGACTGGTCTTTTTATGAGACTTTTTTCCAAAAAAAATATTTTCAATTTCCATAATCAATTTTAAGCAAAACTCACACACTCTTCATGATAAACCATAATCCTCATATTACCATTAGATGTAAAACGGGTTGGAATGAATGGTTGTATATCAATATAAGATTTCCTGTATATTTTCACATTTCAATTCAATCCATTATTTGAAGTTGGAACCAGTTATATTATTTATTCACAGTATGGTCTATACATGCATATTCTCCATATTCAAAGACAAAGAGTACACCTGTTTGTACCCCAAATACTAATTTATACATCTTCAAAATATTGCTCCCAGAAATGGTGGAAGAAATACTCAGGTCACCTTATCTACATATACATTGTATCACAGTAATATTCTGGACACAAAAAGCAAAAGTCACACTTATGATTGTACCAAAGCCTAAATGGAAACTGAACATGGATTCCTAAAAACATCCAGGTCCAGTTTGCCTAATAGTCTCAAATATCAATCCTATTGGTGACTACGTATTTGTTTCTTCCTAAAATTATATATTCAACCTAAATGCAGTTAATAATGTCTAATCCTATCACTCACTCTATACTTTGCCTGATTTCCTAATGTCTCTATTGATGTCTGTTTTCCTAAATATTTTCGCCAGTTCACCATGTGAGTGACTCTTCACATGTGATGATATTTACTTTCACTCTCTAAGCGAAACCCTATTGATAAGGAATTTTTGGTCCAAATCCTGTACTCACTCTTCTTCTGAAAGCTACTGACTATCTTCCTAATCTTACTGAGTTTCCCTGTTTGAGTGGAAGTTCTCTTTTCCATTCAATCATCCAAGGTACAAGGTCCTATGCCATTGATTATCGATTTATCTGAGACATATATGCGGAACATAATTCAAAGCTAAGTATCACAATCAACAGCTCAATGCCCTTCTGAGCTTCAAATCTTACCTAGATTTCTGTTTTCATACTTATATTTTATGTCTATGTTTTAATAAATATCACAGGTTCCCAATACCATTATTCATCCAGCAGAATGATTCCTAACCCAAATCAAACATACACTGTTCCCACAATCTCACTTAACAAAAGACCAGGGACAGTGTTGGTCTTACAATACAGGAATGTAGGGGATATTCCATATGCTGAATAACTCAAAGGTCCATGCAGATGTGATCCCTGGAGAAGATATAGGCAGCCATGAAGGACCTTAAAGAGCAAAACTCATCTTCCATTGCAAACAACCTGGTCAGGATGAAGGGTTGTATCTTAATGAGCCTCTCTGTTCTCAATGTAGAGAAAATGGACCAAACCAGGCCTGTGTGGAGAGCTGTTCCTGGGTGCCTATGGTTGATTCACCATTCTAACTTGTGAAAGTGTCACAGGAAGTAGGGGCAGCCTCTATCTCATGGGACCCTTGGAAGCAACTGTTAGGACAAAGTGATTGCCAAGGCAGTGTCCTCATTCACTACCTGAAGTAAGTGATCTCACCTCTCTTCCTTGGTGATGGAACTCTCTGAACTTGTGTGCAGAAGCCAGGCAACCAGAGCCAGTCCCAGTCCCAGTCCCATTGAGGTCACTTGTTTGGATTTACCAAGGACAGAATCAGTGTTTCCTGGAACCTACTGATGTGAGGATGGCCAAATGCCAGGAGAGCTTTGTAGAGGGGCCTTTCCTGAGAAAAAGGTACTTTCCCATTTCTGGCTCCTGACAACGTCACAGATTTGGCCAAGGAGACCATATCTGAGACAGGACAGGCCATTTGGGGGTACATAGTATGGCCTACCAGTCAGACGACACTCAGGATAGTCACAGAATTACTTGGGGGAAGGAGGTGTCTTTGTGGGTGTGGGAGTGAGTTTGTGGTTTTTTCTCATGTTCTGAGAATAAGTAGGAAAGGCAGTTTGTTGGGTTTGGAGTGGACTGTGTCTAGTAATTCCTTTGACAATGTGAGTGTTTCTATGTCTGTGTAACTCTCTGTGTCCGTGGTTGTATTCATTAGAAAAGAGAATTCATCTATGGATGTGTCCTGTCTAGTAGAAAGAATTCCAGCATTTATCCTGCCTAATTTATGAATGGACTGTGACTTGCCTTATCAATGGGCAACACGTACTATCTTCCTAAGTTCCTGTTTTCTTTCTGAATCTGGCCACTCTCCAGAGTAGGCTCATGGTTTTTTGTCCAAGTTATGTACCACCTCCAACCTCTGTGACATGGCCATGTATTCTATAGCTGAAAGGAAAGGGAGCATCTCAGAAAACTCAGATATCAGTGTGACAAGGAAAGTCTCAGTGGAGAAAACCGGCTTTGGGCCTTTTGCTTCTCTATTCCTCTGTTGCCCTGAATGTCAGGAAGGTCTTTGCCTCAGGCCACCCCTTTGTGAATCCTGTAGAAAACAGTTTTCAAATGGAAATGAATGGGCATCACCTGTGGCTGTTTGCTAAAATGCTTTGAGAGATATGTGTGTGAATCAGCCTCTTGGCCGTGTGTGAGGCTGTGTCTTAGATATTCAGCGCCTAATGGATCTTAAGAAAGATCCCATGTGTTCATCCAAAACCAAAATGTCTAAAAAATCAGTCATTGTAGATGAAGTTTATTGCCTTTCTCTGTTAGGTTCCTGACCTCCAACAAGTGAATTTGGGGATCCTTTGAATTAATCGAGTTCTTCAAAGCCCTGCAGAGGCTAGCCTATATGTGCTTGGGTTTTCTAATGAATCCAAATCACATAAAGAATCTATACATGACAGTCAGTAGGCCTCAAATTGGAGAAGCAGAGCAGTATTAGTGGCAGGCCTATTAAATCACTCCTTGTTTACAGGAAGGGTGTCCAGGTCACACTGACTTTAGGCAAATGAGGGCAAGGGAGATTATTTCAGACTCTGTCTTGTGCTTTACCCCTCATGGAAACCTCCAGCCAGAGGTAATGATGAGTGTCTATATGGAAGAAGATGAGGGCAATGTGGGAGTGTTTTGGATTTAATTGTGGTCATTTATTTGGCTGTTGGAAGATAAGACTGGGTCCACCTGGGCTTTAACTCGGGTTTGATTCACCTTAGAGACTGAGTTCTGGAACTGACCTCAGAGAAGTATTGACATGAATTGTGTTGGGATTTTAGGAGGCCACGCATTAGACTTGCCCTTGGAAACTGAGATCTAAGCCCAGGGTGGCTTTCCACAAAGCACTGAGAATGTCAGCCAGGATATACCCGGATTTTATTCTGAAAGACTTGGCAGGCATATTTGAGAGTCAAAACACCCATGGACCTCACATTGTAGACCTCAATGGGCCTGGCCTCATGTGACCTTTAGGCCACTCTTTGGGAAGCATTGCCTGTGAGAGTTCTCCAGATCTTTCATTGAAATGAGCTTCCACAACATTTAATGGTTCATGAATGAATTGAAACCCACTGTGGCTCCAAATTCCTCTTTGAAAAATGGCTAGATAAATACCATGAAATTTTTTAAATTCCCATGACCAGGTGGCACTGGAGAACAGTTAGATCTCCTGATGCTCATCATGAGTGTACCAGACTGGGCCTTGATTTACTGGGTTTCATGAAAATGGCATAGAACAGAGATGCCAGTAAGTTGGAACCTTCTGAGTAGTGCACCTTGAGCAGTTGTGGGCAGGTGTGTGACAAAACATCTGTGGTGGGGCCATGTGGATCTGCCATTGGCATCCAAATAGCATGTGATTGACTTGCAGCAGCCAGCAGACCCATTTATGTAAAGGCACCTTGTTATATAGAGAGGTTTCAGGGCAATGTTCAGAATTGGGTTGCAATGGAAAAGGGGGCAATGTAGCAAGCAATGAGTGATAGAAGCCTGGATGGTGCATTCTCCTGCAGACTCTAACCCACCACAACTGACAGAACTCCCTGCAGCACTGTGTCCCAGTTGAACTCCTTGTATTTTGTAAAGCAAATATCAAACTCACTGTGCAGCAGCAAGTAACACCACGAAAAGTGGAGGATGACCAAATGTCTTCACAGCGACACGGGGAGACACTAAGCCCCCAGTGGCCACAGTTTACCTACAAAGAGAGAATTCAGCACTGCTGCCCCATGTTCATTGGAAAATAAGAAAACATGTCATCCAGGTCACATAGATGCAGACCCATCTTTGATGGTCTCACTAGAAAGAAAGCTAAAACTTCTGACAACAACTTATATTTCAAGTGCCCAATCTCACATGCAGTTGCTCAAACAGTCTTTAGGCCAGAAGAGCTCCATGTTGGTGTTGTGTTTACCATGTCCCTTGCTTTTGGAAACTCCTCTACCATCTCGAAGATTGTGAACTCCTGAGCATTTTCCATTCCAGACATGTATTCACAAATTTTCTAACTCTTCTCCTCTAATTGTGTCTTACTTGGAGAGAAGGTAATGTCAAGGCATTGTTCTGGATCAGAGTGGGAAGTTTTGGGTTGCACATATTTGCACACACATTTGATACAATTTCCAATTTTCCATTCAAAATACAGAATCCCTGACACTATCCCATACCCTACTTGACTCTGGCTACTAATCCTAATATGATGGAGAAAAATAACACAAACAGAATATAAATACAAGCAGTTCAAAGGAGGCATGATGTATATTTGGACTTGCCTTTTACATGATAAAGTTTATGTGTTATAAATCTAGTCAATTTTTAATTAAATAGTTCTCCATGTGTTTTTAAAGTTCAAAATATGTGTATTACTGACTCCCTTTCTCTGTAGCCTATTCAACATATGTATTTTTATATGCACATACCGAAAGCTACCTGGTATCACACCTATATTTTTGTGAGGTGGCTTCCTCAGCAAATACAAATTGTGAGAAGAGATCACTCCTCCTAAACGCTTTGGAACTGAATATTCAACCTATGGGTGAGCTTCCTAGTTGAACAAAATTATACATAAATCCATATTCTGTAAAATATATATTTTTGCATTTGTGGATGATATATATTTCATGATGAATTTCGATTGGCATATATTAATACATTTTAAAGTCTGTGGGTGTGTTTTGTGTGTGTGTGTGTGTGTGTGTGTGTATATATATATATATATATATATATATATATATATATATAGTCTCCATATTTTTCAAAATATGAAATATTTGTGTCTTATTTAGAGTCCCAAAATTCATTCATGTTCATGTATGTGGATTTATAATAAAATTTTCACAAGATTAGTCTCAGAAATATTCATCCACCTGAAGTACATATTTGTTTCCTAGTACTGAAAACTAACTACAGTGATTGGTGCCTTCAAATCCTAATATTTCTACAGTAACTGAACCAGTTTAACATCAATGCATGTAGAATTCTATTGGACGTGATGTGTATTTTGACGTTCGTTTTTATTCCACACTGGTACATTACTCTTTCTTAAGTTTATGGACATCATAGGACATATATTTCATCAACAATTTCGCAAATTTATAGGCATTTGTTTCACTTTCAATCGCTTCCTGCTTCAGAACACATGTATTCCTCCAGGTTTCTTGACTGGTCTTTTCATGAGACTTCTTTCCAAACAAATTATTTGCGATTTTCATAATCAATTTGAAGCAAAGTCACACACTTTTCATGTTAAACCAAAATCCTCATATTTCCATTAGATGTATAATGGGTTGGAATGAATGATTGTATATTAATATAAGATTTCTTATTTGTTTTCAAATTTATTTCAATCTATTATTTCAAGTTGAAACCAGTTTTATTATTTATTCACAGTATGGTCTATTCATGCATTTCCTCTGTATTCATAGACACAGGGTGCACCTTTTTGTAGCCCCAATACAAATTTATACATCTTCAAAATATTGCTTCCAGAAATGGTGGAAGAAATACTTATGTCACCTGATCTACATATACATTTCATCACAGTAATATTCTAGACACAAAATTCAAAGGTCACACTTATGATTCTACCAAATCCTAAATAGAAAGTGAACATGGATTACTAAAAACATCCATGTCCAGGGTGCCTTATGCTCTCAAATGTCAATCCGATTGGTGACTACATATTTGTTTCTTCCTAAGATTATATGTTCAACCTCAACCCTGTTGAAAATATCTAATCCTATCACTCACTTTATACTTTGCCTGATTTCCTAATGTCTCTATTGATATCTGCATTCCTACATATTTTCCCCACTTCATCATTGTTAGAGACCCTTCACATGTGCTGTTATTGAAATTCACTCTCTAACCGAAACCCTATTGCTAAATAACTTTTGGTCCAAATCCTATACTCATTGTTCTTCCGATACTTACCGTCTATCTTCCTGATCCTACTGACTATCTCTGTTTCAGGGGATGTTCTCTTCTACATTCAATCATCCAAGGTACAAGTTCCTATGCCATTGTATATCAATTTATCTGAGATACCTGTGCAGAACGTAATTCAAGCTAAGTAATCCAATCAAGGACCCAATGACTTTCTGGACTTCAAATCTTACCTGGATTTCTGTTTTCATACTTATATTTCACCTATATATTCTTGTAAGTATTGCAGTTACCCAATACCATTATACATCCCGTAGAATGATTCCTAACCCAAATCAAACTGGTTATTAAGCATAACCATACACTGTTCCCTCAATATAACATTACAGAAGAGCTGGAACAGAGTTGGTCTTACAATGCAGGGATGGAGGGGATCTTCCACCTACTTAGAACCTCAATGGTCCATGCAGAAATTATCCCTGGAAAACATGTAGGCAGGTATGAAGGACCTGAGAGAGCAAAGGTCATCTTCCATGGCAAACAGCCTGGTCAGGATGAAGGGTTGTGTCTGAATCAGCCTCTCTCTTCTTAATGTAGAGAAGATGGACCAAACCAAGCCTGTGTGGAGAGCTTTTCCTGGGTGACTATGGTTGATATACCATTCTAACTTGTAAAAATGTCACAGGAATTGGGGCAGCATCCATCTCATGGGACCCTTGGAAGCAACTGTTAGGGCAAAGTAGTTGCCAAGGCAGTGACCTCATTCAGTTCCTGAAAAAAGTGACCTCACCTCACTTCCTTTGTAGTGGAACTCTCTTAACTTGGGAACCAGGAAGCTAGGCCCCCAGAGCCAGTGCCAGTCCCAGTTGGCACACTTGATTGGATTTACCAAGGACAGAGTCAGTCTTTATTGGTACCAACTGATGTGAGGATGGCCAAATGCCAGGAAAGCTATGAAGACAGGTGTTTCCTGAGAAAGCAGGTAGTTGTTCTGGCAAAGACACCAAATCTGAGAAAGTACAGGCCATTTTGGGGGAACATGGTATGGCCCACCAGTAAGAGGAAACTCCGGATAATCAAAGACCTACTTCTGGGAAGGAGGTGCTTTGTGGGTGTGGGTGTGAGTTTGTGGTTTTGTCTCATGTTCTGAGAATAGGTAGGGATGGTGGATTGTTTGTTTTTGAGTGGATTGTTTCTAGAAAGTCGTTTGACATGGCGAGGGTTTCTAAAAGTGTATCCCAATGTGTCCGTGGTTGTTGACATTTGAAAAGAGAATGCATCAATGGAAGTGCCCTGTCTAGTAGAAAGCTACCCAGCATTCATCCTGCACAATTGATGAATGGACTGCAGCTTGCCTTATGAATGGACAACACCTATATCTTCCTAAGCTCCAGTTTTCTTCCTGAATTCTGGCCACTCTCCAGAATAGTCTCATGGTTTGGTGTCCAAGATATGTACCGCCTCCAAGCTTTGTTACATGGCCATGTACTGGATAGCTGAAGGCAATGGGAGCATCTCAGAAAACTCAGATATCAGTGTGACAAGTAAAGTCTCAGTGGAGAAACCCTGCTTTGGGCCTTTTGCTAACCTATTGTTCTGTTGCCCTGAATGTCAGGAATTTCTTTGCCTCAGGCAACCCCTTTGTAAAGCCTGAAGAAAACAGTTTTCAAATGAAAATGAATGGGCATCACCTGTGGCTGTTTGCTTAATTGCTTCAAAAGGGATGTGTCTGAATCAGCCCCTTGGCCCTATGTGAGGCTGGGGCTTAGATTCTCGGCACCTGAGGGATCTACAGAAAGATCCCATCTGTGAATCCAAAACCAAAATGGCCATAAGAGCAGTAAATGTGGATGAAGTCTCTTGCCTTCCTCTGTAAGTCCTGACCTCTATCAAGTGAGAATAGATATCATTTGGGTCAAATGAGTTTTTCAAAGCCCTGAAGAGGCTAATGCATAGGTGCTTGGATTTTCTCATGACTCCAATTCACACAAAGAATTTATACTCAACAATCAGTAACAGTCAAAATGGAGAAGCAGAGCAGTATTAAGGGCAGGCCTATTTGATCACTCCTGGTTCACAGGAAGGGTGTCCAGGCCACCCTGACTTTAGGCAATTGAGGGGTAAGTGAGCTTATTTTGGACACTGTCTTGGGCTGCATCCCTCATGAAAACCTGCAGCAAGAGGTTATGATGAGTGTCTCTATGGCAGAAGATGAGGGTCACGTGGGAGTGTTTTGGTTTCAATTGCGGTCATTTGTGTGGCAGTGGAATAGGCCACTAATGAGATTCGCCCTTCTAAACTGAGATCTAGCTCACTCCTTGGGAAAAATTGCCTGTGAGAGTTCTCCAGATCTTTTTTTGAAATGAGCTTCCTCACCATTTAATGGTTCCTGAATGAATTGAAACCCACAGTGCTTCCAACTTCATCCTTGAAAAGTAGCTACATAAATACCATGAAATTTTTGCCATTCCAATGACCAGGTGGCACTGGAGAACCTTTGATGTCCTTTTGCTCATCATGAGTGTACCAGATAGTGCCTTGATTGTCTGGGTTTCATGAAAATGGTGTAGAACCGAAATGCCAGTAACTTGTAGCCTACTGAATAGTGGTGTGTGTGCAGGTGGTGTGCAGGTGTGTGATAAAACATCTCTTGTGGGGCCATGTGGATCTGCCATTACTTCCAAAGGGCTTGAGACTGACATGGTGCATCCAGCAGAACCTTATATGTCTGAAACCTCTCCATGTAAAGGCATCTTTTTATATGGAGATTTTCAGGGCAATGTTCAGAATCAGGTTGCTGTGATCAAGGGGGCAATCTATGTGGGATAGAATCCTGGTTGGTGAATTCTCCTGCAGACCCTGACCCACCATACATGACAGAACTCCCTCCAGCACTGGGTCTCAGTTGAACTCATTTTATTTAGTGAAACAAATACCAAACTCCCAGTGCAGCAGCAAGAAACACCATGAAAAGTGGAGGATGACCAAATGGCTTCACAGTCCACACGGGGAGACACTTAGCCTTCAGTGGCCACAGTTTACCTACAAAGAGTGAATTCAGCACTGCCGCCTCATGTCTTTTGGAAAATAAGAAACCATGTTCTCCAGGTTACATAGATGCAGACACAGCTTTGATGCTTTCACTAGAAATGAAGCTAAAGATCCTGACAAAAACATATATTTCAAGGATCTTCTAGCTTTCAGAGTCTGTGTTGAAATATCAGCTGTTATCCTGATTGCTTTACCCCTAAATGTAATCTGCTTCCTTTCTCTTGTAGCTTTTAAAATTCTCTCTTTATTCTGTACGTTGGGTATCTTCATTATAATGCGTCTAGGTGTGGATCTCTTATGATTTGGCACATTCGGCGTCCTGTTGGCTTCTAGGACTTGGGAGTCTGTCTCATTCTTCAAGTCTGGGAAGTTTTCTCGTATTATTTCATTAAATACATTGCTCATTCTTTTGGTTTGGACCTCTATACCTTCCTGTATCCCAATGACTCTTAAGTTTGGTCTCTTTATGTTATCCCATATTTCTCGGATGTTCTGTTCATGGTTTCTTAACAGTCTTGCTGAGCTGTCTATGTTCTTTTCAAGTTGAAATACTTTGTCTTCATTGTCTGATGTTCTATCTTCTAAGTGTTCTACTCTGATGGAAGTGTTCTCAATTGAGTTTTTAAGTTGTTTTATTGCTTCCTGCATTTCTAGGATTTCTGTTTGTCATTTTTTACAACTTTAATCTCCCTGTATAATTGATCTTTTGCTTCTTGGATTTGTTTGTGTAATTCATTGTCGAAGTGATCTTTCATTGTCTGATTTTGCTGTCTAATGTCTTCCTTGAGACTCCAGATTATCTGAAGCATGTATATCCTGAGTTTTTTTATCTGACATTCCATCTGCTGCAGCTATTACCTCTTCTAAAGTTGTGTTGACCTGCATTGCTTGTGGTCCTTTTTTCTTTGTCTTTTCATACGGCTCGCGTTTCTTTCTGCTTGGTGAAACTGTTGTGATTTTGAAATTTTCCCCCTATATATTTATATTGCTCTTGTATATTTTAAAAGTCTTCCTTGCAGGGGCGGGGGGTGGCTGTTGTGCTCTTCCAATTGGGGTGATCTATCTACCATGCTGATGGGCCGCTGGGCCTGTTCTCCTGATCGGTCGCAGGTCTGCCTACCCTGCAGGTGCGGGAAGCGGCTCTGCTAAGCCCCTCCTCTAATTGGTGTGACGTGTGTACCACACCCATGGACCCCTGGAGTGTTCTGCCAGTCGGTCTCAGGTCTGCCTACCTTAGAGGCGCGGACGGCGGCTCTGCTCTGCCCCTACTCCAATTGGGGTGACGTGACTACCACGCCGGCAGGTGGGTGGGCCTGTTCTGCCATCGGTCGCAGGTCTGCCTACCTTACGGGCATGGGCGATGGATCTGCTCTGCCCCTAGTCCAAATGGGGTGAAGTGTCTGCCGCGCTGGCAGGCCGCTGGGCCTCTTCTGCTGGTCGGGTGCAGATTTGTCTACCTTGAGGGCGCGGGTTGTGGCTCTGCTCTGCCGCTACTCCAATTGGGGTGTCGTGACTACGAAGCCGGCAGGTTGCTGGGCCTGTTCCGGGCACCATGGGCAAAGACTCTGCTCTGCCCCTACTCCTATTGGGGTTATGTGACTACCATGCCGGTGGGCCACTTGGATTGTACTAGGTGCTGGAGAATGCTCTGCTCTGCAATTACTCCAATTGAGGTGACGTGACTACCATGCCTGCTGGTCGCTAGGCCTGTTCTGGGCACCTGTGGCGGCTCTGCTCTGCCTCTATTCCAATTTGGGTGAAGTGAGTATCATGCAGGTGTGTCGCTGGGCCTGTTCCAGGCATGGGCAGCGGCTCTGCTCTGCCCCTCTGGCTTCATGACAAAGTGAGAGAGACTCGGGTGTTTCTGACTCACTTTCTTTACCAGGAGACCAACTGTTTCTGTCACCGCTGGTATTAATGAATTTATCTCCTCCGCTGCTTTCTGATGACATCAGATCTCTGCCATGTTGGTATCCCATGCAAAAGGCAGCATTTCGTTCCCTTTGCTGGGTGACCAAAGCAATGGGTGAGTCCTGACTTGCCCTCACAAGCCTCGTCTCAATCCTGTTGCCACTGCCTATGAAGGCTCGGTTGATATTTACCTCCACATAATTCAGCAAGACCCACACCGGGAAGCAGTTTCCACGGGTTCTTGAGCCCTGGGCCAGATCAGTTCAGGGAGGCCAAATTTGGCCGCTCTGGGCTCCGTGTATGTTCTAATAGGAGCAGGCTCCAAGACGCAGTTTCTGCGGGTTCTTTAGCACTGAGCCTGAGTAATTTGTCTGCGAAGCAAAGGTGAATGGAATCCTGAAATTACCTGTTCTATAGCTGAATGAGCTGCGATCAGTCGAAAACAGGGATGGTGACGTCAGCTCTTCAAGATGGTGGACGCTGGCTTCCTCTGTGGTCTGACCGGTATGGAGAACGGAATTGGACCACATCCATCCCCGTCTCAATCCCAGAATTCAGCACTGAGCACAGTAATTGCATAGCGGGCAGGAGCCCATAGAATCCGCACCACTGTATATTTGCGATGCTATCTCGTCTTTTCCCAGTGCGCGCCACACACTCTAGCTGCAGGGCAATTTGCTGAATAAGCAGCATGACCCTCCGTGCGGAAAAATCACTCGCGTTTGAGCCCCTGTAGCTGATCCTCGTGAAATGGATATATGTCCACTAGGTTTTGGAGCACACCAAATTTGCTGGAAATTCCTAAAAAGATAGGTTTTAGCCGTTCTAACTCGTCATTTTCCGGCATAGTGACGCGGTACATGGGGGTAATGCACTCCATTCGCCGCCATCATGTGATCCCCCAAAGTTAGTTTTCAGTACAAGGAAAAAAATATGTATTTCAGGTGGAGGAATATTTCTGAGAATAATCTTGTGAAAAGTTGATTATAAATCCACATACATGAATATGAATGAATTTAGGGAGGGTATAAAAAGAAAAATATACTAAATATTTTGAAAAATCTGGAGAGTGAATATATATATATATATATATATATATATATATATATATATACACACACACACAGACACACACACACACACAGACATTAAAAAGTAGCATTATGTATGTGAATTGAAATTCACCATGAAATATATATCATCCACAGATCCAAAAATATTCATTTTAATGTACATGGATTCATGTTGTTTAACTAAAAAGCTCACCCATATGTTGAATTTTCAATTCCAACAGCGTTAAGTAGGAGTGATCTCTTCTCACAATTTGTATCTGCCAAGCCAGCCACCTCACCAAATGTACGATTGATACCAGGTAGAATTCTGTATGTGCTTATAAAAATACATGTGATGAATAGGCTACAGAGAAAGGGAGACAGTTATTCACATATTTGTTAACTTTGAAAACACATGGAGAACTATTTCAATTAAAATTCGCTAGATTTATAACACCTACAATTTATCATACGAAAGGCAAGTCCAATTATACACCATGCCTCCTGTGAACCTCTTGTATTTGTATTCTGTTTGGGTAATTATTCTCCATCAAATTAGGATAAGAAGTCAAAGTCTAGTAGGGTATGTGTTAGTGTCAGGGATTCAGTATTTCGAATGGAAAATTGGAAAATGTATCCAATGTGTATGCAAATATGTGCTACACAAAAATCTTCCCACTCTCATTCAGAATAATGCCTTGACATTACCTTCGCCCTACATAAGACACAATTAGAGGAGAACATTTAGAAAATCTGTGAATACATATGTGGAATGGAAAATGCTCAGAAGTTCACAAATTTGGAGTTGGTAGAGGAGTTTCCAAAAGTAAGGGACAGGGTAATCACTCCAAAAACATGAAGTTCTGCCAGCCTAATATCTGAAGAAACTGCCTGTGAGGTTGGGCAATGAAATATATGCTGTTGTCAGAAGCATTAGCTTCATATGTAGTGAGACCATCAAATCTGGTTCTGCATCTATGTGACCTGGATGACATGGTTTCTTATTTTCCAATAAACATGAGGCAGCAGTGCTGAATTTTCTATTTGTAGGTATACTGTGGCCACTGGATTCTAGGTGTCTCCCCGTGTGGAGTGTAAATTCATTTGGTCATCCTCCACTTTCATGGTGTTTCTTGCTGCTGCACTGGGAGTTTGGTATTTGCTTCATTAAATACAAGGGTTCACCTGGGACACAGTGCTGAAATGAGTTCTGTCAAGTGTGGTGTGTCGAGTTCTGCAGGAGAATGCACCAACCAGGCTTCTATCCCACATAACTTGCCCTATTGACCATAGCATCCTGATTCTGAACATTGCCCTGAAACCTCTCCATATAACAATATGCTTTTACATATAAGGTTCTACTGACTGCAAAATGTCAGTCACAATCCATTTGGAAGCCAATGGCAGATCCACATGCCCCCGCCACAGATGTTTTATCACACACCTGCCAACCACTGCTCTAGAACAACTACTCAGCAAGATCCAACTTACTGGAATCTCTGTTCTACACCATTTTCATAAAACCCAGTCAATCAAGGCACTGTCCTGTATACTCATGATCAGCAAGAGGACATCCAAATGTTCTCCAGTGCTACCCAGTCATGGGAATTTCAAAAATTTCATGATATTGATATAGCCAATTTTCAAGGATGAAGTTGGAGGCACTCTGGATTTCAATTCACTCAGAAACCATTAAATGAAAACTCTGGAGAATTCTTACAGGCAAGGCTTCCAAAAGTGGCCAAAAGTCAGATTAAGCCAGGCCCATTGAGGTCTACAATGTATGGTCCATGTGTGTTTTGACTCTCAAATATGGCTGCCAAGTCTTTAAGAATAATATCATGTGTTATCCTGGCTGAGATTCCCTGTGCTCTGTGGAAAGTCAACTACGGCCTAGATGTCACTTTCCAAGGGCAACTCTCATGCATGGCCATCTAAAATTCCAACACAATTCCTGGCAATAATTCTCTGAGATCAGTAAAAGAACTCAGTCTCTAAGGGGAATCACACCAGAGTGCAAGCCTAGGTGGACCCAGTGATCTCTTCCAACCGCCAGACAAATGTCCACAATTATAACCAAAACACTCTCACATGGCCCTCATCTTCTTCCATATAGACACTCATTATATCCTCTGGCTGGAGGTTTCCATAAGGGATGCAGCCCACGACAGTGTCTAAAATAAGCTCCTTGCACCGCATTTGCCTAAAGTAAGGGTGGCCTGGACTCTCTTCCTGTGAACCAGGAGTGATCAAATAGGCCTACCTTTAATATTGCTTGGCTTCTCCAACTTGAGGCCTTCTAGCTTTGGGGTTTAGATTCTTTAAGTGAATTGGTCATGAAAATCAAGCACCTATGGCCTAGCCTCTGCAGGGCTTTGAAGAACTCATTTGACCCAAAGGATCCCTATTCTCACTTGATGGATATCTGGAACCTACCAGAGGAAGGCAAGAGAGTTCATCAACAATATCTGATCTTTTTGCCATTTTGGTTTTGGATGCACGCATGGGATCTATCTTTAGATCCATCAGGTGATGAGAATCTAAGCCACAGCCTCACACAGGGCCAACAGGCTGATTCAGACATATCCCAATCCTAAGCAATTAAGCAAAGAGCCACAGGTGATGCCCATTCATTTCCTTTTGAAAACTGTTTTCTTCAGGGTTCACAAAGTGGTGGCTTGAGGCAAAAAACTTCCTGACATTCAACAGAACAATAGTTAAGCAAAAGGACCAAAGCAGGGTTTCTCCACTGAGACTTTCCTGGTCAACAGATATCTGAGATTTCTGAGATGCTAGCCATTTCCTTCAGCTATCCAGTACATAGCCATGTCACAGATCTTGGAGGTGGTACAAATCTTGGACACAAAACCATGATACTATTCTGGAGAGTGGGCTGAATTGAGAGAGAAAACAGGAAATTAGGAAGCTTGTAGGTTTTGCCCATCCATAAGGCAAGCCAGAGTCCACTCATGAATTGGGCAGGATGAATGCTTGGAAGCTTTCTACTAGACAGGACACATCCATTGATGCATTGTCTTTTCTAATGTCTACAACAATGGACTCAGTGGGATACACACACATAGAAACACTCACCTTGTCAAAGGACTTAATAGAAATATTCCACACCATACCAAACAAACCGCCTTTCCTACCTATTCTCAGAAAATGATCCACTACCTGCTTTCTCAGGGAAAGCCCCTCTTCAGAGGTTTCCTGGCATTTGGCCATCCTCACATCTGTAGGTACCAAGAAAGACTGACTCTGTCCTTGGTAATTCCAAACATGTGAGACCACTGAAACTAGAACAGGGACTGTCTCTGGGTGCCTGGCTTCCTTGATCCCAAGTTCAGAGAGTTCCCTCACCAAAGAAGTGAGGTGAGATCACTTTCTTCAGGATCTGAATGATGTCACTGCCTTGGCAACCACTTTTTTGCTTCCAAAAGTACCATGAGGTGGAGGCTTCCCCGATTTTCATGTGGCACTTTCTCTAGTTAGAATGTTATATCAACCATAAGCACCCGGGAACAGCTTCCACACAGGACTGGTTTGGTCCATGTTCTATACATTAAGAAGAGAGAGAATGATTCAGACACAACCCTTCATCCTGACCAGGATGATTGCCATGGAAGTTGACTTTTGCTTTCTGAGGTACTTCATAGCTGCCTTCATCTTCACCAGGGATTATTTCTGCATGAACATTTGAGTTTCTCAGCAGGTGAAGATCCCCTAGATTCCTGTAGTTTAATACCCACACTGTTCCTGCTCTCCTGCAAAGTTAGTGTATGGTTAGGGTTAATAATATTTTCGATTTGGGTTAGGAATCATTCTGCAGGATGAATAATGGGATTGGGAACCTGTGATATTTATAAGAATATATAGGTGAAATATATGTATAAAAACGGGAATCTAAGAAAGATTTGAAGCCCAGAAGGGCATTGGGCCCTTGGTTTGGATACTTAGTGTTGAATAATGTTCTGTACAATTGTCTCAGTTAAATCGAAATACAATGGCATAGGACCTTGTACCTTGGATGATTGAATGTAGAAGAGAACATCCAGTCAAAAAGGGATAGTTGGTAGGATTAGGAAGATATTCAGTAGGTTTAGGAAGAAGAGTGAGTATATGATTTGGAAAAAAAAGCTTCTTTAGCAATAGGGTTTCGTTTAGAGAGTGAATGTAAATGTCAGCACATGTGAAGAGTAAGCCAAAATGATGAACTGGAGAAAATATGTAGGAAAGCAGGTGTCAATAGAGACATTACTAAATCAGGCAAAGTATAAAGTGAGGGATAGGATTAGATATTTTCAACAGGCTTGAGTTTGAATATATAATCATAGGAAAAAACAAATATGTCGTCATGAATGGGAATGACATTTGAGAGCATTAGGCAACCTGGACATGGATGTTATTAGTTATCAACATTCACTTTCCTTTTAGGCTTTGGTACAATCATAAGTGTGATATTTTATTTTTTTGTTGTTCAGAATATTACTGTGATAAAATGTATATGTAGATCAGGTGACATGAGTATTTCTTTCACCATTTCTGGGAGCAATAATTTGAAGACGCATACATTAGTATTAGGGGCACAAAGAGGTGTAACCTCTGTCTATGAATATAGAGATAATGCATGAATAGACCATACTATGAATAAATAACATAACTGATTCCACTTTAAATAATGGATTGAATTGACATGTGAAAATATATAAGAAATCTTATATTGATATACAATCATTCATTCCAACCAGTTATATATCTAATGGTAATATTAGGATTATGATTTATGATGAATGGTGTTTGAGTTTTGCTTTATAAGTGATGATGTTAAACGAAAGTAATGTGTTTGGAAAGAAGTCTCATGAAAAGCCCAGTCAAGAAACATGGAGGAATGCATGTGTTCTGAATCAGGAAGTGATTGATCGTGAAACAAATGCCTATAAATTTTCTAATTTGTGACTGAAATATATATCCTATGATGTGGATAAACTGAAGACATAGTAACGTACAAGTGTTGAATAAAAATGAAAGTCAAAATACACATCATGTCCCCTAGGAATCTACTTGCATTGATTTTAAACTGGCTAAGTAAATGTAGAAATAATAGGGTTTGTATGCACCATTCACTGAATTTAGTTTTCAGTACTAGGAAACAATATGTATTGCAGGTGGATGATTATTATGAGAATAATCTTGTGGAAAGTTGATTATAAATCCACAGATATGAATATGAATGAATTTAGGGAGTGTATAATAAGACACATATATTTCATATTTTGAAAAATCTGAAGAGTGTGTATATATATAAATATAAATATATATATATATACATATATATATATATGAATATATATATATATATGTATATATATATATATATATATATATATATATATATATGTATATATATATATACAAACACGCACATGCACAGATATTAAAAAGTAGCAATACAGGAGATCCATTATTAAGGCAGGCATGGAGAAATCAAGTCTCTGATCTCTTCAGCTGCACGGGCATAGGAAGTCATAAACTGTCTAAATGCTGTTTGCTCAGAATCACTAGGCAATGTTGACCTGTTGTGAATCTGCGGCGAACAGTCTGGGCCCCTCAGAACACACACAGAGCCCGGATTGGCTGCATTCAAGCTTAGATTCGTCTGGTTTTTGTGACTCAGCACTAACATTCCCGCTGAAATAACTGGTTGGGCTTTCTGAATTGACAGAGTTAAAAGACAACTGAGCCTTCATAGGCAGTGGCCACAGGATTGAAATGGGGCTTGGGAGAGATTGTCAGGACCCACCCATTGCATTGGTCACCCAGCAAAGGGAACGAATGGTCACCATTTTAATGTGATACCACCATGGCATAGAACTGACATTACAGGCGGAGGAGATAACTTCATTGAAACCAACGCGACAAGTGTGTAATCCCATTGCCATCTCTCTCAACACCACGGGGAAACCTCAAGGGCCCCTCCCAGCTCTCCCAGGAGCACGATAGCCAGACCTAGGGAAACAGGATTGGCTCGGGACTTGCGGCGTGGAATTCCCGGCTACTACTCCCACCAGTGCTGACAATTGAGGTCTTTTACACCACTTACCAGGGGCATGGCTCCCGGAAGACAAGAAAATTCGCTGGCGGTTCTCAGGACAAAGCTCTACAAACTTAGGGTCTGAGGGAGGCAAACAGAGAGAGTGTGCCCAGGCGTTCATTAAAACAGTGGTACCAGGAGCAGAGGCCTGGCGTGTAACCAGTATTGTGGTGAGCATCAAAGGTGAGCGCGGCCTGGCTTGAGGAAGCACAAGAGAAGGCCCTAGGCACTCAGGATTGGAGACCCGCCGAGTCTGGGAGGAAGAGCTGCTGCACAGTGATTTGTTCCCACTTATTTAGAGGAGAAGCTTGGCCCAGTGCACACAGCTCCAACTACTGGAAGAGAAGTTAATTGAACTCTAGTACTGCATGTATTATTATTATTATATTATTTGTATGTTTTTCTTTTTCTTTCATTTTCATTTTTGTTGTTGTTCTTTAACTTTTTTAATGTTTTTTATTTTTTTAATTTTTATTTCATTATTATTATTATTATTTTAAATTTTAATTTTCATTTTTTAATTATCATTATTACTTAAAATTTTCTTTCTTTATTTTCTATTTTTTTCTTTTGTCTTTTCATTTCTTTTCAATTTTATTATACCCCCTTCCTTGAATTCTACCTGGCTACTCTCATTCTCTTTAGTGACTTCTTCCCTTCCCTTCTAATATCTTTCCTTCCAAGCATCAAATAAATTTATAAGAGTAAGCAGTAACTCAGTAGTCAAACAGAACAAGAAGTAACATGAGCAGCATAAAAAAGCAAGGAAGAAAAAAAGTACAAACAATGAAGGACAGCCTAAATATTCAAGAGCATCTGGAGTCATCAGAAAAATGGTCATATAAAGAACTCAAGGAATACCTTAGACAGATGTAATGGAACATTAAAGAGGATACGAGACAACAAAAACAAACAGTGAAAGAACGCATTGAAAATGAATTACATAAACAGATAAAATAAGAAATTAAGCATCTTTATCAGGAGATAGAGATTATTAGAAAAATCAAACAATAATTCTAGAAATGAAGGAAATGATAAACCAAATTCAAAACTCAATTGAGAGTATCACTAACAGAGTGGAGCAAGTAGAAGACAGAATGTCAGATAATGAAGACAAAATATATCATCTTGAAAAACCTCTATCCAAGAAAGAAATGCTGTAAAAAATTATGAGAAAACTTCCAAGAGATATAGGATAACATTAAAAAAACAAACTTATGAGTCATCCCGAAAGAGGAAGGTACAGAGATTCAAACCAAGGGAATGAGTAACCTGCTGAATGAAATAATTAGAGAAAACTTTCCAAAAATAAAAATGGAAACAGATAAACAAATTGTAGATGCTTACAGAACACTGAGCACACAAAATCACAGTAGACCAATGCCAAGACACATTGTTATGACGATATCCAATATACAAAACAAAGAGAAAATATTAAAACCTACCAGAGAAAAGAGGCAGATTACAATCAGGGGTAAAACAAAAAGGTTAACAATGGTTTTTTTTTTATCACAGATGCTGGAAGTGAGAAGATCCTGGAACAACGTACTTCAAACACTGAAAGACAATGGATGCCAACCAAGAATTATGTATCCAGCAAAATTAAGCTTAATGTAAGACAACAAAATAAAAATATTTCATGATAAACAAAAGCTAAAAGAATTTGCAGCCAGAAAACCAGCATTGGAAAGCATCTTGAGCAAAACACTACACGAGGAAGAAATGAAAATCAACAATGTAAACCATCAGTGGGAAGTGCCTCAGTAATAACAGAGGGCGGGAAAAGCTAATCATGGAGAAACAAACTAATTTAAAAAAACGATATAAGCAAACATGGGTGGCAGTACAAACCATATATTAATAGTAACTCTAAACGTTAATGGCTTAAACTCTCCAATAAAGTGACATAGGCTTGTAACTTGAATTAAAAAAAACAAATCCAACAATATGTTGCCTCCAGGGGACACATCTGAATGGAAAAGACATACACAAGCTGAAGGTGAAAGATTGGGAAAATTTATACCATGCACACAGTCCTCGTAACCAAGCAGGGGTGGCCATCCTCCTATAGAATAAAATCGACCTCAAGACTAATTTAATCAAAAGGGATAAGGAAGGACATTATATACTGTTAAAAGAAACCATTCACTGACAAGACATAACAATTATCAATATTCACGCAGCAAATAATGGTGCTGTGACGTTCATTAAACAAATTCTCCTCAAGTTCAAGAATCAAATAGACCACAGTACAATAATTATGGGTGACTTCAACTCACGTCTCTCACCATTGGACAGATCCTCCAAACAAAAGTTGAATAAAGAAACTATAGAACTCAATATCACAATCAATACCCTAGACTTAAGTGACATATATAGAATATATCAACCATCATCAAGTGGATATACTTTTTTCTCAGCAGCACATGGATCCTTCTCAAAAATAGACCATATGTTTTGCCATAGGGCAACCCTCAGTAAATATAAAGGGGAGGAGATAATACCATGAATTTTTTGTGATCATAATGGAATGAAACTGGAAACCAATGATAAAAGAAAAAAGAAAAAATCATACATTACATGCAAAATGAACAATATGTTACTGAATGATCAATGGGTTACAGAAGACATAAAGGAGGAAATCAAAAAATTCTTAGAGATAAATGAAAATACAGACACAACATATCAGATTCTATGGGACAAAATGAAAGAAGTTTTAAGAGGTAAATTCATCTCCTGGAGGTCATTCCTCAAAAAAAGAAAGAAAAAAAAAACAACAAATAAATGAGCTCACAATTTATCTCAAAGCCCTAGAAAAGGAAGAGCAAAACAACAGCAAATGTAGCAGAAGGCAAGAAATAATTAAAATCAGAGCGAAATTGAAACAAAAGAAACTATTGAAAAAATTAACAAAACTAAAAGTTGGTTCTTCAAAAAGATAAATAAGATCGACAGACCCTTAGCCATGCTAATGAAGAGAAGAAGAGAGAGAACTCAAATTACTAACATACGGGATGAAAAAGGCAATATCACAACAGATGCAACATAAATACAGAAGAAAATTAGAAATTATTTGGAAACCTGTATTCCAATAAAATAAAAAATAGTGAAGACATCGATAAATTTCTTAAGTCATATGATTTGCCCACACTGAGTCATAAGGGAACACACAATTTAAACAGACCAATATCAATGGATGAAGTAGAAGAAGCAATCAAAAGACTACCAACCAAGAAAAGCCCAGGACCGGATGGGTATACAGCAGAGTTTTACAAAACCTTTAAAGAAGAATTAATACCATTACTTTTCAAGTTATTCAGGAAATAGAAAAACTGGGAGCTCTGCCAAATTCGTTCTATGAGGACAACATCACCCTGATTCTGAAACCAGACAAAGACACCTCAAAGAAAGAAAACTACAGACAAATATCTCTGATGAACCTAGATGCAAAAATCCTCATTAAAATTCTGGCGAATTGGATACAAAGGCACATCAAAAAAATTGTGCACCATGATCAACTAGGATTCATCCCTGGGATGCAAGGCTGGTTCAATATATGGAAATTAATAAATGTTATTCACAACATCATTAGACTTAAAGATAAGAACCATATGATCATCTCGATAGACTCAGAAAAAACATTCAACAAAGTAGAGCATTCCTTTATGTTCAAAACATTTTAAAAACTAGGGATAACAGGAACTTACCTCGACATTGTAAAAGCTATCTATGTTAAGCCTCAGGTTAGCATCATTCTGAATGGAGAAAAATTGAAGGCATTCCCTTTAAAATCTGGAACAAGACAGGGATGTCCTCTATCACCACTTCTATTCAATATAGTTCTCGAAAAACTGGCCAGAGCAATTAGAGAGATGAAAGACATTAAAGGCATAAAAATAGGAAAAGAAGAAATTAACTTATCACTATTTGCAGATGACATGATTCTATACATAGAAGACCCAAAAGGGTCTACAGAAAAAACTACTAGAACTAATAAATGAATGCAGCAATGTGGCAGGATAGAAAATCAACATGCATAAATCAAAGGCATTTCTGTATATTAGCGACAAAACTTCTGAAACAAAAATGAGTCAAAACACTGCATTCCCAATTTCCTCAAAATAATTAAATACTTGGGAATCAACCTAACAAAAGAGGTGAAAGATTTATATAATGCAAACTACAGAACCCTAAAAAGAGAAATAGAATAAGATCTTAGAAGATGGAAAAATATACCCCGTTCATGGATAGGAAGAACTAACATCATCAATATATCTATATTACCAAAAGTTCTCTACAGGTTTAATGCAATGCCAATCAAAATCCCAAAGGAATTTTTTTGTAGAAATAGATAAAGCAATTATGAAATTCAAATGGAAAAATAAAAGACCCAGAATAGCAAAAGCAATTCTAAGCAGGAAGTGTGAATCAGGCAGTATAGCAATACCAGATTTCAAACTATATTACAGAGCAATTATAATAAAAACAGCATGGTACTGGTACCAAAACAGGCGGGTGGACCAATGGTACAGAATGGAGGACACAGAGACTAATCCAAAAAGCTACAACTATCTTATATTTGATAAAAGAGCTAATGGCCTGCAATGGAGGAAGGATGGCATCTTCATCAAATGGTGTTGGGTAAACTGGAAATCCATATGCAACAAAATGAAACTGAATCCCCTCCTCTCGCCCTGCACAAAAGTTAACTCAAAGTGGATCAAGGAGCTAGATTCAAATCAGAGTCTCTGCGTCTGATAGAAGAAAAGTTGGCTCAGATCTACATATTGTGTGGTCAGGCTCCAAATTCCATAATAGGACACCCATAGAACAAGAGTTAATAACAAGAATCAAGAAATGGGACTTACTTAAACTGAATTTTTTTTTCTCAGAAAGAGAAACAATAAGAGAGGTAAAGATGGAGCCTACATCATGGGAACAAATTTTCAGTCCTCACCCTTCACATGGAGCCCTAATATCTAGAGTATACAAAGTATACAAAGAACTCAGAAAATTAGACAATAATATAACCAATAACCCAATGGGCCAAGGACCTGAACAGAAACTTCTCAGAGGAGGACATAGAATCAATTAACAAGTACATGAAAAAATGCTCTCCATTTCTAGCAGTTAGAGAAATGCAAATAAAAACCACCCTAAAATACCATCTCAAACCAGTGAGATTGGCAGCCATAATGAAGTCAAACAACAACAAGTGCTGGCGAGGATGTGAGGAAAAGGGTACTCTTGTACATTGCTCGTGGGACTGAAACTGGTGCAGCCAATTTGGAAAGGAGTATGGAGACTCCTGTGAAAGCTTGGAATGGAAGCACCATTTGACCCAGCTATTGCCCTTCTTGGACTATTCCCTGAAGACCTTAAAAGAGCGTACTACAGTGATACTGCCACATCGATTTTCATAGCAGCACAATTCACAATTGCTACACTGTGGAACCAACCCAGATGCCCTTCAATAGATGAATGGATAAAAAAAAAGTGACCTTTGTATACTATGGAGGATTACGCAGCACTAAAATATGACAAAATCATGGAATTTGCAGGGAAATGCATGGCAATAGAGAAGATTATGCTTAGTGAAGCTAGCCAATCCCTAAAAAACAAATACCAAATATCTTCTTTGATATAATGAGAGCAACTAAGAACAGAGCAGGGAGGAAGAGCATGAAGAAAAGATTAACATTAAGCCGAAACATGAGGTGGGAGGGAAAGGGAGAGAAGAGGGAAATTGCATGGTAATGGAGAGAGACCCTTATTGTTACACAAAATTACATATAAGAGGTTGTGGGAAAATAAACAACGAGAGAAATGAATTAGAGTAGGTATGGTAGAGAGAAAAGATGGGAAGAGAAGGGAGGGGGTATAGTAGAGTATAGGAAAGGTAGCAGAATACAACATTAACTAATAGGGTATTATGTAAAAATATGGATGTGTAACTGATGTGATTCTGCAATCTGTATTTGGAGTAAAAATGGGAGTTCATAACCCACTTGAATCTAATGTATGAAATATGATATGTCAAGAGCTTTGTAATGTTTTGAGCAACCAATAAAAAAAGTAGTGATATATATCCAATAGAAATTTATCATGAAATATATATAATCAACAGATTGAAAAATATTAATTTTACTGAACATGAAATTATGAATAATGTTATTCAACTAGGAAGCTCACCCATAGGTTGAATTTTCAGTTCCAACAGCGTTTAGGAGGAGTGATCTCTTCTCTCAATTTGCATCTGCAAATTCAGCCACCTCACAAGTGTATACGAGTGATATCAGGTAGGATTCTATATGTGCATATAAAAATACATGTGCTGAATAGGCTACAGAGAAAGGGAGACAGGGATTCATATATTTGTTAATTTTAAAAACACATGTAGAACTATTTCAACAAAAAGTTGACTAGATTTATAACTCCTACAAAATATAATGCAAAAGGCAATTCCAACTATACACCATGCCTCCTCTGAACTGCTTGTATTTCTATTCTTTTTGGGTTATTTTTCACCATCATATTAGGATCATAATTCAGAGTCTAGTAGGGTATGGGTTAGTGTCAGGGATTCAGTATTTCAAAATAAAAATTGAAAAATGAATCCAGTGTGTGTGTAAATATGTGCTACACAAAAATCTTCCCACTCACATCCAGAACAATGCCTTGACATTACCTTCACCCAAGTAAGACACAATTATAGTAGAAAAGTGTGAAAATCTATGAATACATATATTTAATGGAATATGCTCGGGAGTTCACAACCTTGGAGGTGGTAGAGGCGTTTCCAAAAGTAAAGAACAGGGTAAACACTCCACAAACAAAGAGCTCTGCTGGCCTAAGACTTCTTGGAATACGGCTTCTGAGGTTGGGCACTTGAAATATATGTTGTTGTCATGAGCTTTGGCTTCCTTTGTCGTGAGACCATAAAAGCTGGGTCTGCATCTATGTGACCTGGAAGACATAATTTCGTATATTTCAATGAACAATAGGCAGCAGTGCTCAATTTTCTCTTTGTAGGTAAACTGTGTCCACTGGAGGCTAATTGTCTCCCGGTGGGGACAGTGAAGACATTTGATCATCCTCCAATTTTCGTGGTGTTTCTTGCTGCTACACTGGGAATTTGGTACTTGCTTCACACAATATAAGAAGTTCATCTGGGTTACAGTGCTGGAGGGTGTTCTGTCACGTGGGGTGGGTTAGCATCTGCAGGAGAATGTACCAACCAGGCTTCTATCCCACATAGCTTGTCCCAATAACCATAGCAACCTGATTATGAACATTGCCCTGAAACCTCTCCATATAACAAGATGCCTTTACATACAAGGGAATGGGGGCTGCGCCATATCAGTCACAAGCCATTTGTAAGCCGATAGCCGATCCACATGGCCCCACCATGATGTTTCATCACACACCTGCCCACCACTGCTCTAGGCCCACTACTCAGCAGGCTCCAAATTCCTGGCATCTCGTATTCTACACCATTTTCATGAAACCCAGTCAAACAAGGCACTTTCTGGTAAACACATGATCAGCAACAGGACAACCAACGTTTCTGCAGTGCCACCTGGTCATGGGAATTTCCAAAATTTTATGGTATTTATCTAGCAAGTTTTCAAGGATGAAGTTAGAGGCACTGTGGGTTTCAATTCATTCAGGAACCGTTAAGTGTTGAGAAAGCTCATTTCAATGAATGCTCTGGAGAACTCTAAAGTCAAGTCTTCTCAAAGAGTTGCCAACAGGTCACATGAAGCCAGGCCAATTGACGTCTACAATGTGAGGTCCATGTGTGTTTTGACTCTCAACTATGGCTACCAAGTCTTTCAGAATAAAATTATGTGATATTCTGGCTGAGATTCCCAGGCCTCTGTGGAAAGCCACCCTGGGCCTAGATCTCAGTTTCCAAGAGTGAGTCTCATGCGTGGCCTCCTAAAATCCCAACACAATTCATGGCAATAATTCTCTGAGGTCAGTTCCAGAACTCAGTCTCTAAGGGTAAATCATACCAGAGTTCAAGCCCAGGTGGACCCAGTCATCCCTTTCAACTGCCACAAAAATGACCAAAATTAAAATGAAATCACTCCCACAGGGCCATACTGGTCACACTGATATCTGATTTTTCTGAGATGCTCCCATTCCCTTAAGCTATCCAGTACATGGCCATGTCACAGAGCCTTGTGGTGTTACATATCTGGGACTCAAAACCATGAGCCTATTCTGGAGAGTGGCTGGAAAACACGAAGAAAACAGGAACTTAAGAAGATAGTAGATGTTGCCCATCCATAAGGCAAGCTGCAGTCCATTCATCAATTGGGCAGTAAGAATGCGGGGAAGCTTTCAACTAGAGACAACACATCCATTGATGCATTGTCTTTTCTAATGTCTACAACAACGGATACAGTGGAATACACAGACATAGAAACACTCACCACGTCAAACGACTTACTAGAAATAGTCCACTCCAAATCAAACAAACCACCTTTCCTAGCTATTCTCAGAACATCAGAAAAAAACACAAACTCACACCTACAATGGCAAAGGCAATTCTTTCCCCCAAGTAGGTCTGTGATTATCCGGAGTGTCTTCTGACTGGTGGGCCATATTATGTTCCCCAAAAATGTCCAAGTCTTTCAGAATAAAATTATGTGATATTCTGGCTGAGATTCCCAGGCCTCTGTGGAAAGCCACCCTGGGCCTAGATCTCAGTTTCCAAGAGTGAGTCTCATGCGTGGCCTCCTAAAATCCCAACACAATTCATGGCAATAATTCTCTGAGGTCAGTTCCAGAACTCAGTCTCTAAGGGTAAATCATACCAGAGTTCAAGCCCAGGTGGACCCAGTCATCCCTTTCAACTGCCACAAAAATGACCAAAATTAAAATGAAATCACTCCCACAGGGCCATACTGGTCACACTGATATCTGATTTTTCTGAGATGCTCCCATTCCCTTAAGCTATCCAGTACATGGCCATGTCACAGAGCCTTGTGGTGTTACATATCTGGGACTCAAATCCATGAGCCTATTCTGGAGAGTGGCTGGAAAACACGAAGAAAACAGGAACTTAAGAAGATAGTAGATGTTGCCCATCCATAAGGCAAGCTGCAGTCCATTCATCAATTGGGCAGTAAGAATGCGGGGAAGCTTTCAACTAGAGACAACACATCCATTGATGCATTGTCTTTTCTAATGTCTACAACAACGGATACAGTGGAATACACAGACATAGAAACACTCACCACGTCAAACGACTTACTAGAAATAGTCCACTCCAAATCAAACAAACCACCTTTCCTAGCTATTCTCAGAACATCAGAAAAAAACACAAACTCACACCTACAATGGCAAAGGCAATTCTTTCCCCCAAGTAGGTCTGTGATTATCCGGAGTGTCTTCTGACTGGTGGGCCATATTATGTTCCCCAAAAATGTCCTGTCCTGTTTCAGTTCTGGTCTCCTTGGCCAATTCTGTGAAGTTGTCAGGAGCCAGTGGTTCGCCACTACCTACTTTCTCAGGAAAGGCCCCTCTTCAGAGCTCTGCTGGAATTTGGCCACCCTCACATCAGTAGGTACCAAGAAAGACTGACTATGTCTTTGGGAAAAGCAAACAAGTTAGCCCACTGGGACTTGGAGTGAGACTGACTCTGGGTGCCTGGCTTCCTGGATCCCAAGTTCAGAGAATTACATCACCAAGGAAGTGAAGTGAGGTCACTTCTTTCAGGAACTGAATATGGTCACTGCCTCGGTAACCACTTTGTCCTAACAGTTGCTTCCAAGGTTCCCATGAGATGGAGGCTGCCCCAACATCCTGTGACACATTCAGAAGTTAGAATGGTATATCAACCATAGGCACCCGGGAACAGCTCTCCACACAGGCCTGGATTGGTCCATCTTCTCTACTTTAAGAAGACAGAGGCTGATTCAGACACATCAATTCACCCTGACCAGGTTGTTTGCCATGGAAGATGACTATTGCTCTCTCAGGTCCTACATAGCTGCCTACATATTCTCCAAAGATCATTTCTCCATGGATCTTTTAGGTTCTCAGCAGGTGGAAGATCATCTACATTCCTATATTGTAAGACCCACTCTGTCCCTGCTCTTCTGTACGTTATATTGAAGGAACAGTGTATAGTTAAGGTTAATAATAGGTTTGATTTGAGTTACGAATCATTCTGTGGGATGAATAATGGCATTGGCAACCTGTGATATTTATAAGAGTATATATGTGAAATATAACTATGAAAGCAGAAATCTAGGTAAGATTTGAAGTCCAGAAGGGCACTGGGGACTTGAGTGGGATACTTAGCTTTGAGTTATGTGCTCCACAGATGTCTCAAATAAATCAATATACACTGGCATCGGACCTTGTACTTTGGATGATTGAATGTTGAAAAGAACATCCAGTCAAAAAGCGATAGTCGGTAGGATTAGGAAGGTAGTCTGTAGGTTTAGAAAGAAGAGTGAGTATAGGATTTGGACCAAAAGTTCTTTAGCAATAGGGTTTCGGGTAGAGAGTGTATGTAAATGTCAGTACATGTGAAGAGTCAGTCACAATGATGAACTGGGGAAATCATGTAGGAAAGCAGATATCAATAGAGACATTAGGAAATCAAGCAAAGTATAAATTGTGTGATAGGGTTAGACATTTTCAACAGGTTTGAGGTTGAGTAGATAATCTTAGGAAGAAACAAATATGTAGTCACCAATAGGATTGATATTTGAGAGCATTAGGCAAACTGGACATGCATGTTTTTAGTAATCCATGCTCACTTTCTATTTAGGCTTTGGTACAATTGTAAGTGTGACCTTTGCTTTTGGTGTCCAGAATATTTCTGTGATAAAATGTGTATGTAGATCAGGTGACATGAGTATTTCTTCCACCATTTCTTGGAGCAATATTTTGAAGACTTATAAATTAGTATGGTCGTACAAAGATGTGTACCCTGTTTCTATGAATATACACATAATGCATGAATAGACCATACTGTGAATAAATAATATAACTGGATCCACTTTAAATAATGGTTTGAATAGATATCTGAAAATATATAAGAAATGTTATATTGATATACAATCATTCATTCCAACCAGTTATATATCTAATGATCATCTTAGGGTTATGGTTTATCATGAAGGGTTTGTGAGTTTTGTTTCAAAATTGATTATGGAAATCGAAAAAAATGTAATTGGAAAAAAAGTCTCATGAATAGACCACTGAAGAAACGTAGAGAAATTCATGTGTTCTGGAGCAGGAAGTGATTGAAAGTGAAACAAATGCCTATAAATTTGTTAACTAGTGAATAAAATATATATTCTATGATGTACATAAACTGAAGGAATAGTAATGTACCAGTGTGGAATAAAAATTAACGTCAAAATACACATCATGTTCCATAGTAACCTACATGCATTGATGTTAAACTGGGTCAGTTAATGTAGACATATTAGGATTTGTATGCACCTTTCACTGAAGTTAGTTTTCAGTACAAGGAATCAAATATGTATTTCGGGTGGATGAATATTTCTAAGAATAATCTTGTGAAAAGTTGATTATTAATCCACATACATGAACATGAATGAATTTAGGGATTGTATATAAGACACATATATTTCATATTTTTAAAAATCTGGAGAATATATATATATATACACACACACACACACACACACACACGAACAGAGACATTAATAAGTAGCAATATATATGCCAATCGAAATTCATCATGAAATATATATCATAAAGATGCAAAAACATTCATTTTACTGAACATGGGTTTATGTATAATGTTGTTCTACTGGGAAGCTCACCCATAGGTTGAATTTTCAGTTCCAACAGGGTTTAGGAGGAGTGGTCACTTCTCACACTTTGTATCTGCTAAGTCATGTAACTCACAAGAATGTACGTGTGATATCACGCAGGATTCTATTTGTGCATATAAAAATACATGTGCTGAATAGGCTCCAGAGAATGGGAGACAGTAATTCACATATTTGTTAACTTTGAAAACACATGGAGAACTATTTCAATTAAAAATTGACTAAATTTATAACACCTACGCTTTATCATGCAAATGGCAAGTCGAACTCTGAACTGCATGTACTTATGTACTGTTTGGGTTATTTTTCTCCATCATATTAGGATTAGTAGTCAGAGTCTAGTAGAATATGGGTTAGTGTCAGTGATTCAGAATTTCGAATGGAAAATAGGAAAATTAATTCAATGTGTATGCAAATATGTGCTACAACAAATCTTCCCAGTCTCATCCAGAACCATGCCTTGACATTACCTTCGCCCCAAGTAAGACACAATTAGAGGAGAAGAGTTACAAAATCTGTGATTACATTTTTGGAATGGAAAATGCTCAAGAGTGCACAAACTTGGAGGTGGAATAGGAGTTTCCAAAAATAAGGACAGGGTACACACTCCACAAACATGGAGCTCTGCTTGCCTAAAACTTTTTGAGAAACTGCCACTGAGGTTGGGCACTGAAATATAGGTTGTTGTCACGAGTTAAGCTTCCTTTGTAGTGAGACCCTCAAAGCTGGGTCTGCATCTATGTGACCAGGAGGACAAAGTTTCTTATTTTACAATGAACACGAGGCAGCAGTGCTGAATTCTCTCTTTGTAGGTAAACTGTGGCCACTGGGGCTTAGTGTCTCCAAGTGTGGACTGTGAAGCCATATGGTCATCCTCCATTTTGTGGTGTTTCTTCCTGGTGCACTGGGAGTTTGGTATTTGCTTCACGAAATACAAGGAGTTCAACTGCGACAAAGTGCAAGAGGGAGTTCTGTCACGTGTGTTGGGTCAGGGTCTGCAGGATGATACAAGAACCAGGCTTCTATCCCACATAGCTTGACCCCTTGACCATAGCAACCTGATTCTGAACAATATCCTGAAATCGCTCCATTTAACAAGTTGCCTTTACACAGAAGGTTCTGCTGGCTGTGCCATGTCAGTCACAAGCCATTTGGAAGCCAATGGCAGATCCACATGGCCCCACCACAGATGTTTTATCACATACCTGCCCAACACTGCTCTAGGCCCACTACTCAACAGAGTCCAACTTACTGACATCTCTGTTCTACACCATTTACATGAAACCCAGTAAAACAAGACACTGAAATATTCATGACCAGCAACAGGTCATCCAAAGGTTCTCCAGTGCCACCTGGTGATGGGAATTTCAAAAATTTCATGGCATTTATCTAGCCATTTTTCAAGGATGAAGTTGGAGGCACTGTGAGTTTCAATTCATTCAGGAACCATTAAATGGTTAGGAAGCTCATTTCAATGAAAGCTCTTGAGAACACTCACAGGTAAGGCTTCCCAAAGAATGGTGAAAAGATCACATGATATTTAGCTCATTTAGCTCTACAATGTGAGGTCCATATGAGTTTTGACTCTCAACGATGGGTGCCAAGTCTTTCAGAATAAAATCATGTGGTATCCTGGCTGAGAGGCCCAGTGCTCTGTGGAAAGCCACCCTGGGCCTAGAACTCAGTTTCCAAGGGCGACACTCATGCCTGGCTTCCTAAAATCTCAACACTATTCATGGCAATACTTCTCTGAGTTCAGTTGCAGAACTCAGTCTCTAAGGAAATCACACCAGAGTTCAAGCACATGTGGACCAAGTCATCTCTTCTAACCGCCACCCAAATGACCACAATTTAAACCAAAACACTCCAACGTGGCGCTCATCTTCTTCCGTATAGACACACATAATAACCTGTGGCTAGAGTTTTCCATGAGGGGCACAGCTCAAGTCCGTGTCCAAAATAAGCTCTCTTGCACCTAAATTGCCTAATTCAGGGTGGCATGGACACCCTTCTTGTGAACCAGGAGAGATCAAATAGGCCTCCCATTAATACTGCTCCACTTCTTCAATTTGAGGTCAACTGACTGTGGGGTTTGGATTCTTTATGTAAATTGGAGTCTTGAGAAAACCCAAGCAACCATGGGCTAGCCTCTGCAGGGCTTTGAAGATCTCATTTGACCCAAAGGATCCCTATTCTGACTTGATGGAGTTCAGGAAAGTTACAGAGGAAGGCGAGAGACTTCATCCACAAGGACTGCTCTGTGGCCATTTTGGTCTTGGATGTACACATGGGATCTTTCTTTATATCCATCAGAAGGTGAGAATCTAAGCCACAGCCTCACACAGGGCAAATAGGCTGATTCAGACACATCCTCTCCAAAGCAATTAAGCAAAGAACCACAGGTAATACCCATTCATTTCCATTTGAAAACTGTTTTCTTCAGGCTTCACAAAGTGGTGGCCTGAGGAAAAGACCTTCCTGACATTCAGGGCAACAGAAGATTAGGTAATCAAAAGGCCCCAAGCAGGGTTTCTCCACTGAGACTTTACTGGTAACACTGATATCTGAGTTTTCTGAGATGCTCGCCATTCCCTTTAGCTATCTAGTACATGGTCATTTCAAAGAGCTTCGTGGTTGTACATATCTTAAACACAAAACCATGAGCCTATTCTGGAGAGTGGCCAGAATTCAGGAAGAAAACAGGATCTTAGAAAGATAGTAAGTGTTGCCCATCAATAAGGCAAGCTGCAGTCCATTAATAAATTGGGAAGGATGAATGCTGGGAAGCTTTCTAGCTGACAGGACATATTCATTGATGCATTCTCTCTTCTAATGTCTACAACCACGGGCACAGTGGGATACACTGACATAGAAACACTCGCGTTGTCAAACGACTTACTAGAAACCATTCACTCCAAAAAAAAAAAACAAACCTTCTTTCATACCTATTCTCAGAACATGAGACAAAACCACAAACTCACACCCACATCACAAAGGCACCTCCTTCCCCCATGTAGGTCTGTGACTATCCGGAGAGTCCTCTGACTGGTGGGCCATACTGTGTTCCAGGAAATGGCCTGTTCTTTCTCAAATCTGGTATTTTTGGCCAACTCTGTGAAGTTTTTAGGATCCAGTGGTGAGCCAATGCCTGCTTTCTCAGGAAAGCCCCCTCTTCATAGCTTTTCTTGCATTTGGCCATCCTCACATCAGTAGGTCCCAAGAAAGACTGAGTCTGTCCTTGGTAAATCAAAATAAGTTTGACAACTGGGACTGGGACTGGGACTGGCTCTGGGTGCCAGGCTTCCTGGATTCCAAGTTCAGAGAGTTACATCACCATAGAAGTTAGGTGAGGTCACTTTCTTTAGGAACTGAATGAGGTCACTGCCTTGACAACAACTTTGTCCTAACAGTTGCTTCCAAGGTTCCCATGAGAAGGAGGCTGCCCCTACTTTCTGTGACACTTTCACAAGTTAGAATGGTATGTCACCCATTGGCACGCAGGAGCAGCTCTCAACACATCCCTGCTTTGGTCCATCTTCTCTACATTAAGAAGAGAGTGGCTGATTCAGACACATCCCTTCATCATGAGCAGGTTGTTTGCCATGGAAGACTTTTGCTCTCTCAGTTCCTTCATAGTTGACTACATCTTCTCCAGGGATCATTTCTTCAAGGACCTTTGAGGTTCTCAGCAGGTGGAAGATCCTCTATATTCCTGTATTTTAAGACCAACTCTGTCCCCGCTCTTCTGTAAAATTAGATTGAGAGAACAGTGTATGGTTAGGGTTAATAACAGGTTCAATTTGGGTGAGAAAAGAAACTACATGGTTGAGCAAACAGGGTCCTACAGTTAACAATAATATGAGAATTATTAATTTACCAGCCTGGGTGGATAAAAGTGTAGTTAACTAGGTGGACTATGTGAACCAAGACTCAAACCTCCCTTTGGGGGCCTCTGTCTTTCTTTGACACTCTTCAAGTAATTTTCTTAATTTACTCATAGATTCTTTTACAACTCCAGTATTGTCGGCATAAAAAACATCATTCTTTCCTCAATGCAAGCAAAAAGGCACCCTTCTCTCATGAAGAGGAGGTCCAACACTCGCCTGCTCTGTAAACAACTTCAGAGAGAGAGAGGTTAAAATTCCTGTAAAGCTGTGATGTCGGTTTTTAATGTCTTTAAGCTTTGGCCTATTTCTGCTTCTAATTGTGTCTTTGTTGTGTCTCATGGACTAGGGCAGTTGTTCCTGTGCCCACCCCTTCAGCAACTATTATTCCTAATAGGATGGCTAAAGTGAGGGATACAGGTTCCCGGTGGAACCGGGTTGTATGCCCCCCCTATTTGATCTTTAAATGAACCTGCGTCCTGATAGAGCACTCTGGAAAACATCTGCATCATTACATAATTAATCGCAACTATTGACCACTTTATGAAAACATAAATAATGTTAAAGTGTATAGAAATATACTGTTGTAGAGACGGACAAGGAAAGGCACCTAAGATAGCACCAAAGACAGGAAAGGAGTTTTATTTGTTTGCATCCGTATTGAGAGGGCATTGCTTCTGTTGTAATCAATTAATCCCCTGAACCCCAAGTTTTGGTAGTTTTAGTATTTGTACCCAACATGTAAGGGAAGGGGCTCAGAAGTTCACAGTCTGCAGAAATTCACACAAATCAGTTTTTGTTTCTGTTTTTTTTTTCCTCTGTTCTGTGCACGTTAACTTTTCAATTACACCTTGGAATGGGAGAGCTTTTTTGTCTCTTTTTTTTCCTCCTTGCCAGCTGTCACCATGGAGCCCAGTTGGAAACTTTTTTATCTTAGAAATGTAGCAATCTCTCTGAAGCCCCAGCTCAAGGCCAGAGTCCTTGTTCACATATTTTGTGAAAAACTGGTAAGGCGATGTCTAGCTTAGGGGTGGTGATTTTTCCAGCCAGTGGCCAAGTAGAACAGGGCAACATGAAGAGTGGAAGTTTATCTCCATTGAACTTTTTCAGAGGGACTCTTTTGCTGAAAGCCCTAAAGTAAGCCTTGGTAAAGACTTCTGGAGAAGGTCATTTAAGACATTTCTGTGGACCTGGTACACAGGGGGATGACAGGGAAGGCGATGCTGAGAGCAGCTCCGTGGATCTGAGAATGAGGAAGGAGAGATGCCAAAGAATAATGGGAAAGGGGTTTGGGATTTTCCTAGAACAAAAACTTGAGCAGTAGAACAGGTAGAGCAGAGGGGAAGACGGGAGTGAGTATTCCAAAAAGCCTGTGAGGGACTTTAAATTCTTAGAAACCTGTTTTCAGTGATGACAAATCAACTTTAAAGGTCATTTTTATTACATCTTGGATAGGGGTCTGAGGGCTCTTCTCAGCTGGTTTGAGCTTTGGCTAAGCTTGCTAGAGGACTTGGTGGGACCTAGTGCAGACACTGACAGGTAAAGAGAGGAGTGGGTGGAGGGGTACCTCGGTACCTGCTTCCTCAGCAAGGGGGCAATGTTCTGAGATCCAGCGGAGGTTTGGGTTTTTGATCTAGTAATTCGAGGGGAGAAATCAGGTTGCTGAGGTGGGAGTGAAAGCAGAGAGTCTAGAGCAGAAGGCTGAGGGTGAGGAACTATTGGGGAAGCATAGTACAGGATGTGAGCGAAGGAGGAAAAAGGATTCCACATAGGGGAATTTCCCCCTTTTGAGCACTTGCCGAAGTTAAAAATGTCACGCAGAATTTGAGGATCTAGAGAACCCTCTGGGGGCCATAGTTTTTGGTTGTCTAATTGGTAATATGGCCAATGCTGTGTACTGAATTTGATGAGGAGTTTGGGTTCCACCAGGCAGCCCCTGTATGCTCACATCCCCATGACTTACACAAGAAGTCGGCTTTTCCCCCACACAGCGATGGCTGTTTGTCGCTTTGATAGTCTGCCAGGCATACATAGTAATATAGGCTAGCCAACCTGCATCTGGCTCGCGTGTCCCTGCATCCATAATGTTTGTTTCAATTATCTATGGTACGGAAGGGATTTAATGGAATTTTAGTGAGATCCTCTTCATCAGGCATGTCTCAATAGGAAAGACCTATACCGAGCTGAAAAATGTCTGGGTGAAGAGATAGTCACCAGGTCCCTAAGGGGGCCGTTAAGGTCTCTTTAATGGTTCTATTTATTTTTTCTACCTGTCCTGAGTTCTGGGGTATATAAGCATAATGTAACTTCCAATTAATCCACAGGGTCCTGGTTAACACCTGACTTACCTGGGCCATGAAAACCAGTCCATTATCAGTCCATTAGGCAGATCGTATCTTGGAAAAATATCTTTCAGGATCTTCTTGAAAACCATTTGCGCCGTTTTTTTTTTTTTTTTTTTTTTTTTTTTTTTTTTTTTTTTGTGTGTGTGTGTGTGTAAGGCTTCAATCCATCCTGAAAATGTATCTACAAAGACTAGGAGATATTTAAATCCATACCTTGCTGGCTTAATTTTAGTAATGTCCACTTCCCAGAATTGTCCTGGTCTGGTTCCTCATAGGTGCTTTCCTCTAGGAAACTTGGAAGGGTAAGCATTACCCAATTGACGGACCCGACAGGCTTTTGTTACCCGTTCAGTTATTTCCTTTCACTGTGAGTTGGTTAGTGGAAAACTCTGTTCTTAATCTTACAGTAATGCCTGCAGTTTCTTTGAACCAAGGTGAGTGAGTTGATGTACATTTTTAACGTAGTGTAGGGCTTGCTCTAATTGCAGGCTGAGCTCAGTGAAGTTTAGGCGTTCAGTGTCAGTGTCCTTAGATGTTATCAAAAACTTCCTGGTCCTCAGGGTTTCATTGGAATTGGGCATCTTCCTTTAACAGCGGGTATAATGGAGCAGCTAAGGACGCAAACCCAGGCATCCATAACCTGCAAAAGCCAGCAGTCCCAAGAAATTCTCTGAGTTGTCTGCTGTAAGATGGGGGTGGTATCTACATAATGGTTTGTTTTCTGGGCTCAGTGAGCCATCGTTTACTGCCCCTAAGGGAATAGCCCAGGAAGATTACTTCATGCTAGCAAATTTGGGCCTTTTTGGTCGAAACTCTATACCCGAGTTGAGCAAGCTCATATAATAGTGCTTGGGTCCCAGACTCACAGTTTTCCTTGGTTTTGGCTGCCAGTAGCAGGACATCCACGTATTGAAGCTGGGTAAATTCAGGGTGTGTAGTTCTGAAGTTGTTGAGATCTCTGTGGAGGGCTTCATCAAAGAGAGTGGGGGAGTTTTTGAACCCCTGTGGGAGTCTAGTGCAAGTTAGTTGACCAGACGTTTTGGTTTCTGGGTCTACCCACCCGAAAGCAAACAGCAACTGACTATCTTTATGCAGAGGCAAGCAAAAGAAAGCATCTTTTAAGTTCAGAACAGTATATAATTTCCCCTCAGGGTTCAGAGTGCTAAGCAGATTGTACCGATTAGGTACCGTGGGGTGAATGTCCTGCCCTCTTTTGTTGATCTCTCTTAGCTCTTTAATGGGGCGATAGTTCCCGGTCCCTGGCTTTTTTTTTCTAGTAGCAGGGGAGTGTTCCAGGCCGATTGACAGGGCCTTAGGACCCCTAATGCCAGATATTTCTGAATATGGGGCCTTATCCCACCTTTAGTTTTTTTGCTTAGAGGATATTATTTGACATTGACTGGGGAGACTGAGGTTTTTAACTCCACTGTTATTGGAGATTGTTTCACGGCCAGGCCTAACCCAGCAGTTTTTGCCCAGGCATCTGGGTAATCTGTTATCCATTTTTGGGGTAGCTTGCCTGTTTTATCAGACTTGGGGCATGTGAATGGTGGATGTTCATCTTCTACTAATATAATTAAAGCCGTGACTATAGGAGTTTTTGCTGAAGTATTTAGAAATTTCATTTGGGGGCCTTCATGGTTAAAAGTTATTTTGGCCCGGAGCTTGATGAGCAGATCTCTGCCCATCAATGGGTCCAGGCATTCTGGGATTCCTAGGAAGGAGTGATGGATTTTTCCTTTCCCCAGGTCCATGGTCCTCTTAGTTGTCTAAGCCTGATATTTACTGTCATCATCCCTTTGAACTAGAGACCTTTTATTTGATAGAGGGCCCAATGGGGCCTTAAGGGCTGAGTATACTGCTCCTGTATTCACTTCAAAGTTTACTGGAGTCCCCTCCACTTCAAAAGTTACCCTGAGCTAGGGGATGGGTTCTGAGCCCTGACTTTATTAGTCATCCTCCAGAGTCAGAATGGCCAGCTGGCGTGGCTGTCTCTTTATAGGGAACTCTATGGCCCAGTATCCTTTTTCTTTAGAGTAGGCACACTGATCTGAGGCCAGGGGTGGCCTCTGGCATGGGCCCTTCCTGTCACCCTATGTCTTAATTTCTGGCCTCTTTCTTGTTGTGATCAGGACCTTAGTCAATGCCTTAGCCTGTCTTTTTGTTCTCTCATCCTCCCTTTGCTCCCTTTCTTTCTCCCTGTTTCTCTCTTATAGTATACTTTCTTGGCTTCTTTGACAAAATCTCTCTTTTAATTTTTTTTTTTTTTAATATCCATGGCAGCTTGCTCAATTAAGGCCATCGTGACAGATGCCTTTTAATCTGCTGCCTGAGGATCGAAAGGAGTATATCTCTTATATGCCTCCATGATTCTCTCTAGAAACATAAATGGAGATTCATCAGGCCTTTGAATAATTTCTCTTACCATGGCCAAATTAGTTGGTCACCCAGCGGCCACTTGGAGACCCGCTTTTAGAGCCTGGCAATAATTGAACAGATGCTCCCTATCTTCAAAGGTGTTGGGGTCCCAGTTGGGTGGGTTTAAGGAGAAGCCACCTTTGATTATGTTGGGAAGTTGTGTTGGTCGCCCATCAGGTCTGAGGATATTTTTTTCTACATTGCAGAAGATTTTTCTCTCATTGCTCTGTCATGAAGAGAGTCGCTAGGTGGTGTTGGCAGTCACCTCAAGTAGGCAGGTGTGAAAACGTCGGTGAGTTCTCTGAGTTCTTTTAGCCGGGCCAGCTTCCTCCAGGGAAGGAGGGGCTGTGTGTGCCGCGGGACAGTCATCTGGATGACGCTGGGCCAGCCTAGCTTCCTCGAATGGTGGAGAGGCTGAGTCAGCAGAAGGGGAATCACTTAGAGGGTGTTAGGGGTTGGGAGACGAGGGCAGATGATAAGGAGGGGGTGGTGAGTCCAGTAGAGTCTTGAGACTCAGGGAGAACAGAGGGTGGAGGAGGAGGAGCAGAGAGGTTGAGATAGAATAGTGGGGGAAGGAGTAGGAGCAGGTGCAGGGACAAGGAAAGGCTTGACCAATGGAGGAGATTTGTAGAGGTACTGACAAGTTAAGATATATGGCTGTTGATCTGGATGTCTATGTGGCACCTGCTGAAAGACAATATCTCGGACTTTTCAAATAAGTGCGAAGTTGAAAGATCCTTCTTGGAGCCATCCGACTGCAATGGTGGGTCATTCTGAGACACAGAATCTGCCAGGTCTGGCGTTTTACTGAAAAAGAAAGATTCTGAGCCCTTAAGCAGATTTTGGTCCATTGATTAAGGGTCAGGGACAGAGGCATTGAAATGATCTGTCCCATAATGAAATATACACAGACACTGAAAGCAACGACACACAACACAGACAAGACAAGACAATAAAGACAGGCAATGGACGTCCAATACTGAGACCAGGACTGACTAGTCGGCAAAACCTGAAGGGCTGGTAATACCGAATCAGAAACAAAATATCACTGAGTCGAGGAGACTATTGTTCCACGATTTCCCGAGTCTATCCCCCAGGGACATGGCCTGTGGCTCTGTGACATGTGTGTCAGCCACCATGGGAGAGAGCTCACGCTCTTTACCAATAGCCGTTTTGCCATACCCTAACCTGAAGCCTGAAACGAGAAAGATGGGCCTTATTTACCCCCAGAGGAGCCCGTTGGGGGTATTTTGTCTGCAGATTCCGGATCTTGCTAGGGCCACCAGATGTAAAGGTTGGGCGAGCATCTGCGGCAGAGAACACTAAGAGACTGTCTCATGCAACAGCAAAGGGTTTATTGGGATTCCGGCATGAAGGGCTCAGAGATCCCTTGAACAGAGCAGAGAGCCCTGAGAACAGCTTAAGAAATGGTTATATATTTTTCTTGGAGAGGGCAGGGAGAGAAATTTATTGATGGGTAATGGCGAGTGTCAGTTTGCGAGCAACTGGTTGACGGAGTACATTCTGCAGTTTGGCAGTTTGGGACAGCACATTCTGGGAACAAGAATAGTAAACAGTTCTCAAGATTTCAATGGTGTTTTGTTAAGCATACAGAAAAACAGGAAATGACAAGTATCTATTTTATTAACCTTTCAATATAAATATGAAAACAGAAATCTAGTTAAGATTTGAAGTCCAGAAGTTCATTTGGCGCTTGATTGGTATACTTAGCATTGAATTACGTTCTGTAGAGATGTCCCAGAAATATGGATATACAATGTCATAGGACCTTGTACCTTCTCGGAGGTCAGTTCCAAAACAAAGTCTCTAAGGGGAATCACACCAAAGTGCAAGCCAAGTTGGACCCAGTTATCTCTTTCAACTTCCACACAAATGACCGCAGTTAAAACCAAAACACTCTCACATGACACTCATCTTCTTCCATATAGACACTCATCATAACTTCTGGCAGGAGGATTCCATAAGAGGCGCAGCACAAGACAGTGTCCCAAGTAAGCTCCCTTTCCCCTCATTTACCAAAAGTCAGGGTGGCCTGGACACCCTTCCTGTGAACCAGGAGTGATCAAATATGCCTGCCGTTAACACAGCTCTGTTCTCCAATTTGAGGCCTACTGACTGTCGGTTTAGATTCTTTATTTGAATTGGATTCATAAGAAAACCCAAGAACCTATGGGCTAGCATCTGCAGGGCTTTGAATAACTCATTTGACCCATTGGATGCCTATTCTCACTTGAGGGAGGTTAAGAACCTTATGGAGGAATGCGAGAGACTTCATCCACAATGACAGATTTTTGGCCATTTTGATTTGGATCCACACATGGGATCTTTCTTACGATCTATCAGGTGCTGAGAATCTAAGCTCTAGGCTCACACAGGGCCAAAGGGCTGATTCAGACACATCCCTTTCCAAAGGAATTAAGCAAACAGCCACAGGTGATGCCCATTCATTTCCGTTTGAAAACTCTTTTCTTCAGGAATCTCGAAGGCGTGGCCTGAGGCAAAGACCTTCCTGACATTCAGGGCAACAGAACAATAGGTAATAAAAAGGCCAATTACAGGGTTTCTCCACTGAGACTATCCTGGTCACACTGGTATCTGAGTTTTCTGAGATTCTTGCCAATTCCTTCAGCTATCCAGTACATGTCCATGTCACGGTGCTTGGAGGTGCTACATATCGTGGACACAAAAGCATGAGTCTATTCTGGAGAGTGGCCAGAATTCAGGAAGAAAACAGAAACTTAGGAAGATAGCCGGTGTTGCCCATTGATAAGGCAAGCCCTAGAGTATTCATTAATTGGGCAGGATGAATGCTGGGAAGCTTTCTAATAGACAGGAAACATCCATTGATGCATTCTCTTTTCTAATGTCTACAACCACGGACACAGTGGGATACACAGACATAGAAACACTCGCCTTGTCCAACAACTTACTAGAAACAGTACACTCCAAACCAAACAAACCGACTTTCCTACCTATTCTCTGAACATGAGACAAAACCACAAACACACATCCACACCCACAAAGTCACCTCCTTCCCCCAAGTAGGTCTCTCACTCTCCAGAGTGTCCTCTGACTGCTGGGTCATACTGTGTTCCCCCGATATGGCCTGTCCTGTTTCAGATCTGGTCTCCTTGTCCAACTCTGTGAAGTGGTCAGGAGCCAGCTGTGAGCCACTACCTGCTTTTTCAAAAAAGGCCCCTCTTCAGAGTTTTCCTGGCATTTGGCCATCCTCACATCAGTAGGTACCAAGAAAGACTGACTCTGTCCTTGCTAAATCGAAGCAAGTGAGACCACTAGGACTGGGACTGGGATTTGCTCTGTGTGCCTGGCTTCCTGGATCCCAAGTTCAGAGAGTTCCATTACCAAGGAAGTGAGGTGAGGTCGCATCCTTCAGGAACTGAATGAGGTCACTGCCTTGGCAACCACTTTGTCCAAACAGTTGCTTCCAAGAGTACCATGAAAAGGAGGCTGACCCTACATTCTGTGGCACTTTCGCAAATTAGGATGGTATATCAACCATAGGCACCAAGGAACAGCTCTCCACTCAGGCCTGGTTTGGTCCATCTTCTCTATATTAGGAAGAGAGCCTTTAGTCCCGGGAGCATTGCAGTGAACCTCTGCACTAAAACTATTAGCAAGCACCTGATGGAGGAGGCCTCCATAGGTAAGTGGCGCCTTTATAACATCTGATATCCGGTTAAGGGAGATCTCTTCTGATGACTGAGATGTGGCCTGGGGAGGCTCACAAATACTCCTGTCCAGGACAGTAACAAGAATCGTTCTGTCCTCTGTTCTGTTCTGTAGGAAATTCCTCTGGAAGTGTAGAGAGGTGCCGACGGGCACGCACGCGCTCCTACCCTGGAGCTTTAGCAAGATGTTGCACTGTACCACTGTTTTTCTGTTTAGGCGCCGGGTTTCTGTTTTTCTTTGTGTGTGTGTGTGTGTGTGTGTGTGTGTGTGTGTGTTTTGTTCTGCGTTCTATTTTTTTTTGTTTGTTTGTTTGTTTGCTTTTGTTCATTTTGTTGTGTGATTTTGGTTGTAAAAACTTAAGGATATTGGATGTGAAAATGGGTAATAAAGAGAGTAAGCCTGATACCCGTTTGAACTGTGTTTTAAGGAACTGCGATGAATTTTACCCCCCTTTGTTTAGCAGGATGATAGAAGCCCCTAGCTGGCTGCCTGGAGCACAACCATTGCAGAGGGCAATGCCTGCTGGGGACCTAAGAACTGAGTATCTCCCAGGTTAACAAGTGAAACTCCTTTAAAACCCCTTGTCCCTCCAGATCAAGAGAGTCACAACATTTGGCAGAGTCCCCTGTGTTTCTCCTTTGTTAGCAAAGCAATTAGCCTCCCCTTTTCTTTTACTCAGAACCCATTCCTCATTATTTAATTGGTATAAATTGGCTTCTAGGTCAGGAACCGAACTTTAAGTTACAAATTTGGTACCCCCCCTCCGCCCCAGAACTTTGTGAGAGCTGTCTACTAAAATGTTAGGAGATGGAGCTTGGTTGGGGTGGAACTGAACCAGAGGAGCTAATCCTGTAAGTAAAAGGAGGGACTGAGGGACCCCCAGCAGCTGCCAAAGCCCTGTTGTTTTAGGGAATACCCTCCTTCCTTCCGTGCACTGTAAGGATTATGCCACCTCTGTCTTGTTAAAAAAGAGAAAAAGAAAAAGGGGACACTAAATTCAGTAAAGTCACCATATAGACACTTTATTTTACATTTCAGGTTGCCCCTCTGTTAAAACATCTGGTCCCCCCCGTGGTGCCACTGGTGTAGTAGATTTTTTCTCTTATCTGCTCTGGTTTAAAGGATTCTGTCTGACAACCATAGTCTCTACCTCCTTTCTGTCTGTCTTGTGTCTTTGTTTCTGGTCCTTTAAGACATGTGCAATAATGTGTTGATATTATAAATTTTTTCTTGGGAATGATCTTAGCTGAATGTGTGTCTAAACGATGATGTTTTATCATAAAAAAAACTGGTATCTGAATGGGTTTTTGAAGCATTGCACAATCTTGCAGTTAAAAGTCGGGTTTAGGTCATTGTTTAGTTTAAGATTTCAGGTAATTCATGCCAGAGAACTTAAATACTTAGGATGGAAAACTGAAGAACTCTACTTCCAAGTTGGCAAGTAACTTCCCAATCATTCACTTTTTTTTTTTAACCAATTTTGAATTCGGTAGCCAGAGAAAATGTCACTGTGTGTACCAGTGCATTAATTTGGACAAGGATAGTAAACCATAGTATGGTATCTGTTGACAAAATAAGATGTAAAGACATAAAATTTTGTGAATTGTATCTTGAACTTGTATCATAATTTTCAACACCCCAAACGGAAAATAATGGTTAATATGCCTTAGGCCTGAGGTGTCTGCTCAGAATAGCAGTTTTTTTCCTGCTCCTTCCAGACCTCAGCCATGACTCATGTTGAAATGCAAATGAAAAAAGCCTGCAAGCTTAGTAGGAGACTGATTTGATGCCTAACGGAAAAAAAAAGTAAATTGTATGGTATTTACTAATTACTGACCAGTCATTTTTTCTAGGACTCTTATTGTTTTCCTTAGATACTTTATTATTTTTGAGCTCATGATTCTGAGCATACAGACCTAGGTTAATGTTTTTCTGATCAGTTCTATCTTTGACCAACTGTGGACTTTTTGAAACATTGCAATAGATATTTAACCTTTGAAAAACTACAAGGCCTTTACTATTATTATGTGTGCACAATTTTGTTATGTGTTGTCTGTCTATATAGACATATATCCGTATATCATATATATGATACACAAATTAACATATATAAAGAGCGCTCATTAAAAAAAGTGCTCATAAAAACAAATTTTAAAAAGTGGATCCGAAGATCTTTAGTTCACGTGGTTTAAATGTTTCAATTTAAACCAGATAAACAGATAAAAATAAATGTTTTTAAATTTAAGCTTACAAATTTTTCTAGGTGTTCAAAAATCTAATAAAATATTAATATCTACAAAACGTCTAATGTGCCTTGCTTCTAGAACATTTTCTTCAACATAAAAATGGTTTACACTGTTCAATACATTTCTCTAATATTTTGATAAATAAGTAAAGTAAATTTGATATGGGATTACTCATTCGTGAGTACTTTTGTTAGAAATCTGATTCATTTACTAAGGTCTGTATAAGTTTTTACTAAACTCTATATAAGGTTTTAAAAATCAGTCATGTGTTAATGAGACAAAAATTTTTTGAAACATAAGTTTACCCATAACATTGTGTTTATTAAGTTTTATTTTTTCTAGAGCAAGGAACCATAAAAATTAAAAAACTTATTAAATCAGAACTGTTATTTTAGAGCATTGTACTGCCATTTCTTTAAAAGGTAAACTTGGTTAATGTAGAAACATCAATGTAATTGTGATGCTATTAATGTTTTCATATCTTACAGGTATGCAAGTCTGTAAGGTAGAAACTTTAAAAGAGCATTATATCAAGCTGGTGTTCTGAAGTTGTATGGTAAAAAAAATATATTGGAGATTTATTTACCTGTTATCAATAAGATATGTAAAGTTTTATGTTACTTTTTACATTGTGGAACAATTTAAATGTATTTTTAAGTTATTGAGAGCCTAATCTATGTAAAAGTTGAAAACTTTCAGGCTTTCTTTAATTCATGTTTTAAATGTGATATCATATGGTGTTAGCTAATATTCATGAGACCACAAACAATTTATGTAAACTTTGTCAATGTTGCTTTTAATTTTTACTTTTTAATAAAAACAACCCCATACCATTATTGTCATCTGGTAATAACAAAAGTGTAATCAAAGCAATATATCAAATACTTTAGGATTATACTCCTAAACAAAAACACCTAAAAAAACAAAACTGCCTTCTCAATAATTCATGACTTCATTGATCATTTCTAGTTAGAGACACTTGGTAGCAGAGTAATATTATCTCCTTTTGGTACACAGTGACCCAGTTCTGTTCTTTACTTTGTTTTAAATCAATTTCTGCTGCATCATCTGATGAGAGGTTCATATACTTCTTAAAACCAATGATTGAGCCCTCAACCTGCACATTCACTTGCTCATAGAGCCAAACCTGAAATTGGGAACTATTTTGCAAGTGTCTGAAGATGAAGTTGATGGGTTACACCTTCACTCTCTGTACATTTTGACCTTGGCCACAGTACACTAAAATGGAAGTTCACAAACACCACAATGACCTAGAGGCTCCTCACATAGAAACTTACAGATCTGGTATACTGTTTTCTAGAAACCATTCCAAATTATAAAGTAATTCTAATAATCCATGTTTATCATAATTTTTCCTACCAAAAACCAATCCTGAGTATGAACTATTAGTTTCTTAAAGAGTAGATCTTCCCAGACCCCCAAACAAAAAAAAAAAATAAAGATCAGCTTTAGAACTAAAATGCTTAAGATTTATAAAGAGCCCTGCCTTACCTGAGATAAGGCTGTGTGTCCCATGTTACTATATGTGAGAATGACTATGAAACAAGTACGTCAGATAATATTTCTATAAAGTTATGTTAAAAACATAAAAAATGTCAAGATTCCTAGGATCTCAAACAGGGGATATAATGTAATACTCAGCCAAAAAATTTAGGGTAGCTATTACACGAACTAAGTATTTTTACTTTTGTTAATTTTAGGTGAAAATTTCTTATAAGTTATCTAAAGATTCCCTGTTAGTGTTTTACAAATGTGTTGCTTTAAGAACACAACATGGGTTTATTCAAGATAATAAGTCATCACCTACAATACAGACAGAATAATACAGATCCCAATTAATAAAAAGATAATTATAAAGTTATAGACATTAAAGTCCAGTACTCTTAATATAAGGCTGTTAAAATTAATTTGCTGGATGTTTAAGATTAGGATTTAAAACTAAAGTTAAATGAAAAGGGCCAAGAAAACCAATATTTGGCTCTTACCCTCTGAGTCAATCTGAATCCAGGGAACAGGGGACTTCTCTAAAGAGCTTTGCAACTCTGAGCCACATAACCTCCTGATCAGGGAGATTAATGAGACCACTGGAGAACAGAAAGCCAATCAGTGCATTTGTTATAAAGAGGAGAGTCATCAGAGAAAGGAGATATCCCTGATGCTTCTGAGGGAAGATAAATGGTCAAGCAAGACCTGGACCCACCTAGCGCAAATGGCACTAGCAGAATTGAAAATGTGCTCTCATTTTTCCAGAATTGACTCCCATAAAGCTCAGCTGACTGTTAACAATAGATAGAAACAAAAATCCGTTTGACTGCTTCATCTTAAACACTTTGGAAAGACAGTTAAGACGAAAATTCAGCCATTCCTGGGCATTTTAAATAATAATAATAATAATAATAATATTTTAAGGTATGGACTTTATTTTAGCCTCCCAAAATAAGTAAGACTGGAGGCTACAAAGAAGGATTCTCAGACAGGAATGCCTGATACTTATAAAAAGAGACTATCAAGAAGAGCTGCCACAGGCAGAAATTTTTAATTTAAGGCCTGCAGATATTCCTAACCAACACAGGTAGGCTTGGTGTTTGCTAGTACGATTATCCAGCCCTGAGTAACAGAATTAAAGGTTTCTCTATTAGACGCAGAGGTCATACTAGAAAAAGGATTTTACAAGATCAGATGACATTACATTGTTAAACTGTATCTTATGGGGAAGGACAACTGTAACACTGAAAGTTAAATATTAATTTGATAGTCCTGATAACTGGGGATATTAAAGACTGGTGAGGGAACTTCTATACAGTAACATGTTCCGGCTGCTGCAACATTTATTCAGTACTCATGGTTTTTGTTTCTCTCATAGAAGAACCCATCCCCAGATGACTTTACAACCTGTTCTTCCCCAACCAGACTTCAATCCGAAATGACTTCTAAAAGGCAACTCATGTCCCCCAACTGACTTATAAAAGGCAACTCATGTCCCTCACGCCATGCCCACTCACTTCACCCTGTCTCAGGTTAGAAGAAGAAATAATGATTGACGCCACTCTTCTTATAACAATGGAGAGAAAGATAAGTAGACTATCAATATAAGTAATTAATTAAGTCTGGTAAAATCAGGGAGATCGGTTTTGGGTAAGTTCTAAAAATTTGGAGAATCTTACCTGAGGGATTAAAATTTCCTCAGTGCTCTTCCCCTAATCTATTAAAGATTTGAAAGGGACACAGAGAAAAGGGGGAAATGATAGACCCAACCTGATCTTTTATTAAAATTGAGAGCCATCTTGCCACAAAGTCATGAAAAGGTAATTTTGGCTTTACCATAAATTACTGCAAATTCTGAACCTGCTTGAAATGCCTGCCCGTGCCTTGAACTCACGCATGCCCGGCTCTCTGACCAGATAGCAGCCCTCTCTGAAACTTTAGTGACACATCATAAATATTTGCCTTCTCTGGCCAGACAACATCCCTCTCTGAGGCTCTAATGGTCCTCTGAATTCTGATGTAGGGACAGCAAAAAAACCCTAAACTACCATTGGTGTGATGCTTGTCAGAGTTCTGTTATCTGTAACACCCCTTTTGTGTAACTTTCTGGGCTATAAAGCTGGGCTGTAGGAAAGCTGGGGTTGCTGTCTTGTTCCGGCTGTTTTGGGAGGGGAGGCAGCATGAAAGGTAGAAATAATAAGATTAATTTAATATGATTTTAATTAGAGTCAGTGGTCTTTTCTTGTGTCGTGGTCTAACAATTAACACTCCAAAAACATGGAGCTCTGACGGCCTAAAGACTTCTTGAGGAACTTCCTCTGAGGTTGGGCACTTGAAATATATGTTGTTGTAAGGAGCTTTAGCTTCCTTTCTAGTGAGACCATCAAAGATGGGTTTGAATCTATGTGACTTGGAGGACATGGTTTCTTGTATTCTAATGAACATAAGGCAGCAGTGCTGAATTTTCTCTTTGTAGGTAAACTGTGGCCACTGGGTGCTAAGTGTCTCCCCGTGTGGACTGTGAAGCCATTTTTTCATCCTCCACTTTTCGTGGTGTTTCGTGCTGCTGCACTGGGAGTTTGGTATTTGCTTCATGAAATACAAAGAGTTCAACTGGGACCCAGTTTTGGAGGGAGTTCTGTCACTTGTGGTGGGTCAGGGTCTGCAGGAGAATGCAACAACCAGGTTATATCTCACAGAGCTTGCCCCCTTGTACATAGAAATCTGACTCTGAACTTTGCCCTGGAACCTCTCCATGTAACAAGATGCCTTTACATAGAAGGTTCTGCTGGATGCACAATGTCAGTCACAAGCCATTTGGAAGGCAATGGCAAATCCTCATGGCCACACCACAAATGTATTATCACACACCTGCCAACCACTGCAATAGGCCCACTACTCAGCAGGCTCCAACTTACTGGCATCTTTGTTCTACACCATTTTCATGAAACCCGGTCAATCATGGCATTCTCTTGTACACTAATGATCAGCAACAAGACATCCAAAGGTTCTCTAGTGCCACCTGATTATTGGAATTTCAAAAATTTCATTGTATTTATCTAGCCATTTTTCATGGATGAAGTTGGAGACACTGTGGGTTTTAGTTCATTCAGGAACCATTAAATGGTGAGGAAGCTCATTTCAATGAAAGCTCTGGAGAATTCTCACAGGCAAGTCTTCCCATAGAGTCTTCAAAAGGTCACATGAAGCCAGGCCCATTGAGGTCTTCAATGTGACGTCCAAGGGTGTTGTGATTCTCAACTATGGCTGCCAAATCTTTCAGAATAAAATCATGTGATATCCTAGCTGAGATTCCAAGGCTCTGTGGAAAGCCACCCTGTCCTTGATCTCAGTTTCCAAGGGCGAATCCCATGCGTGGCCTCCTAAAATCTGAACACAGTTCATGGCAATATTTCTCTGAGATCAGTTCCAGAACTCAGACTTTAAGGGGAATCACACCAGAGTTCAAGCCCAGGTAGACCCAGTCATCACTTCCAACCGCCACACAAATGACCACAATTAAAACCAAAGCACTCCCACAAGGCCCTCATCTTCTTCCATATAGACACTCATCATAACCTGCGGTTCGAGGTTTCCATGAGGGGATCAGTCCAAGACAGTGTACAAAATAACCTCCCTTGCCCCTCATTTGCCTAAAGTCAGGGTTGCCTGGACACCCTTCCTGAGAACCAGGAGTGATCAAATAGGCGTGCCATAAATACTGCTCTGCTTCCCGAATTTGAGGCCTACTGACTCTCGGGTATATATTCTTTATGTGAATTGGAATCATGAGAAAACCCAAGCACCTATGGGCTATCTTCTGCAGGGTTTGAAGAACTCATTTGACACAAAGGATCCCTATTTTCAATTGATGGAGGTCAGGAACCTTACAGAGGAAGGCGAGAGACTTCGTCCACAATGACTGCTTTTTTGGCCATTTTGGTTTTGGAAGCACACATGTAATTTTTCTTTAGATCCATCAGGTTCTGAGAATCTATGCAACAGCCTCACACATTGCCACGAGTCTGATGCAGACACATCCCTTTCCAAAGCAATTAAGCAAAGAGCTACAGGTGATGCCCATTAATTTCCATTGAAAGCCATTTTTTCAGGCTTCACAAAGGGGTGGACTGAGACAAAGACGTTTCTGACATTCAGGGCAACAGAACAATAGGTAAGCAAATGGCCCAAAGCAGATTTTCTCGAATGATATCTGAGTTTTCTGAGATGATCCCATTCCCTTCAGCTATCCAGTACGTGGCCATGTCACAGAGCCTGGAGGTGGTACATATTGTGGACACCAAACCATGAGCCTATTCTGGAGAGTGGCGCGAATTCAAGAAGAAAACAGGAACTTAGGAAGATAGTAGTTGTTGCCCATCTATAAGGCAAGCCACAGTCCATATATAAATTGGGCAGGATGAATGCTGTGAAGCTTTCTACAAGACAGGAAACATCCATTGATGCATTCTCTTTTCTAATATCTACAACCACAGATACAGTGGGATAAACAGACATAAAAACACTCGCCTTATCAAAAGACTTACTAGAAACGATCCAATCCAAACCAAACAAAGCGACTTTCCTACCTATTCCCAGATCATGAGACAAAACCACAAACTCACACGCACACCCACAAAGTCTCCGCCTTCCCCCAAGTAGGTCTGTAACTATCCGGAGTGTCCTCTGACTGATGGGCCATACTATGTTCCCCCAAAATGGGCTATCCTATCTCAGATCTGGTCTCCTTGCCAACAATGTGAAGTTGTCAGGTGCCAGTGGTGAGCCACTACCTGCTTTCTCGGGAAAGGCCCCTCTTCAGAGGTCTCTTGGCATTTGGCCATCTTCACATCAGTAGTTACCAAGAAAGACTGACTCTGTCCTTGGTAAATCCAATCATGTGAGACCACTGGGACTGGGACTGGGACTGCCTCTGGGTGCCTGGCTTTTTGGATCCCAAGTTCAGAGAGTTCCATCACCAAGAAAGTGATGTAGGTCACTTCCTTCTGGAACTGAATGAGGTCACTGCCTAGGCAATCACTTTTTCCTAACATTTGCTTCCAAGTGTCCCAATAGATGGAGGCTGCCCCTACTTCCTGTGACACTTTCACAAGTTAGAATGGTATATCAAACATAGCACCCGGAAGCAGCTCTCCACACAGGCCTGGTTTGGTCCATCTTCTCTACATTAAGAAGAGAGAGATTGCTTCAGACACACCCATTCATCCTGACCAGGTTGTTTGTCGTGGAAGATGACTTTTGCTCTCTCAGGTCCTTCATAGCTTCCTCTATCTTCCCCAGGGTTCATTTCTGCATGGACCTTTGAGGTTCTCAGCAGGTGGAAGATCTCTTATGTTCCTGTATTGTAAGACCAACTCTGTCCCTGCTCTTCTGTAAAGTTAGATGGAGGGCAAAGAGTATGGTTAGGGTTAATAACATGTTTGATTTGGGTTAGGAATCATTCTGCAGGATGAATAATGGTATTGGGAACCTGCGAGATTTGTAAGAATATATAGAGGTGAAATATATGTATGAAAACAGAAATCTAGGTAAGATTTGAAGCCCAGAAGGGCATTGGAACCTTGATTGGGATACTTAGCTTTGAATTATGTTCTGCACATGTGTCTCAGATAAATCTATACACAATGGTATAGGACCTTGTACTTGGATGATTGAATGTCGAAGAGAACATCCAGTCTAAAAAGGATAGTTGGTAGGATTAGGAAGATAGTTGGTAGAATTAGAAAAAAAGAGTGAGTATGGGATTTGAAAAAAAAGTTCTTTAGCAATAGGGTTTCAGGTAGAGAGAAAATGTAAATGTCAGCACATGTGAAGAGTTGGTCACAATGATGAATTGGGGAAAATATGTAGGAAAGCAGATATCAATAGAGACATAGGAAATCAGGCAAATGATAAAGTGATTGATTGGATTAGACATTTTCAGCAGGCTTGAAGTTGAATATATAATCTTAGGAAGAAACACATATGTAGTCACCAATAGGATTGACATTTGAGAGCATTAGCCAACCTGGACACGGGTGATTTTTATAATCCATACTCATATTCCATTTAGGCTTTGGTACAATCGTAAGTGTGACTTTGCATTTTCTTGCCAGAATATTACTGTGATAAAATGTATATGTAGATCAGGTGACATGAGTATTTCTTGCACCATTTCTGGGAGCAATATTTTGAAGAGGTATAAATTAGTATTGGGGGCACAAATAGGTGTACCATGTGTGTATGAATATAGAGAGAATGATTGAATAGACCATACTGTGAATAAATAATATAACTTGTTCCAACTTTACAAATTGGAATAAATTAATATCTCAAAATACATAGCAAATCTTATATTGATATACATACATTCATTCCAACCAGTTATACATCTAATGGTAATATTAGGGTTGTAGTTTATCATAAATTCTGTGTGAGTTTTGCTTCAAAATTGATTACGGAAATCGAAAATAATGTGTTTGGAAAGAAGTCTCATGAAATGAGCAGTCAAAAACAAGTAGGAATATATGTGTTCTGAAGCAGGAAGTGATTGAATGTGTTACAAATGTCTTTAAATTTGTGAACTTGTGGATGAAATGTACATTTTATGATGTACAAAAACTGAAGAAATAGAAATGTACCAGTGTTGAATAAAATTGAACGTCAAAATACACATCATGTCCCATAGGAATCTACTAGCATTGATGTTAAAGTGGGTCAGTTACTGTAGAAATATAAGGATTTGTTTGCACCATTCACTGAAGTAAGTTTTCAGTACTAGAAAACAAATATGTATTTCAGGTGGATGAATGTTTCTGAAAATAATCTTATGAAAAGTTGATTATAAAACCACATACATGAACATTAGTGAATTTAGGGAGTGTATAATAAGACACATGTATTTCATATTTTGAAAAATCTAGAGTGTGTATATATATATATATATATATATATATATATATATATACACGCACACAAATACATTGGAAAGTAGAAAATATATGCCAATCAAAATTCATCATGAAATATATATCATTCACAGATCCAAAAATATTAATTTTACTGAACATGGATTTATGTATAATGTTGCTCAACTAAAAAGCTCACTCATAGTTTGAATTTTCAGTTCCAAAAGCATTTAGGAGGAGTGATTTCTTCTCATACTTTCTATCTGCCAAGTTAGCCACCTCACAAAAATGTACGTGTATTCCAGGTAGGATTTTGTATGTGCATATAAAAATACATGTGCTGAATTGGCTACAGAAAATGGGAGACAGGAATTCACATGTGTGTTAACTTTAAAAACACATGGAGAACAATTTCAAGAAAAAAATTGACAAGATTTATAACTCCTACCCTATATCATGCAAAAGGCAAGACCAACTATTCACCATGCCTCCTCTGAACTGCTTGTATTTCTATTCTGTTTGGGTTATTTTTCTCCATCATATTAGGATTAATAGTCAGAGTCTAGTAGGGTATGGGTTAGTGTCAGAGTTTCAGTATTTCGAATGAAAAATTGCAAAATGTATCCAATGTGTATGTAAATATGTGCTACACAAAAATCTTCCCACTCTTATCCAGAACAATGTCTTGACAATACCTTCTCCCCAAGTAAGAAACAATTAGAGGAAAAGAGTTAGAAATTCCGTGAATACATATCTGGAATGGAAAACAATCAGGAGTTCACAATCTTGGAAGTGGTAGAGGAGTTTTCAAAAGTAAGGGACAGGGTAAACACTCCACAAAAATATAATTCTGCTGGCCTATAGACTTCTTGGGAAACTCTCTGTGAGGTTGGGCACTTGAAATATATGTTGTTGTCAGGAGCTTTAGCTTCCTTTCTAGTGAGACCATAAAAGCTGGGTCTGCATCTATGTGACCTGGTGGACATTGTTTCTTTTTTTCCCAATGAACATGAGGCAGCATTGCTGAATTCTCCCTTTGTAGGTAAACTGTGGCCCCTGGGGGCTAAATATCTCCCCATGTGGACTGTGAAGCCATCTGGTCATCCTCTATTTTCGTTGTGTTTTTTGCTGCTGCACTGGAAGTTTGGTACTTGCTTCACAAAATACAAGAAGTTTAAATCGAACACAGTACGGGAGGGAATTCTGTCACGTGTGGTGAGTCAGGGTCTGCAGGAGAATACAAGAACCAGGCTTCTATCCCACATAGCTTGCCCCCTTGACTATAGCAACCTGATTTTGAACAGCGTCCTGAAACCTCTCCATATAACAAGATGCCTTTAGATATAAGGGTCTGCTGGTTTGACCATGTCAGTGACAAGCCATTTGGAAGCCAATGGCAGATCCACATGGCCCCACCACAGATGTTTTATCACACACCTGCCCACCATTGCTCTAGGCCCACTACTCAACAGGATCCAACTTTCTGGCATCTCTGTTAAACACCATTTTAATGAAAACCAGTCAATCAAGGCACTGTCTGGTATACTCATTGTTGGAAAAAGTATAAACGGCAGCCATACCCCAGAGAAAAACCCCAACATGGCGCCTAAGGACTTCTTCTTCCTACCTTCTTCTTTTCTGAAGTGGCGCGAAAAGTTCCCGCCCGGGTGAACTCTCCCACTGGTGCCAATTTCAAATCTCGCTGGCGGGGAACCTTAGCCCCAATGAGAACTAACTCCTGGGCTCCGGAGCTGATATCTGAAAGAACTTGCCAATAAACGGGTTGCCTGCCATTTATCTAAGTCCTTTCATCTCCTCCTTAGTTCTATATAAGTACACAGCTTTTTGCAATAAAATTGGAATTCTCCCGGCGAAGTGCCTTTGAGTGGGGAGTTCTTTCATTCTGGTGCCCCGTTTGAGGATACAGGTGAGCTCTTTCCAACAAGAGCCCCGTCCCCCGTTCCGCCCAGACACTCCGTCCTGGTCCGCTCTTTTCAGACGCCAGCTTCCTGCACTCACCACTGATCTGATGTATGTAAGCTTCCCCTGACCCCGGCTCGCCAACTTCCTTCGGGCTACCGCTAGTTTTGTGACCCTGATCGTCCAGCACACTCTAGACGCCCGGTAGGGGAGAGGGAATTCCTCCCACCAAGACCTTTACTGGTCACAGTGGACCCTCTAGTGATCCGTTTCCCTTTGGGGCATGAGGGTTCTGAGTTTACACGAGAGGCTCTGTGGTTTTTCCTCCTTTGCTGCCACTGCTGCTGCCGGCTAGATTTGCTGTTTCCTGCAGGGCTGCTGTGTCTGGCTGAAGCTGCCTCTCTGCTCAGGGAAAACTGAACTCCCATCCTAGAACTGCATTCTGCTGGAGCTGAAGTTCTGTTTTCATTACTGACTTCTTCAGCTGCGTTCGAAAACTTTCCTGACGTCAGGTTGCCCATGGCTCCAAACCCATTGGGTCTTCCAGATCGCACTTCACTGGTGACGACCAGGTAGTACCCTCTGTATTTCCTCGCGACAGCTGGTCATTTTGGGGACACCCACGTGACCCCCATTCGCCCTGAATTTCCTGGAAGCCGTTCCAGCTCGGGTTTTCTCTTTGTCTCTCTCGCTTACTCTTATTCTCTCTCTCTCTCTCTCTCTCTCTCTCTCTCTCTCTCTCTCTCTCCATCTCTCCCTGTGACAATGGGCACCTCTTCATCTGTACCTGAAGCCTCACCTCTCAAATGTTTAATAAAAAATCTGGCCACACTCTCCCTCACACCAGACATCAAGCCCAAACTTTTAATTAAATTCTGTACCCAAGATTGGCCTCCATATCCACTGGATAATGGCAATCATTGGCCTCCAGAAGGCTCCTTAGATCCAAACCTCCCCTGGGACCTTTTTAACTACTGCCAGCGTCTGGAAAAGTGGAGGGAGATTCCCTGCATTGAAGGTATTAGCCTTCCCACACAGCACCTTGTCTCTGCTCCTCCTGCCCTCCCCCTCAGGTCCTCCTTGCTTGCAATCCCCTCTCTTTCCCTACTTCTACTTCTGACTTCACAGATTCTTCCTCATTCAAACCAGCAGATAAACCCCCACCTTCTCCCCAGCCCCATCTGCCCCTTCTCTTCTGCAATACCCTCCTCATCCTCTGCCTGATTCCATGGATCCTCAGGCTTCCATTTTATCCCCCTCCCCTGGGTCCTCTTCTGCCTGCTCCACTTCCTCCTCTTCCAAAGAGACACTCCCTTCCCCTCCCTCTCCTTCCTGTCCTCCGCCTGCCTCTCTCAGTCCTCCTTTTACCAGGTCTAAAGGACTCCTTCCCACCCCTAAGACAATCGCACCCCTTCGTGAGGTAGCTGGTCCCGAGGGTGTCATCAGAGTCCACGTGCCCTTCTCCAGGTCAGACATTACTCAGCTAGAGAGCAAGTTAGGCTCAATCACCACTAAACCCACACTTACATTCGGGAGTTTCAATGGGTCCTGCAAGCATATAGCCTCACTCATCATGACATATACATGCTCTTGGCGAATACACTTCTCCCCGAGGAAAGGCAATGGGTCTGGGAGCTAGCCCAAGCCCATGCTGATGAAAATCATAGGACCAATCCTGACCACCCCACGGGCTCTCATGCTGTCCCAGAGCAGGAACCATATGGGATTACAACACCCCTGAAGGCTTACAGACTCATGACCTTTTTACATCCTGCCTCTTGGCGGGCCTGAAAAAGGCGACCCACAAGGCTGTTAACTTTAAAAAGGTGCAGGAGGTCATTCAAAGGAAGGAGGAAACACCTTCAGAATTCCTGGATAGACTAACCAAGGCGCTTCAACACTGCACATAACTCGACCCAGAAACCCCTGATGGCCGTCATCTCTTAATGACATATGTTCTGGCCCAAAAATACTCTGACATTAAAGCCAAGCTTAAAAAGCTTGAACAGGGCCCTGCTACTCCTCAGACCGAAATCCTCGCTGTCTCTTTAAAGGTTTTTCATGGTAGAGAGGATGAAAGTGAATGCCATAGTCAGAGAGCTGAAAATGCCAAATTCCAAATGTTGGCCCAGGTCATTCAGAGAAGGCCATCACCACGCCGTCCCAATGTGACACCCCCTGGAGCTTGCTTCAAATGTGGTAAGGATTGTCCTTCGCCGAGAACACCCTACAACCCCTGCCCAACATGCCATCAAAGGAGACACTGGGGGGCAGACTGCCCAACAACCCGGAAGGGAGGTTGGTCAGCCACCCGGCAACCCCAGCCTCTCCTGGGCTTGGCAGAGGAGGAATGATGGAGCCCTGGGCCTTCCCTCCAGACTATTACCATCAAGAATCAAGAACCTAGGGTCACCTTCCTGGTGGATGGACGCTTCATTACCTTCCTTTTGGATACTGGTGCCACTTTTTCGGTCTTGAGGGAGTATTGGGGTTCTACCACACCCTCAAAAACTCCTATTGTCGTGGTAGGAGGTAAACATATTTTCCCTCAAAATCCCTTTTGTCTTCACTCACTCCTTTCTCGTTATGAGCCATTGCCCCATTCCCCTTCTGGAAAGGGACATACTCTCACTATTAAAAGTCACCATTCACATATCACCCCACACCTCTCCTACCTCTCATTTCCTCATGATGTTCCTAGGGGCAGATACACCTCCTCCATGCACTCTCCCACGACTATCTAAACCAGTTAACCCTGAGTTTTGGGACACAACTACACCCTTTATGGCTAAATGCAGTCCTATTCATATTGTCTTACTGGACCCTTCAAGATATATTAGTCAACCATGATATCCACTCACAACCACAGCCTTCCTCGGATTAGAAGCCATCATCCAGGATTTATAATGAAAGGGGTATCTTAGGCCTACACACTCTCCTTTCAACACCCCCATTCTGGCAGTTAAGAAACCTAACGTGTCCTACAGGCTGGTTCTAGACCTTCCCCTTGTCTACTCCTCTGTGGTCCCCATCCACCCGCTAGTGTCCAACCCTTACACCCTCCTCTCTCAGATCCCTGCCACTACTACCCACTTCTTGGTTCTAAATTTGAAACATGCATTCTTTTCTATTCCCTTGTTCTCAGAATCTCAGGATATCTTTGCTTTTACTTGCACTTACTCTCACACCCGCCATTCTCATCAGCTTACCTGGACTGTCCTCCCACAGGGATTCAGGGATAGCACCCATCTCTTTGGCCAAGTTCTTGCCCAGGACCTCACATCCTTTCACCCGACCTGTCCTGACTCTACTCTCCTTCAATATGTCGATGACCTTCTTCTATGTAGTCCCTCTGGGAACACTCTCAATCCCACACTGCTCAGCTTCTTAATTTCCTAGCAGACAAGGGAAATAGGAAGTCTCCCCACAAGGCCCAGGTTTCCCAGTCTTCTGTCACCTTTCTTGGTTTTTGCCTTACACCCAGAAAAAAGGAAATAACACTGGATAGGAGGCAACTCCTCTCTGATCTTCCAGTGCCCCATACAAAAGCCAAAATACTATCATTCCTAGGACTAGCAGGTTATTTTAGGGCCTGGATCCCAAATTATTCTCTTCTATACAAATCCTGTATGAACTAGCAAAGGGACCCCCTAGTGAATCTCTTTCCTCCTCCCCAAACTACCACTTGCGCAGGCTTCAGCAACTTGTCTTAAAGGCACTTGCCCTTCACCTTCCTGATCTTTCAAGACCATTTCATGTATATGTCCATGAAAAAGGGAGGCAAGAACTTGGGGTCTTAGGTCAAAACTATGGGCCTACATTTGCACCTGTGGCATATTTGTCCTAGCAAATTGACCCTACCATCCGTGAGTGGGCCCCTTGCTTAAGAGCTCTGGCTGCTGGACAAATTTTACACAAAGAAGCCTCTAAGCTTACTTTTGGGGCCCCTTTAACTATCCACTCCCCACATCACTTGAAGGATCTTTTAGCTTATAAGGGCTTTCAAACCCTTCCTCCATCCAGAGTTCTGTCACTCCTCACTTCCTTTCTGGAAAACCCTAATATTACTTTCCTCCCCTGCTCTGCACAGAACCCTGCCTCACTGCTCTCAATGACTCCCACGTCTAACACACCAACTCATAATTGGTTGGAAACCTTAGATGATTTCCTCCCCTGTCATTCTTCCATTTCTGAGAGACTACTAGCCAAGCCTGACCTTATCTGGTTTACTGATGGCAGTTCCTTTAGGCAGAATTGCACTCATTACTTTGGATACACTGTAGTTTCAGCCACTGAGATTATAGAGGCCAAAGCTCTGCCTTCAGGAACTACCAACCAGCAGTCTGAACTTATAGTAGCCACTCGTGCCTGCCTTCTAGCACAAGGCAAATCCCTAACCCTTTATACTGATTCAAAATATGTCTTCCATATCTTATCCCATGCTGCAATATGAAAGGAGCGAGGCCTACTTACCACCAAAGGTAATGTGATCACAAATTCGGCTCTTATAACCAATCTGATAAAGGCCTCCCACTTACCCACCCAGGTGGGAGTTGTCCATTGTAGGTCTAATTAGAAGGACGTCTCTCTTATCACTGAGGGCAATGCCAAAGCTGACCAGGCGGAACAAATGGCTGCTACCACTTCCAATGATGGACCCCCTGGGGGACATATAATGGCCACTTTAGACAGCTCATCTGAAGCCCCTACTTCTTCCAGTAAGAAAAAGGATCTCTTCAAGTTCCTTCATACTCTATTCCTTTCCAATTCTCAGTCTTTGACCCTCTTTTTACAGAGCTTCTTCTCGCTCACCCTCTCTGACAAAGCCATGCTACAGAATATAGCCTCTAATTGTCAGATCTGTCAGTGGACCAACACTTATACTCCTTTAAGGCCCAAACCTTTTCCTTCCCACCAAGCCCGGGGACACATTCCCACTGCTGACTGGCAGGTAGACTTCACCAACATGCTCACAGTATGGCGCACTAAATACCTCCTTGTCTTTGTGGACACTTTCTCTGGTTGGATTGAGGCATTTCCAACTTCCAATAAAACGGCTTCCACTGTAGCTTTAATCTTACTGACAGACAGCATCCCCAGGTTTGGTATGCCCACTTCTCTACAATATGACAATGGCCCTGAGTTTATTTCTAGAATCACACAAAAGGTCTCTCAAGCCCTCTCCTTCAAGTGGCATTTCCACTGTCCATATTATCCCCAAGCTTCAGGGAAAGTGGAAAGGGTAAATTGTACTCTAAAGGAAGTCCTTACCAAATTGACAATGGAATTAAATTTAGACTGGGTCAAACTCCTTCCCTTGGATTTGCTTCGAATCAGAGCTCTCCCTAAAAACCATCTTTACTGTCTCCCTTTGAGATAATGTATGGAAGACCTCTTATACCCCCTGGGTTGGTCATTTCACAAGGACCTCTCACCCAAGATTTGTCTTTGCCTCTTTTGTATCATCTCCGCTCGGAACTCTGGAAATATCAGGACTGGCTTCATCCGGACCCAGTGTCCTCTCCAAACACTCCTCCCTTAACACCTGGGAGTCTAGTATATTATAATACCCCAGAGGAGAAAGGGACTCTTGCCCCAAAATGGGAAGGCCCCTATCCTGTCATTCTCTGTACCCCCACTGCCGCCAAACTCTCCTTACCAGACAACCATCTAACTCCCTGGATTCACATTTCCAGGTTGAAGCCATATCACCAGGAGGCCCCACCTGCTGACGACAGGACCAACCCAGAGGAACTCCAAGAATCACCTCCTGAACCTCCCATTAACTCCTGCTCTCCACACTCATCTCACCCATTTAAGTTGCGGCTCACACGGTGTTCCATGCAGCCCAATTCCTCTTAAAAAAGTCACAATTGGCTCTCTCAACACCCTAATCTTCTGTAACTGCTTGTTTTTTGTGCTCTGCTTATTTTCTGTGCTCTATCGGGACTGGACTTTACCCTCCTCTCCTACCATGTATTTATTCACTCTTCAGGAACGATACTCAGAACATGGCATGTAGAAGGTCCATGCAGTGGATGCAACTACTTGCTTCATCCACAACTGCACCTCTATTTCCCTAAAATTGTCACCTTCAAGGACCTTCGTCCCTGGTAGCTGGAACTGGCCTTTCATTTGCTTCCTTTTTGATCAAACAAAAGACTATTGTCATTGGTGGCCTGAGATATATAATGGGTGCCCCTATTGGTCATGCAGGTTCCATGATGAACATGGTAGCTATTCTTACCACTCACTTGGTTACCCAAAAGGGTGGACATCTAGTTACCTAAAGTGGCATAAAGGCTCTTCATCTGATAACAATGGATGGTATACTTTAGATATACCTGACCCCAAGGCCAAACGTTGGGGCTATGTTGAGTTTGCTGTCTATGCTCGGACAACCTCAGCCAGACCCACAATGTGGATGACTGTTGGCCGCACCCTGATTACGCCACCTAAGGCATCCATCCAGGTAGTCGAACACATTAAGGAGTCAGAATCAAAACTTCGAGATCTTATCCATAGCTCATCCAAAAAGGATTCAGAGCCTTCAACCCCCTCAGGTCCCCCTGACACATGGCTCAATTTGTTACACCAATCTCTTCGATTATTAAACTCCACCCCTCTTTCTGTGCCTCCTTCTCAGTGCTTTCTCTGTGCTTCACTTAGTCCCATTAGCGGCAGGAAATATTTCAGCAAAAACCTACAATTTCTCTAAGAAAGGAAAACACCTACATGTGACATGTATCCCACTGTGGGAAAGTTATTTCACCAATAATTTATTTGCTTTCATCTGTTTCCACCTGCCAATAATGAATCCTTTACCCATTTGTTCCTTGAGCTTAAGCACCCAATCGAGCCCTGCATTTATGCAACCTGGACATTTCCTCTGGTGTAATGGGTCTTTAAGTACCTCAACGATCAATGTCTCTGGCACCTGTTTCTTGGTTACTGTAGTTCCTCAGCTGTCTTTGTATACTCCCACCGAATTCCGACAGTTGGCCCTACCTTCCTGAACCCGTAGGGCAGTCTTTCTGCCAGTTCTGGTAGGCCTCACTTTAACAACCTCAGTGGTGGGTCTCGGACTCTCTGGTGGAGCTATAGGTCATGCTCTATGGGCATTCAAAGACCTGCAACAAAAACTGCAGGAAGCACTCGATACCACTGCTGAGTCTCTGGGCTCCTTGCAGCGCCAGGTTACTTCATTGGCACAAGTGGCTTTACAGAACCAAAGGGCAATTGATCTTCTCACTGCAGAAAAAGTGGGTACATGCCTATTCCTCATAGAGGAATGTTGCTCTTATGTTAATGAATCTGGGCTGATAGAAAAAAATGGTGTTAAATTGCAGAAATTATTGACCAAATTGCTCAAACCTAGCTCCTCCAATCCCATAACAGGGTTCTTCCAATCCTATCTTGCCATGTACTTACTACCTATCTTGGGGCCCCTTATTGGGATGCTCCCTTTTTTTGCTCTCTTGCCATGCATAATGAAGTTCCTTCAAACCCAACTGCAAAAAAATTCTAATCAAAATTTCAACCAGCTTTTGCTTAGGCACTACCATCCTCTGATGACCGATGAACCCCTAACATCTCCAAGAGAACAGTTCACTCAGTGATGAAGCTCACTACCAGGCACGATGGAATGCAACGTACATCAGACAGCGGGAGGCAACGAGCTTGGAGAACCTCTTAATCTGCCATCCTGGATTCATGAGTCTTTATGACCTTCTAAGCTTCCTCATGGCCCTTGGTCTCTTCTATGTCAGTCCCCCAACATGGAACTTCTGCCAAAAATTGACCTTTGCTTTAATTTTTATCTTCATTCTGTTTTTATTCGCTCTGATCTTCTTCAAGTGCTGGTGACGCCATGACCAGACAACGCTTCCAGTATTTCCTAGAGTCTCTGTTACAGGACCAGTAGCTGATACCAACAATCTCCTCCATCCAGAACTGGTTTCATGCCATCGACAACTTGTGGCATCAGGGAACTTTCATAGACTTTACCCCTACTGAAGTAGCTATCTATACCACTGGCTTTTATTCCTTGCTGCCATGATATCCCCAGACCTGGCCCCCGAGCATTTGTCCACTTCCCTTTCTAGGCCCCACAGCACCCCCACACAGCAGGCAGCAGCCAGAAATGACAAACAATGCCCCACTTTCTAAGAAAACAAAAAGGGAGGAATGTTAGGAAAAGTATAAATGGCAGCCATACCCCAGAGAAAAACCCCAACATGGCACCTAAGGACTTCTTCTTCGTAAATTCTTCTTTTCTGCAGTGGCGTTAAAAGTCCCCGCCCTTGTTAACTCTGCAGCCAGCGCCAATTTCAAATCTCACTGGTGGGGAACCTTAGCCCCAATGAGAATTAATTCCTGGGCTCCGGAGCTGATATCTGAAAAAACTTATTCTCAGAACATGAGACCAAATCACAAACCCACAACCACACCCACAAAGGCACCTCCTTCCCCCAAGTAGGTCTGTGACTATTCGGAGTGTTCTCTGACTGCTGGGCCATACTATGTTCCTCCGAAATGGCCTGTCTTGTCTCAGATCTGGTCTCCTTGGTCAACTCTGTGAAGTTGACAGGAACCACTGGTGAGCCACTACCTTCTTTCTCAGGAAAGGCCCCTCTTCAGAGCTCTTCTGGCATTTGGACATCTTCAAATCAGTAGGTACCAAGAAAGACTGACCCTCTCCTTGGTAAATCCAACACCAAGGAAGTGAGGTGAGGTCACTTCCTTCAGGAACTGAATGAGGTCACTGCCTTGGCAACCACTTTGTTTTAGCAGTTGCTTCTTATGGTCCCTTTAGATGGAGGCTGCCCCTACTTCCTGTGACCCTTTCATAAGTGAGAATGGGATATAATCCATAGGCTCTCAGGAACAGCTCTCCAAAAGGCCTGGTTTGTTCCGTCTCCTCTACATTAAGAAGACAGAGGCTGATTCAGACACCAAACTTCATCCTACCAGGTTGTTTTCCATGGAAGATGACTTTTGCTCTCTCAGGTCCTTCATAGCTGCCTACATCTTCTCCAGGGATCATTTCTGCACATACCTTTGAGGTTCTCATCAGGTAAAAGATTCTATACATTCCTGTATTGTAAGACCAACACTGTCATTGCTTTTCTGTAAAGTTAGATTGAGGGAACAGTGTATGGTTAGTGTTAATAACATTTTCAATTTTGGTTAGGAACCATTCTGCTCGACGAACAATGGTATTGGGAACCTGTGATATTTATAAGAATATAGAGGTGAAATATATGAACGAAAAGAGAAATCTAAGTAAGATTTTAAGCCCAGAAGGTCATTGGGTTCTTGATTGGGATACTTAGCATTGAATTACATTCGGCACAGATGTCTCAGATAAATCGATATACAATGGCATAGGACCTTGTACCTTGGATGATTGAATGTAGAAGAGAACATCCAGTCAAAAAGGGATAGTCGGTAGGATTAGGAAGACAGTAGGTAGGTTTAGGAAGAAGAGTGAATATAGGATTTGGACCAAAGTTTTTTAGCAATAGGGTTTCGGTTAGAGAGTGAATGTTAGTGATACCACATGTGAAGATTCAGTCACAATGATGAACTGGGGAAAATATGTAGGAAAGCAGATATCAATAGACACATTACAAAATCATTCAAAGTGTAAAGTGAGTGACAGCTTTTGACGTATTCAAAGGGTTGAGTTTGAATATATAATCTTTGGAAGAAACAAATATGTAGTCACCAATAGGATTTTCATTTGAGATCATTAGGCAACCTGGACATGGATGTTTCTAGTAATCCAGGATCACTTTCCATTTAGGTATGGTACAATCATAAGTGAGAACTTTGCTTTTTCTGTTCAGAATATTTCTGTGATAAAATGTATATGTAGATCAAGTTACATGTATTTGTTCCACCATTTCTGGGAGCAATATTTTGAAGAGGTATAAATTAGTATTGGGGGTACAAAGAGGTGTACCCTGTGTCTATGAATATAGAGATAATACATGAATAGACCATACTGTGAATAAATAATATAACTGGTTCCACTTTAAATAATGGATTGAATTGATATCTGTAACTAAGTAAGAAATCTTATATTGATATACAATCATTTTTTCCAACCACTTATACATTTAAAGGTAATATTAGGGTTATGGTTTATCATGACGGGTGTTTTGCTTCAAATATGATAAAGGAAATCGAAAATAATGTGTTTGGAAAGAAGTCTCATGAAAAGAGCAGTCAAGAAACATGGAGGAATACATGGGTTCTGAAGCAGGAAGTGATTTGAAGTTAAACAAATGCGTATAAACTTGCTAAATTGTGGATGAAATATTTATATATCCTCTGATGTGCATAAACTGAAGAAATAGTAATGTTCCAGTGTTGAATAAAAATGAACGTCAAAATGCACATCATGTCCCATAGGAATCTAATCTACTTGCATTGATGTTAAACTCGTGTCAGTTACTGTAGAAATATTATGATTTGGCTTTTTTTTTTGGTGTTATAATACAATTTATTTTAGTACTAGCATGCCACAGAATGTAGAGGAAGGAACAATGGATTATTATTATCATTGTGATAATTTAAGGTTTTATATCACATTAAGCTATAATATTGCATAATATATCTTATGAATTAGAGAAAAATTTTTTTAAAAAACCTATTATTTAAGGACCATATGCACTGACAATTTAAATGGCTTTCTCCTGATTTCAATTTCTATCAATTGTGTTTTAATTGCCAAATATTTATTTTAGTACTTTTCATATTCATAATTGATATAAAGTCAATTGTTTAATTCTTCTTGTAAGTAGTTACTTATTACAGCAGGGACATTATTAATAATTCTAAATCTTTATAAGAAAAATGGTACAAAGTTATTTTCATGCAAAATTAAGAATAATTGCCTTCTCTGAATGTTTGATTGTTAATACATATAACAAAGAGCTTTTGATGAGTCTCTTCCCCAGTAAAACATAAAATGCAAAGATATAGTTGGGTATGTATGTCCAAATAAAGATAAGAAGAAATACACATTATTAGCTAGAAACAATTAAATAAAAGATGAAAAGAAAAATCCAATACATTGTACGAACTTGTCAGATGAGGTAGTATTCTGGAAGAATAGCCTAAGGCTAGACATGGTCCATGACAAAATATTAACTAAAAAAATGAAATATGAAAAATATAGGAAATGCTATGAATTTTTCATGAAGGTAGGTGAATTATCCTTTAATCTCATTTTATGTGCATTTTCAAAAGCCAAATTTCCGGTAAAATAAATTTGTGATAGTTACAACTACACAAAACAAAGTTTCTGCTTAGCAAAATGAATGCATCTCAACCCTTTTTTAGCTGATTTCTTCCCACTCAATTTTAAACCTTTATTTATTTATTTATTTTTATTGGTTGTTCAAAACATTACAAAGCTCATGACATATCATCTTTGATACATTTTTCTCATTTGGTTTATGAACTCCCATTTTTTCCCCAAATAAGAATTGCAGAAACACATTGCTTACACATTCACATTTTTACATAATGGCATATTAGTGACTGTTGTATTCTTCTACCTTTCCTATCCCCTACTATCCCCCCTCCCCTGCCCTCCCATCTTCCCTCTCTACCTCATGTGCTGTTGTTTAATTCTCTCCATTATTTCCGCCCCATTTCCCCTCACAACCTATTATGTGTAATTTTGTGTATCATTGAGGGTATTCTACCATTTCGATATGCTTTCTGTTCTCTCTCCCTTTCTCTCCCCCCACACGTCTTGGGATAATGTTAATCTTTTCCTCATGCTCTTCCTCCCTTTCTGTTCTTAGTTGCTCTCTTTATATCAAAGAAGACATTTGGCATTTGTTTTTTTAAGGATTGGCTAGCTTTGCTTAGCATATTCTGCTCTAATGACATACATTTCACTGCAAATTCTATGATTTTGTAATTTTTTAGTGCTGCGTAATACCCAATTGTGTGTAGATTCCACATTTTTTTTATCCATTCATCTATTGAAGGGCATCTAAGTTGGTTCCACAGTCTAGCTGTTGTGAATTGTCCCGCTATGATCATTGATGTGGCAGTATCCCAATAGTACGCTGTTTTAAGATCCTCAGGGAATAGTCCAAGAAGTGTGATAGCTTGGTCAAACGGTGGATCCATTCCCAGCTTTCCCAGGAATCTCCATACTGCTTTCCAAATTGGCTGCACCAATTTGCAGTCCCACCAGCAGTGTACAAGTGTCCCCTTTCCCCACATCCTCGCCAACACTTACTGTTGTTTGACTTCCTAATGGCTGCCGATCTTACTGGAGTGAGATGGTATCCTAGGGTGGTATTGATTTGCATTTCTCTGACTGCTAGAGATTGTGAGCATTTTTTCATGTACTTGTTGATTGATTGTATGTCCTCCTCTGTGAAGTGTCTGTTCAGGTCCTTGGCCCATTTGTTGATTGGGTTATTTGTTACCTTACTTTTTAATTTTTTGAGTTCTTTGTATATTTTGGATATTAGGGCTTTATCTGAAGTGAGAGGGGTAAAAATTTGTTCCCAGGATGTAGGTTCTCTATTTACCTCTCTTATTGTTTCTCTTGCTGAGAAAAAAAAAAAACTTTTAGTTTAAGTAAGTCCCATTAATTTATTCTTGTTATTAACTCTTGGGCTATGGGTGTCCTATTAAGGAATTTGGAGCCCGATCCCACAGTATGTAGATCGTAGCCAACTTTTTCTTCTATCAGATGCAGTGTCTCTGATTTGATATCTAGCTCCTTGATCCATTTTGAGTTAACTTCCTTGCTTGGCGAGAGAAAGGGATTCAGTGTCATTTTGTTGCATATCGATTTCCAATTTTTCTAGCACCATTTGTCCTTCGTATATTGCAGGTTTTTAGCCCCTTTTATCAAATATAAGAAAGTTGTAATTTTGTGGAATGGTTTCTGTGTCCTCTATTCTGTACCATTGGTCCACCTGCCTGTTTTGGTACCAGTACCATGCTGTTTTTGTTACTATTGCTTTGTAGTACAGTTTGAAGTCTGGTATCGCTATACCTCCAGATTCAAACATCCTGCTTAGAATTGCTGTTGCTATTCTGGGTCTTTTGTTTTTCCATATGAATTTCATGATTGCTTTATCTCTTCTACAAGAAATGTCCTTGGGATTTTGATTGGCATCAATTTAAACCTGTAGAGAATTTGGGTAATATCACCATTTTGATGATGCTAGTTCTGCCTATCCATGAATTGGGTATATTTTTCCATATTCTAAGATCTTCTTCTATCTCTTTATGTTTCTGTAGTTTTCATTTATAAATCTTTCACCTCTTTTGTTAGGTTGATTCCCAACTATATAATTGTTTTTCCAATTATCTTATTTTCTTTGAGGATATTTTGAATGGAGTGGTTTTCCTCATTTCCATTTCAGAAGTTTTGCTGCTGATATACAGGAATGCCTTTGATTTATGCGTGTTGATTGTATATCTTGCCACTTTGCTGAATTTATTTATTAACTCTAGCAGTTCCTCTGTAGACCCTTTTGGGTCTGTTAAATATATTATCATGTCATCCGCAAATAGCGATAATTTAAGTTCTTCTTTTCCTAGTTTTATGCCTTTAATTTCTTTTGTCTGTCTAATTGCTATGCCTAGTATTTCAAGAACTGAATTAAATAGAAGTGGTGATAGAGGGCATCTCTCTTGTTCCAGATTTTAGAGGGAATGCCTTCAGCTTTTCTCAATTTAGGATGATGCCAGCCTGAGGTTTAGCATATATAGCTTTTACAATCTTGAGGTAAGTTCCTGTTATCCCTAGTTTTTCTAGTGTTTTCAACATAAAGGGATGCTGAACTTTGTCGAATGTTTTTTCTGAATCTATCGATATGATCATATGGTTGTTGTCTTTAAGTCTATTGATGTGGTGAATAGCATTTATTGATTTCCGTATAATGAACCAGCCTTGCATCCCAGGGATGAATCCTACATGATCATGGTGCATAATTTTTTTGATATGCTTTTGTATTCGATTCACCAAGATTTTATTGAGAATTTTTGCATCCAAGTTTATTAGAGATATTGGTCTGTAGTTTTCTTTCTTTGAAGTGTCTGGTTTTGGGATCAGGGTGATATTGGCATCATAGAATGAATTTGGAAGAGTTCCTTATTTTTCTATTTCTTGAAATAGCTTGGAAAGTATTGGTATTAATTCCTTTTTGAAGGTTTTGTAGATCTCTGCTGTATACCCATCCGGTCCATGGCTTTTTTTGGTTGGTAGTATTTTGATGGCTTCTTCTATTTCTTCCTTTGTTATTGGTCTGTTTAAATTGTGTGTGTCTTCCTGACTCAATCTGGGCAGATCGCATGACTTAAGAAGTTTATTGATATCTTCACTATCATCTATTTTATTGGAACATAGGGTTTCCATATACTTTCTAATTATCTTCTTATTTCTGTAGTGTCTATTGTGATATTGCCTTTTTCATCCCGTATGTTAGTAATTTGAGTTCTCTCTTTTCTTCTCTTCCTTAGCATGGCTAAGGGCCTGCAAATCTTATTTATTTTTTCAAAGAACCAACTTTTAGTTTTATCAATATTTTCAATTTTTTTTATTTCAATTTCGTTGATTTCTGCTCTAATTTTAATTATTTCTTGTCTTCTACTACATTTGCTGTTGTTTTGCTCTTCCATTTCTAGGTTTTTGAGGTGTAGTGTGAGTTCATTTATTTGCTGATTTTTTTTTTTTTTGAGGAAAGAACTCCAAGAAATGAATTTCCCTCTTAAAACTGCTTTCATTGTGTCCCATAGATTCCAGTATGTTGTGTCTGTATTGTCATTTGTCTCTACGAATTTTTTTATCTCCTCCTTTATGTCTTCTGTAAACCATTGATCATTCAGTAGCATGTTGTTCATTTTCCATGTGATGTAGGATTTTTTCTTCCTTCTTTTATCATTGATTTCCAGATTCATTCCATTATGATCAGATATTCTGCATGGTATTATCTCCACTACTTTATATTTACTAAGAATTGCCCTATGGCATAATATATGGTCTATCTATGAGTAGGATCCATGTGCTGCTGAGAAGAACGTGTATCCACTTTTTGATGGTTGATATATTCTATATATGTCGGTGAAGTCTAGGTTACTGATTTTGCTGTTGAATTCTATAGTTTCTTTATTCAGTTTTTGTCTAGAGGATCTGTCTAATGGCTAGAGCGGTGTGTTGAAGTCACCCATAATTATTGTGTTGTAGTTTATTTGACTATTGAACTTGAGGCGAGTTTGTTTTATGAGTGTTGCAGCTCAATTGTTTGGTGCATACAAATTGATAATGGTTATGCATTGTTGGTGAAAGGTTCCTTTTAACAGTATATAGTGTCCTTCTTTATCCCTTTTGATTAACGTAGGTTTGAAGTTGATTTTATTCGATATGAGTATGGCCACTCCTGCTTGCTTCCGAGGGTCATGTGAGTGGTATGATTTTTCCCAAACTTTTAATTTCAGCCTCTGTATGTCTTTACCTATCATATGAGTCTCCTGAAGGCAGCATATTGTTGGATTTTTTTTTTTTTTTGATCAAGGTTACTAGCTTATGTCTCTTGATTGGTGAGTTTAGGCCATTAACATTTAAGGTTACAATTGAAATATGATTTCTAATTCCAGTCATGTTTGTTTGTTTGTTTATTTATTTATTTATTTATTTTGGTTAGTTTTTACTTTTTGGTTATTTTCCTCTCCCTTTACTGAGATACCTCCTGCTGCTAGTTTCAGGCATTACTTTTCTAATCCTCTTCTTGTAGTATTTTGCTCAAAATGCTTTGCACTGCTGGTGTTCTGGCTGTGAATTCTTTTAGCTTTTGTTTATCGTGAAAGACTTAAATTTCATTGTCAAATCTGAAGGTTAATTTTGCTGGATACAGTATTCTTGGTTGGAATCCATTATTTTTGAGCGTTTGAAATACTTTGTTCCAGGATCTTCTTGCTTTCAAAGTTTGTGATGAAAAAAATCAGTCGTTAACTTAATTGGTTTACCCCTGAATGTAACCTGCCTACTTTCTCTCGTAGCTTTTAATATTCTCTCTTTGTTCTGTATTTCCTTGTTCTGGCTATCTTCATAAATATTTGTCTTGGAGTTGGTCTATTATGGTTTTGAATGCTTGGGGTCCTGTAGGCTTCCAGGTTTTGGCAATCCATTCCATCTTTCATCTCTGGGAAATTTTCTAGAATTATTTCATTTAATATGTTGTCCATTCCTTTGGTTTGAATCTCTATGCCTTTTTCTATCCCGATGACTCTCAAATTTGTTTTTTTATTTATGACATCCCATATCTCTTGAATAGATTGCTCATGGGATTTAAGCATCTTTTCTGTGTTTACTCTATTCTTTTCAAGTTGATAAACTTTGTCTTCATTATCTGACGTTCTAACTTCTACTTGATCTAGTCTATTTGTAATACTCTTCGTTTGAGTTTTTAATTTGGTTTATACTTTCCTGCATTTCTAGGATTACTGTTTGATATTTCTTTTTAATGTCTCTATCTCCTGGTAAAGCTCATTCTTTGCCATTTGAATTTGTTTGTTTATTTGATTTTCAAAATATACTTTTATTGCTTGGACTTGCTGCCTCATGTCTTCTCTAATATTCCTTTCCATCTGAGTTAGGTATGCCTTGAGTTTTTTCCCTATCCCTATTTCTGATGCTTCACGGTCCTCCTTTAGAATTTAGTTGTCCTGCATTTTTTGCACACCTTTTTTTCCCTTGTTTTTTCATGATGTTCACGTTACTTTTCAGCTCAATTTGATTGCTGTGTTTCTGCTTTCTTCAATAGATTTGTTTTGGTTTTATATATCTCTGTTGTCTCTCTTTTGTGTTTGTAGACTATGCCTGCAAAAGTGGATTCCACTTGGAAGGAATTCCGACAGCTGAGCTCCAGTGATGTCACCTGTCTGCTATGGCGGGCCCCAGGCTCCTTGCCGGGGTGTTTGAATGGGGGGGTGGGACTGGACTGTCTCTGGTTGGTTTCACCTCCCGGTCGCTGGCAGGTGGGCGGTCTCCAGCCATCCAGTCGTGCAATCAGCGAATGGGCTGTCACCGGCGGGCGGGTGATCTCTAGCTGCCCAATTGCGCAGGCAGCCAGCGGGTGATTGGTTGCTGGTGGGCAGGCGTTCTCCAGCCTCCTAGTCACGCGTGTCTGTCCTCTGATCCCCTGGTTTCCACTGCGAGTCCTGATTTCCCCTGCTACACCAGATTTCCCCTGAGTGATGCCTCTTGGCAGCTCAAACTGTACTCTTTGCCTGCCATTCCTTGGGTGTGGAGGGTGTCTATTGGGAACACTGGCACTCTATTGTTTTGATTTTTTCCACTTGCCCCACCCATTGCGCTTGCTAGACCAGTTTTGTTTTCACCGGTGATGGGAGGAAGGTTGAAGGTCAGGTGCCACTAGTTTTCCCCCCGTCTTTATGAAGGCTTTCTCTGGTAATCCCTCCCCCGGAAAGCCTAAGAGAGAATTTTTGTGAATTACCTGCTGTATGGGAGATAAGCTGAGTAACACACACCTGTTTTGTTGTTGCAATCTGTCGGAGAGTGGTGGTGGATACTTCAGCTCTCCAAGATGGTGGCCGTTGGTTTCCTCGGTGGAGTTTCGGTTGTGGGGGATAGAACTGTAACACTTTCTTCCCCATCTGAAATCCCGAACTCAGCCCCGGGCTCAGTGGTGGGTGAGCCAGCCGGATTCCACAGAATCCGCAGCAACATTTCTCCCTGCATGCTGGTCGCTTCACGGTGGAGGCCCACCGTCTGTAGCCACGGCATGGGCCGCACGGATCAGCCACCCCAGATCTTCGGTCGCATAGTTGGCTCTTGTTTGAGACTCAATTACAGGACCTCGGTGGTGGAAATCATTCTTCTAGGTTCCAGGCACACCCATTTTTCTGTAAGATCCTAACAAGATACTTTTTCGTCATTCTAACTCCTTATTCACATCTGAAGTTGCGCAGTACAAAAGGTGTGATGCACTCTATTCATGGCCATCTTGCAATGTCAAAATATTAGGATTTCTATGCACCATTTACTGAAGATAGTTTTCAGTACTAGTAAACCAAAATGTTATTTCAGGTGGATGAATATTTCTGAGAATAATCTTTTGAAAAGTAGATTATAAATCCACATACATGAATATGAATGAAATTTGGGAGTGCATAATAAGACACATATATTTCATATTTTGAAAAATCTGGAGGATATATATATATATATATATATATATATATATATATATATATATATATATATACAGACACACACAGAGAGACATTAAAAAGTAGCATTATATATGCCAATCGAAATTCATCATGAAATACATATCATCCACAGATTCAAAAATATTTATTTTACTGAACATGGATTTATGTATAATGCTATTTAAATAGGAGGATCACCCATAGGTTGAATTCTCAGTTCCAACAGCTTTTAGAAGGAGTGATATCTTCTCACAATTTCTATATGCCAAGTCAGCCACCTCACCAAAAATATACGTGTGATACCAGGTATGAATCTATATGTGCATATAAAACTACATGTGCTAAATAGGCTACAGAGAAAGGGAGACAGGAATTCACATATTTGTTAACTTTAAAAAAACATGGAGAATTCTTTCAACCAAATAATTGACTAGATTCATAACTCCTACCCTATATAATGCAAAAGGCAAGTCCAACTATACACGATGCCTCCTCTGAACTGCTTGTATTTCAATTCTGTTTGGGTTATTATTCTAGTCAGAGTTTAGTAGCGTAGGGGTTAGTGTGAGGGATTCACTATTTTGACTGGAAAATTATAAAATGAATCCAATGTGTATACAAATATGTGCTACAAAAAATTGTTCCCACTGTCATCCAGAACAATGGCTTGACATTACCTAGTCCCCAAGTAAGACAAAATTAGAGGAGAAGAGTTAGAAAATCTGTGAATACATATTTGGAATAGAATATGCTAAGGAGTTTCCAAAAGTAAGGGACAGGGTAAACACTCCACAAACTGGAGCTCTTCTGGCCTAAAGACTTCTTGTGGAACTGCCTCTGAGGTTGGGCACTTGAAACATATGTTGTTGTCAAGTGCTTTAGCTTCGTTTCTAGTGAGACCAATAAAGGTGGGTCTGCATCTATGTGATCTGGAGGACATGGTTTCTTATTTTCCACTGAACATGAGCAGCAGTGCTGAATTTGCTATTTGTAGCTAAACTGTGGCCCCTGGGGTCTAAGTGTCTCCCCGTGTGGACTGTGAAGCCATTTTGTGATCCTAAAGTTTTCATGGTGTTTCTTGCGGCTTCAATGGGAGTTTGGTATTTGCTTCACAAAATACAAAGAGGTCAACTGGGACACAGTGCTGGAGGGAGTTTTGTCACGTGTGGTGGGTCAGTTTCTGCAGGACAATGCACCAAGCATGCTTCTATCCCACATAGCTTTCCCCATTGACCATAGCAACTTGATTCTGAAACTTTCCCTGAAACTTCTCAATATTACAAGATGCCTTTACATAGAAGGGACTGCTTGCTGCACCATGTCAGTCACAAGACATTTGGAAGCTAATGGCAGATCCACATGGCCCCACCACAAATGTTTTATCACACACCTGCCCACTACTGCTCTAGGCCAAGTACTCAGCAGGCTCCAATTTATTGGCATCTCTGTTCTACACCATTTTCATGAAACTCAGTCAATCAAGGCACTGTCTGGTATACTCATGATCAGCAACAGGACATCCAAAGGTTCTCCAGTGCCACCTGGTCATGGGAATTTCAAAAATTTCTTGGTATTTATCTAGCCATTTTTGAAAGATGAAATTGGAGGCACTGTACGTTTCAAATCAATCCAGAACCATTAAATTTTGAGGAAGCTCATGTCAATGAAAGCTATGGAGAATTCTCACAGGCAAGGCTTCCCAAAGATTGGCTAAATGGTCACGTGAATCCAGGCCCATTGAGGTCTACAATGTGAGGTCCATGTGTGTTTTGACTCTCAACTATGGCTGCCAATTCTTTCAGAATAAAATCATGTGATATCTTGGCTGTGATTCCCAGTGCTTTGTGGAAATACAACCTGGGCATACATCTCAGTTTCCAAGGACGACTCTCATGCGTGAACTCATAACATCCCAACACAATTCATGGCAATACATCTCTGAGGTCAGTTCCAGAACTCAGTCTCTTAGGGGAATCACACCAGAGTTCATGTCAAGGTGGACCCAGTCATCTCTTCCAACCACCACACAAATGACCACAATTAAAACCAACAAACTCCCACATGGACCTCATGATCTTTCATATGAACACTCTTCATAACCTCTGCTTGAATGTTTCTATGAGGGGTGCAGACCAAGACAGTCTCCAAAATAATCTCCCTTGCCCCTAATGTGCCTAAAAACAGGGTGGCTTGGACACCCTTCCTGTGAACCTGGTGTGATCACATAGGCCTGCTGTTAATACTTCTCTGCTTCTCCAATTTGAGGACTACTGACTGTGGGGTTTAGATTCTTTGTCTGAATTGGAGACATGAGGAAACCCAAGCTCCTACGGGCTAGCCTCTGCAGGGCTTTGAAGAAATTATTTGACCCAAAGCATTCCTATTCTAACTTGATGTAGGTCTAGAACCTCACAAAGGAAGGGGAGAGACTTCATCCAGAATGACTGCTCTTTTGGCTATTTTGGTTTTGTATGCACACATGGGATCCTTCTTTAGATCCATCAGGTGCTGAGAATCTAAGCCTAAGCCTCACACAGGGCCAAAAGGCTGATTCAGACACATTCTTTCCAAAGGAATTAAGAAAAAAGCCTCAGGTGATGCCCATTCATTTCCATGTGAAAACAGTTTTTTTCAGGCTTCAAAAAGGGGTGGCCTGAGGCAAAGACCTTTCAGACATTCAGGGCAGCAGAACAATTGGTAATTAAAAGGCCCAAAGCAGGGTTTCTCCACTGAGACTCTCCTGATCACACTGATACCTGAGTTTTCTGAGATGCTCGCCATTCCCTTCAGCTATCCAGTACATGGCGATGTCACAGGGCTTGGAAGTGGTACATATATTGGACACAAAACCATGAGCCTATTCTGGAGAGTGGCCAGAATTCAGGAAGAAAGCAGAAACTTTGAAAGATAGCAAGTGTTGCCCATCGATAAGTCAAGCTGAAATCCATTCATAAATTGGGCAGGATGAATGCTGGGAAGCTTTCAACTAGACAGGACATATCAATTGATGCATTCTCTTTTCTAATGTCTACAACCATGGACACCGTGGGATACACAGACATAGAAACACTTGCCTTGTCAAACGACTTACTCCAAACAGTCTACACCAAACCAAACATACCGACTTTCCTACCTATTCTGAGAACATGAGACAAATCCTCAAACTCACACCCACACCCACAAAGGCACCTCCTTCCCCGAAGTAGGTCTGTGACTATCCAGAGTTTCTCTAATTGTGGACCATATTTTATTCCCACAAAATGGCCTGTCCTGTCTCAGATCTGGTCTCTTTGGTCAACATTTTGAACTACTGAGGAGCCAGTGGTGATCCAATACCTGCTTTCTCAGTAAAGGTGACTTTTCAGAGCTTTCTGGCATTTGGACATCCTCACATCAGTATGTACCAAGAAAGACTAAATCTGTCCTTGGTAAATCCAAGCAAGTGAGACCCCTGGGAGTGGGACTGGGACTGGATTTTGGTGACTGGCTTCCTGGATCCAAAGTTCAGAGAGTTCTGTCACCAAGGTTGTGAGGTGAGGTCACTTCCTTCAGAAAGTGAATAAGGTCACTGCCTTGGCAACCACGTTGTCCTAACAGTTGCTTCAAAGAGTCTCATGAAATGGAGGCTGCCCCTACTTCCTGTGACACTTTCACAACTTAGAATGGTATATCAACCATAGGCACCCAGGAACAGCTCTCAACACAGGCGTGGTTGGGTCCTTCTTCTCTAAATTAAGAAGACAGAGGCTGATTCAGACACATTCCTTCTTCCTGACCAAGTTTTTTACAATGAAAGATGACTTTTGCTCTCTCAGTTCCTACATAGCTGCCTACAACTTCTGCAGGGATCATTTTTTTGCATGGACCTTTGAGTTTCTCAGTAGTTGGAAGGAATCCTACATTTTTGTATTGTAAGACCATCTCTGTCCCTGCTCTTCTGTAAAGTAAGATTGAGGCAACAGTGTATGGTTAGGGTTAATAACAGGTTTGATTTGGGTTAGGAATCATTCAGCTGGATGAATAATGGTATTGATGACCTGCGATAATTACAAGAATATATAGGTAAAATATAAGTATGAAAACAGAAATCTATGTAAGATTTAAAACCCAGAAGTGTATTAGGACCTTGATTGTGATACTTAGCTTTGATTTATTTTCTGCACAGATGTCTCAGGTACAACGATATACAATTGCATTGGACCTTGTGCCTTGGATGATTGATTGTCAAAGATAACTTCCAGTCAAAAAGTGATAGTCGGTAAGATTAAGAAGATAGTCGGTAGTTTAGAAAGGAGAGTGAGTATAGAATTTGCACCAAAAGTTCTTTAGCTATAGCTTTTCGGGTATAGAGTAAATGTAAATGTCAGCACATGTGAAGAGTCAGCCACAATGATGAACTGGGAAAAATATGTAGGGAAATAGATATCAATAGATACATTAGGAAATCTGGCAAAGTATAGTCGTTAGTGAAAAGTTAGTAAAATAGGTAGTTGTCTCTTCATGTTTTTCTGTATACTTAACTTCCCTCCCTGCCCTCCCCAAGGAAAGTATATAAGCCCTGTTTAAGCTGTTCTCAGGACTCTCTGCTCTATTGAAGTGAGCTCTGAGCCCCAGCATGCTGGACCACCAATAAACCCTTTGCTTTTGCATGAGACAGTTTCTTAGAGGTCTCTTCGCCTGACACTCATCCGACCTTTACATATGGAGGTTCCACCGAGTTCTGGCAGCAGCGGACGAGAGACCCCAACTGGCTCCTCAAGGGATTTGTAAGGCGCCTCTTTCTGGTGTCAGGTTTCAGGTTAGAGCTTGGCAAAATGGCTGTCAATGAAGAGTGTGAGCTCTCTCTCACGGTGGCTGATAGATGTGTCACAGACCCACAGGCCACCACCCTGAGGGACACCCCAGAGGACTCTGAAAATCAAGGAACAATAGTCTCCTCAACTCAGTGATATTTTGTTTCAGATTCGGTATTGCCAGCCCATCAGGTATTGCCGGCTACTCAGTCCTCGTCTCAGTGTTGGACGTCCATTTCCTGTCTTTATTGTCTTGTCTTGTCTGTGTCATGTGTCGTTGCTTTTACTGTTTGTGCATTTTTCATTATGGAAAAGAGCACTTCAATGCCTCTGTCCCTGACCCTTGATCACTGGACCAAATTCGGCTTAAGGGCTCAGAATCTTTCTTTTTCAGTAAACCGCTGGACCTGGCAGACTCTCTGTGCCTCAGAGTGGCCCACCTTTGGATTCGGATGGCCCTTAGAAGGATTTTTCTACTTCTCAGTAATTTAAAAAGTCAGAGATATTGTCTTTCAGGAAGGGCCACATAGCCATCCAGATCAAAAGCCATATATCTTAACCCGGCATTACCTCTGCAAATCTCCTCCATGGGTGAAGCCTTTCTTTGCCCCTGCCCCCGCTCCTAATCCTTCCCCCACGATCTCTCAAACCCTCTGCTCCTCCTCCTCCTCCACCCTCTTTTCTGCCTAAGTCACAAGATTTAACTCTACTGGACTCTCATCCCTCTCCTTATCCCTTGCCCTGGTCTCCCAACCCCCAACACCCTCTAAGTGATTCCCCTGCTGCTGACTCAGCCTCTGCGCCATTGGAGGAAGCTAAGCCAGCCCAGCACCCTCCAGAAAACTCCCCCGCGGCACACACAGCCCCTCTTCCCCTGGAGGAACCTGGCCCGGCTAAAGGAACTCACCATCAATGAAAGATTGAAAACCCTGGAACTCCCGTGATGCTCCCCCTCCGTCCCTATGTGCCAATGATTGATGATGGCCATGGGGAAAAATTGCAAGCCTACCAGTATTGGCCTTTCTCCTCTTCAGACCTATATAACTGGAAAAATAACAATCCCCCCTTTTAAGAGGACCCCACTCGTGTCTCAGGTGTGGTTGATTCATAGATGTTTTCACACCAGCCTACTTGGAATGACTGCCAACAACACCTAGGGACTCTCTTCATGACAGAGGAACAAAAGAGAATCCTCCTGGAAGCTAGAAAATAATATCCTCGGACCAGATGGGTGACTGACACCACTTCCCAACATATTCAACCCGGCTTTCCCTAGAATGGACAAAACTGGGACCCCAACACCTTTGAAGGTAGGGAGCATCTGTCCACTTATCTCTGGGCTCTAATAGCGGGTATCTTAGTGGCTGCTAGGCGACCAACTAATTTGGCCAAGGTAATAGAGTTTATTCAAGGGCCTGATGTATCTCCCTCTATGTTTCTAGAGAGAATTATGGAGGCATATAGGAGATATACTCCTTTTGATACTCAGGCAGAGGCTCAAAAGGCATCTGTCATGATGGCCTTTATTGGGCAAGCTGCCATGGATATTTAAAGAAAGTTACAACACTTAGATGGATTACAAGATATGACTTTGAGAGATTTAGTCAGAGAAGCCAAAAACGTATACTATACGAGAGAAACTGAGGAAGATAAGGAAGCAAAGGGTGGATAAAAGAAACAAAAGACAGACTAAGGAATTGACTCAGGTCCTGGTCACAACAACAAATAGGCCAGAAATAAGAAACATGGAGACAGGAAGGGATACCTGGGCCCAAACTAGAGGCCACCCCTGGCCTCAGATCAATGTGCCTACTGTAAAGAAAAAGGACACTGGGCCAAAGAGAGCCCTAGAAAGAGACAGCCACGCCAGCCAGCCATCCTGACTCTGGAGGATGACTAAGAAAGTTGGGGATCAGATCCCCTCCCCGAGCTCAGGTTAACTTTTGAAGTGGAGGGCACCCCAGTAAACATTGAAGTGGATACAGGGGCAATATACTCAGCCATTAAGGCTCCATTTTGCCCTCTATCAAATAAAAGGTCTCTAATTCAAGGGGCTAATTGCAGTAAATATCGGGCTTGGACAACTAAGAGGACCTGGGACCAGGGGAAAGGAAAAATCCATCACTCCTTCCAAGTAATCCCAGAATGCCCGGCCCCATTGATAGGCAGAGTTCTGCTCACCAAGCTCCGGGCCAAAATAACTTTTAACCCTGAAGGCCCCGAAGTGGAATTTCTAAATCCTTCAGTAAAAACTCCTATATTCACAGCTCTAACTATGTCAGTAGATAATGTACATCAAATCACTCACCTTAGTTTAAAGAAACTACATTCATTTATGAAGGATCAAGAACAGAGTTTTCCACTAACCGACTCACAGTTAAAGGAAATAACTGAATGGTTAACAAAAGCCTGTCAGGTCCATCAAATGGTTAATTCTTATCCTTCCAAGCTTCCTACAGGAAAGCACCTATGAGGAACCAGACAAGGACAATTCTGGGAAGTGTACTTTACTGAAATAAAGCCAGCAAGTTATGGACTTAAATATCTCCTAGTCTTTGTATATACATTTTCAGGATGGATTGAAGCCTTTCCCACCAAAAAAAAAAAAAAAAAAAAGAAAAGGAAAAAAAGAAAAAAAAAGAAACAGTGCAAATTGTGGTGAAGAAGATCCTGGGAGATATTTTTCCAAGATACGGCCTGCCTAAAGTAATAGGGTGTGATAATGGACCGGCATTCATAACCCACATAAGTCAGGGGTTAGCCAGGACCTTGGGGATTTATTGAAAGTTACATTGTGCTTATAGACCCCCGAGTTCAGGACAGGCAGAATGAATGAATAGAAACATTAAAGAGACCATAACGAAATTAAGCTTAGAGACCGGCATAAAATATTGGACTATGCTCCTGCCTTATGAACTGTTTCATGCAAGAAATACTCCCTCTGTTTCTTTGTGTAACCTCACTCCCTATGAAATTTTCTATGGTGCCCCTCCTCCAGTAAGGGACCTAACCCCAACTCTAAGACCTAACGATTTCTTTCACACCCATTTGCTTTACAGACTTAAAGCTCTTGAAAGAACTCAGGATACCTGTGAAAACAGATGGCCACTGCCTAACAACCTGGGGACGAGAGGACTCCAAATCAACATCAATTAAGATACTTCTTCTATGTAAGACGACATCAGGTGTCATCCCTGGAACCCCGCTTGAAAGGACCATATCAGGTGCTACTTATAACACCTACAGCGGTAAAGGTAGACAGAATCATTTCCTGGATCCATACCTCTCATCTCAAGCCTGCGGCCTGTTGAGACTCTGGCTGGAAACTGGAAAAGACTGGTAATCCTTTCAAATTGTGTATTCGCCATGTGGATAAAGCTATAGACTCTCCCCTTGACCACCAGTAGTCCTAACCCTCATCAGCCCGTTCAGCAGCGATGGCTGATCACAAATCCTACTGGAAAAGAATTATGGTCTATCTCGTATACAGCCCAATTAGGTAACTAGTGACCATCTCTCTACCCAGACATTTATTAGCTGGCTATACGTCTTTCCTATTGGGATATCCCTGATGAAGAGGATGCCACTAAAATTCCATTAAATCCCTTCCAAACCATAGACAATGGAAACAAACCTAATGGATGTAGGGACAAGTGAGCCAGATGCAGGTTGGCTAGCCTAGATTACTATGATTGCCTGGTGGACTATCAAAGCCACATGAAATCACGGCTGTGTGGGGGGAAAGCCGACTTCTTCTCTAAGTCATGGGGATGTGAGCATACAGGGACTGCCTAATGGATCTCAAGCTTCTCATCAAATTCTGTAGAGAAAAGGGAAAGAAAAGAGAAATTGGATGGAAATGGAAGGAGACCCTCATTGTTATACAAAATTACATATAAGAGGTTGTGAGGGGAATGGGAAAAAAAATAAGGAGAGAAATGAATTACAGTAGATGGGGTAGAGAGAGAAGATGGAAGGGGAGGGGAGGGGGGATAGTAGAGAATAGGAAAGGTAGCAGAATACAACAGTTACTATTATGGAATTATGTAAAAATGTGGATGTGTAACCAATGTGATTCTGCAATCTTTGTAATGTTTTGAATAACCAATAAAAAAAATTCTGTACACAGCATTGGCCATATTACCAATTAGATAACCAAAACCGATGGCCCACAGTGGAGTCTCTAGGTCCTCAAATTCTGCGTGACATTTTTAACTTCTGCACATTCTCAAAAGGGTTAAAGGAGATTCCCCTATGTGGAGGCCTTTTCCCTCCTTCGCTCACATCCTGACCTATGTTTCTCCAATAGATCCTCACCCTTAGCCTTCTGCTCCAGTCTCTCTGCTGTCACTATCACCTCAGCAACATGATTTCTCCCCTCCAATTATTAGATCAAAAATCCAAACCTCTGCCAGTTCTCAGACCATTGCCCAATTGCTGAGGTAGCAGGTAATGAAGTACCCCTCCACCAACTCCCTCCTCTCTTCTCCTATCAGTGTCCGCACCGGATCCCACCAGGTCCTCTTACCAGCTAACCCAAATCTCAAACCAGCTGAGGAGAGCCCTCAGACCCCTATCCAAGATGTAATGAAAATGGACTTAAAAGTTTCTTTGTCATCACTGAAAAAAGGTTACTCAGAATTTAAAGTCCCTTACAGGCTTTTAGTGATACTAACTCCAGTCTTCTCCTCTGCTCTACCTGTTCTACTGCTCAAGTTTTTGTTGCTAGGAAAATCCCAAACCCCTTTCCCATTATTCCTTTACATCTTTCCTTCCTCATTCTCAGATCTTCAGAACTGCTCTCAGCCCCACCTACCCCATCTGCCCCCTCTGTACCAGGCCCACCGAAAAGTCTTATCTGACCTTCTTCAGAAGTCTTCATCATGGCTGACTTTAGGACTTTCAGCAAAAGAGTCCCTATAAAAGACTTCAGAGTAGATAAAATTCCTCTTTACGTGTTGCCCTGTTCTACTTGGCCACTGGCTAAAAAATCTGCACTCCTAAGGTAGACACCCCCTTACTAGTTTTTCACAAAATATGTGTACAAGGCCTCTGGCCATGAGCTAGGGATTCACAGAGATGGCTACATTTCTAAGATACAGAAGTTACAAACTGGGCTCCATGGTAACAGCTGGCAGGGTGAAAATTAAAGGGAAGAAAGAGCTCTCCCTAACCCAGGTATCCTTGAAAAGTTAACTTGCCAAGAACAGAGGAAAAAAACAGAAAAATAAACTGCTTTTTGTGAACTTCTGCAGACTGTGAACTTCTGCGCCCCTTCCTTTACATGTTGGGTACAAAATTCTGAAACTACCTAAACTTGGGTTTCAGGGGATTTATTGATTACAACAGAAGTAATGCCCTCTGAATCTGGTTGCAAACGAATAGGACTGTTTCCCTATCTTCGGTACTATCTTAGGCGCCTTGCCTTGTCTGTCCCTACAGCAGTATAATTCTATATACTTAAACATTTTTTATGTTTTCATGAAGTTGTCAACAGATATGATTAATTGTGTAATGGTGCAGATGTTTCCCAGAGTGCTTTATCCTGATGCATGTTCATTTGAAATTCAAATAGGGGGAAATAAAACCTGGTTCCACTGGGCACATATATCCCTCACTTTAGCCATCCTATTAGAAATAGGAGTTGCAGCAGAGGTGGGCACAAGAACCACTGCCTTGGTCCATGGGACACAACAAATGACACAATTAGAAGCAGCAATAGACCAAAACTTAAAGATATTAGAAACCTCCATCACAGCTTTGCAGAAATCTTTAACCTCTCTCTCTGAAGTTGTTTTACAGAACAGTCAAGGGTTGAACCTCCTCTTCATGAGAGAAGGGGGCCTTTGTTCTGCATTGATGGAAGAATGTTGTGTTTATGCTGACCATTATGGAGTTGTAAAAAAAATCTATGAGTAAATTAAAAGGACAACTTGAAGAGTGTCAATGAGAGAGAGAGGCCAAAAAAGAGTGGTTTGAGTCTTGGTTCACACAGTCCCCCTGTTTAACTACGTATTTATCAACGCTGGCTGGTCCAATAATAATCCTCATATTATTGCTAACTATAAACTATGTTTGTTCAACCATGTAATTTCTTTTCTCCAATCTCAAATTGGACAAGTTAAACTTATGTTAATACCCCACTAGCAGACATAAAATGTGACACCCCCCAATGATCACTTTTATGACTAAAAGTAGCCAGAAGAAAAAGTGGGGAATGAAAGGTTAATAAAATAGGCAATTGTCACTTTCTGTTTTTCTGTACGCTTAACAAAACACTGTTGAAATCTTGAGAAATGTTTGCTAATCTTGTTCCCAGAATGTGCTGTCCCCAACTGCCAAACTACAGAATATACTCCCTCACCCGGTTACGCGCAAACTGCCCACTCGCCTTGATCCATTAATAAAAATCCCTCCCTGCCCTCTCCAAGGAAAGTATATAAGCTCTGCTTAAGCTGTTCTCAGGGCTCTCTGCTCTATTCAAGTGAGCTATGAGCACCAGCACGCTGGACCCTCAATAAACCCTTTGCTGTTGCATGAGGTAGATTCTGGGTGGTCTCTTCCTCCGACGCTCACCTGACATTTACTTGGATGACTGAATGTAGAAAAGAACATCCATTCAAAACGGGATAGTCAGTAAGATTAGGAATATAGTTGGTAGGTTTAGGAAGAAGAGTGAATATAGGATTTGGAAAAAAAAGTCCTTTAGCAATAGGGTTTCATATAGAGAGTGAATGTAAATGTCAGCACATGTGAAGAGTCAGTCACAATGATGAACTGGAGAAAACATGTAGGAAAGCAGATATCAATAGAGACATTATGAAATCAGGCAAAGCATAAAGTTAGTGATAGGATTACACATTCAACATGTTTGACTTTAATTATATAATCTAAGGAAAAAAGAAATATGTAGTCGTCAATAGGATTGACATTTGAGAGCATTAGGCAAGTGGACATGGATGATTTTAGTAATGCAGGTTCACTTTCCATTTAGGTTTTGGTACAATCATAAGTGTGACCTTTGCATTTTGTTTTCAGAATATTACTGTGATACAATGTATATGTGGATCAGGTGACATGAGTATTTCTTGTACCATTTCTGGGAGCAATATTTTGAAGACGTATAAATTAGTATTGGGGGTACAAAGAGTTGTACCCTGTGTCTATGAATATAGAGGTTTCCTGGCCTAAAGACATTTTGAGAAACTGCCTCTGAGGCTGGGCACTTGAAATATATGTTGTTGTCAGGAGCTTTAGCTTCCTTTGTTTTGAGACCATCAAAGCTAGATATGCATCTATGTGACCTGAAGGACATGTGTTCTTATTTTCCAATGAAAATGGTGCAGCAGTGATGAATTCTCTTTTTGTAGGTAAACAATGGCCATTGGGGCTAAGCGTCTCCCCGTGTGGACTGTGAAGCCCTTTGGTCATACTCCACTTTTAATGGTCTTTCTTGCTGCTACAATGGGAGTTTGGTATTTGCTTCACAAAATACAAGGAGTCCAAATTGGTCGCAGTGCTGCACGGCATTCTGTCACATGTGGTTGGTCAGTGTCTGCTGGAGAACGCACCAACTAGGCTTCTACCCCACATAGCTTGCACTCTTTTCCATAGCAACCTGATTCTGAACATTGCCCAGAAACGTCTCCATATACCAAGATGCCTTTTCATATAATTGTCTGCTGGCTGCACCATGTCAGTCACAGGACATTTGGAAGCCAATGGCAGATCTACATGGCCACAGCACAGATGTATTATCACACACTTGCTAACCACTACTCTAGGCTCACTACTCAGAAGGCTCCAACTTACTGGCATCTCTGTTCTACAGCATTTTCATGAAACCCAGTCAATCAAGGCACTGTCTGGTATACTCCTGATCAGCAATAGGACATGGAAATGTTTTCCAGTGCCATCTGGTCAAGGGAATGTCCAAAATTTCATGGTATTTTTCTCGCCATTTTTCAAGGATGAATTTGGAGCCACTGTGTGTTTCTCATTCATCCAGGAACCATAAAATTTTGAGGAAGCTCATTTGAATGAAACCTCTGGAGAACTCTCACAGGCAAGGCTTCCCAAAGAGGGGGCAAAAGGTCACATGAAGCCAGGCCCATTGAGGTCTACAATGTGAGATCCATGTGTGTTTTGTCTCTTAATTATGGCTGTCAACTCTTTAAAAATAAAATCATGTAATATCCTGGATGAGATTTCCATGGCGATGTGGAAAGCCATCCTCGGCCTAGAACTCAGTTTCCAAGGGCGATTCTCATGCGTGGCCTCCTAAAATCCCAACACGACTTCATGGCAATACTTCTCTTAGTTCAGTTCCAGAACTCAGTCTTATGGGGAATCTCACCAGTGTTCAAGCCCAGGTGGACCCAGTCATCTCTTCCAACCACAAACAAATGACCACAATTAAAACCAAAACACTCTCAAATGGCCTTCAGCTTCTTCCATATAGACACTCAACATAAATTATATAACTGGTACCAACTTTAAATAATGGATTGAATTGTTATCTGAAAATATACAGGAAATCTTATATTGATATACAATCATTCATTCCAAAAAGTTATACATCTAATGGTAATATTAGGGTTATGGTTTATCATGAAGAGTGTGGGAGTTTTGCTTCAAATTTTTATGGAAATCGAAAACAATGTGTTTGGAAAGAAGTCTCATGAGAAGAACAGTCAAGAAACCTGGAGGAATACATGTGTTCTGAAGCAGGAAATGATTGAAAGTGAAACAAATGCCTATTAATTTGTGAACCTCTGGATGAAATATATATCCTATGGTGCGCATAAACTGAAGAAATAGTAATGTACCAGTGTTAAATAAAATGAACTTCAAAATACACATCATGTCCCATAGGAATCTATTTGCATTGATGTTAAACTGGGTCAGTTACTGTAGAAATATTAGGATTGTATGCACCATTTACTGAAGTTACTTTTCAGTACTAGGAAACAAATATGTATTTCAGGTGGATGTATATTTCTGAGAATAATCTTGTGAAAAGTTGATTATGAATCCACATACATGAACATGAATGAATTTAGGTAGTGTATATAGGACACATATATTTTATATTTTGAAAAATTTGGAGAGTATATATATATATATATATATATATATATATATATATATATATATACACAAAACACAAACACAGACAATGAAAAGTAGCAATATATATGCCAATCGAAATTCTTCATGAAATATATATCATCCACTGATGCAAAAATATTAATTTTACTTAGCATGGATTTATGTATAATCTTTTTTTTTTACTAGGAGGCTCACCCATAGGTTGAATTTTCAGTTCCAACAGCGTTTAGGAGAAGTGATCTCTTCTCACAATTTGAATCTGCTAAGTCAGCCACCTCACAAGAATATACGTGTGATACCACGTAGGATTCTATATGTGCATATAAAATACATGTGGCAAGTAGGCTACAGAGAAAGGGAGACAGGTATTCACATATTTTTTAACTTTAAAAACACATGGAGAACTTTTTCATTTAAAAATTAGCTAGATTTATAACACCTACCCTAGATCATGCAAAAGGCAACTCCAACTATACACCATGCCTCCTCTGAACTGCTTGTATTTCTATTCTATTTGGGTTATTTTTCTCCATCATATTAGGATTAGTAGTCATAGTCTAGTAGGGTATGGGTTAGTGCCAGGTGTCCCGGCCGGCAGGACACATCAACGTGGGCATCGAACATAGTTGGGAAGGAATGAAGGGACAAGAGACAGGACAGATGACAGCCAGACAGGAGTTCTGATCAAGCTGCAAACTTTTATTGTTCTCACAGGGTGTTTATATGCTGCTGATGGGAAAGCTCTCTTATCGGCAGTTGCTGGATGTCTTCACAGGGTTAGATAACCTCAGGATATTTCAGGAAGACAGATGGCGACAGGATGTCTCAGGGAGATAGATGGTTGTGGGATATCTCCCAGGCAGGATGTCTCCCAGGGGGCTGTTTCTTGTAAGTGTCAGGCTATTCTTTGAAGGAGAACTTCCTTTCAGCCCCTGACATCTCCCCCTTTCTTATATAAAATATTTGACTTACCTTACCGGCCATGTTTTTAGGGGGGGGGGTTAGAGGCTCTGTTTCTCTAGGAGGCCTTAGAATATCTCCTGATCCGAGCGAGCATCTTTACTAGCAGATTTCGTGGTGGCCTTGGCATGTTTTTGGAGGAGATGGCCTTGAAGGGGAAGCATGCCAACCGCCATGCACCAGAGCATGTCACTCACAGGTCTTGTGTTTGGGGATTCGTGGATCCATCCTTTTGCAATCCTTCCTGCACCCTCCGATATTATGGCCTAACGTCCTCACTCCATGGGTGCGTCTTCCCCCAAGCCGAAGGGCCCATGTAGACGAACCCTTATGGCAAGGGCAGAAGATGGTTTGTCAGAGCTGTTACTTATAGTTTTATGTAAGAAAGAGAGATTTGTGGGGATGTAAACTTAAGAAATAAGCCTGTGAGAAGGGTAGAACATCCTCTTAAAAGTTGACAGCGTGGTCTTCCATCTCCAGATGATGATAGTGGATTTGTAGGGGCTTAGAGGCCATAATATTAATGTGTTCTTTAATAAATTGTACCACACTGTTTATAATGCAGGGTCCTATGGTCACAATTAAACGTAAACCCAACAAAGGGCCTAATAGGGGAAGAAGGTAGGGTAGAAATCCATTAAGCTTTGTCCAGAGGGGATTTTCAAATAGTTCCCTTCATCTCTTTTCTAGATCTTCTTGAAGCTGCTTAAATTTAGTGCATACTATGACTGATTTATTGGCATAAAAGCAGCATCGTTCCCCTAAGGCCAATCAAATATCTCCCTGGTTAGCAGTCAGCAAATCTAAGCCTCGTCTGTTTTGAAGGAACACTTTTGCCAGGAAGACTATTTGGTCCTACAAATCTTTAATGGTTTCTGATAGAGTTTGTACATCATTTTAAGTTGTTGAGACAGGCGATGGTAAGGGTGTATTGCCGTGCCTAAGCCAGTGTACCTGTGCCCACAGCAGCTGTTATTCCAAGGCTGGCAATAAGTGATAAGGCCTGTATCGCCCGCCTCTGTCTTTTGACTAAGGTGTCTAGGCTAGAGGTTCGTCTCCTGGGACAATAGTTATATCAGGGAGTAATAAGGCAAGAACACAGGCACTGTTCCAATTCGCTGGAAGCCTGGGGAAGGCCACATTTCCTCCACACATAACAACTGTGCCATTGGGGGGACAAAGAGATGGGATGGGTGAGGAATAATTTTGTACTGTTGAGCAATTTCCAAAGGAAGCAATTCCAAAATCCATATCATAGGTATTATTCTGCATCACGCCTAAAAGACATAATGTAAAAGTGCCTATAGGCTGTACTTTAAAGGGAAATCCGGGTTGGCATGTATTATCATTGTCCATAGTAGAATTAATAGGAACTGCCATAGGCATGCTTGCCCCTGTTGTCATGCAGAGCCAGCAATTACCAGCAAGGGTGGGGTTGGAATTATTAAGGAAGGAGAAGGTAGTTTGCAAAATATCTAATGTATTTGTTTCTAAACCTGGGAACTGGGATTTCAGCTACATTAAGGGATGATATGTGAGCTCAGGGATTTGGGGTTTCAAAAGTTTGATTATCTGAGGATGCTTGACTGCATCAGTGGGTCCTCTACCATCAGAGACCCCTGTAGGGTCCTTAATGGGCCAGTAGGAAGTTTTTCCGACAGTGCCTTGGCACCCAGCTGACTGTAGCTTGGTGTATTTGCCTTCTCCTCCCTGGTCAAAGAGAACGGGGGTATAATGAATAGTGGTCCACCCTGCTTCATGAGTTTTAGTTAGGGAGGCTTCAAAAAATCATTCTCCCTGCTTGTTAACACAAATTGAGGCCGACACAAAACAAGAGACATGCATCGCCTGGGTATGCGTACGGGTTGCAGAACAATTTTGGAGAGCTTTACTTGTACTAGGAGGAATAATCTTTGGCTTGTTAACACATACCCATTTAGGCTGATGAACTCCTCTGAATTTATGGTCAACCTCGGCACGGAGGTAAGCCACCTTAGTCATGCAGTCAGCAGTCTGGTTCCAACTAGTGGGAGCCTGAGTCCAAGATCCTCCCTTGCCTTCACGGGGGGAGGGGGGGGAAGGTACTCCATGATGTTGGAAGGTGGAGGGCCCAGGTCTCCGTGCACAAACCTGTTCAGCAGAAGTGCCTTAAGCAGGATCCTCACACAGATTGTTGGATGGATCCGAAAAAGGGGAAAATTTGTACTCAGGGAGAGGGCCTCCATCCCCGGTTTGAGGTAAGTCATTAACCTGTTTAACCAGGCATTCTGGTAACCATCTTGGGGCTGCTAGCTCTTGGTCCAAAACACAAGCTGAGCCACATTCCCAGATGAGGACAGGATGTGGGCATTTCCATTTATTTGTAAGGGGATTTCGCCACATAACAGGTGGCTGATCAGAATTGGAAAAGGGATGCCAGTGTGTGTCTGCAGCCGAAAGGCCTTCACTGTCTAGGGTAAGAAAAGAAAGGGCAAATAATGCATGGTTAAGGCAATGCCTGTGAGTGGTAAATACAAGGGTGGAAGCCTTAAGGCGAAATAGCCAAGTCTTTAAGGTAAGGTGGAACATTCCACAATGCCTTGGCCCTGAGGTTTGTATTGAATTCCAGTAGGATGACAAAATTGCAAGGTAGCACAAAACTGTTTAAACTTGGCACTGGTATATGGAGGACAATTATCTGTTTTAATATGTATTGGTTTACCCACTATGGAAAAGGCTGAAACAAGATGAGAAAGGACATCTTTGGTAGCCTCTCCAGAATGTGGTGATGCAAAAATAAAGCTGCTGAAGGTATCGATAGAAACGTGTATATATTTGGTTTTTCCAAATTCAGGAAAATGAGTAACATCCATTTGCCAAACCTGATTTGGCAGTAATCCTCGGGGGTTAACTCCCAAGTGTTGAATGGGGAGGGAGAGAGCGCAAGCAGGGCATTCTTTTACTATTTCTCGTTTCTGTTGCCTGGTAATTTTACAAAGTAATCGAAGGCTCTGGGAATTTAGTTGGTGAAGATTGTTTAGCTCCGTGTCCTATTGAATGGAGCCACCAAAAATTGGAAAGATGGTAGGAGTTGCTGCATCAGCTTGAGCATTACCTGTGTTAGATGGCCGGAAAGATCAGAGTGTGCCCTGATGTGTCCTAAGAAAAATGGGTGTTGTCTCGCCTGAATTAGCTGCTGAAGCTGGTGAAACAGAAAGGCCGCATTGGAAGAAGCTTTAATGGCGGGTGAAGTCTCCAGCAGGGGCACAGAATGAGCAATGTAGGCACTGTCTGTATGAATATTAACAGGATTATCACAAAATGTTATAAAAACTTGTGTTATGGCAAACAATTTCACAAACTGTGCTGAATGATAGACAGTAACAAAGGTTGTAGGCTGGTTATTGACAACAAAGACCGCATAGCCATTACTGGAACCGTCTGTAAAGACAGTAAGGGCTTGGAACTGGGAGCCTTTTGAGTAATTTTGGGAAAAATAAATGGATGTATCTGGACAAAATGTAAAAGGGTGTCATTGGGGACGTGGTTATCAATTGTTCCCAAATGGCCTGATTGGGCAATACCCCATTCATCCCCTCTCTGTAGTAAAAATTGGGTTTGGTCATTAGTATATGGAATTAAAATATTATCAGGGTCTTTGCCAAAATGTTGTCGAGAAAGCAAACGACTTTAATAATAATAGAAGCTACCTGAGCAAGATAAACGGTAATAAACTTGGAGGATGTGGTGGATAAATGGACCCAAAGCAAGGGGCAGCCTTTATTTTTAAAATATGGATATCACTGCCAAAATTTTCCTGAGGGTATATGAGGAGTGTGTAAAAGAACCAGAACCAGAGGAAGGTTATAAGAAATTTGTGTAACAAACTGTTTGGCAATGGCCTCTGTGACTTGGTTTAATGTCTGTCATGCCTCGGGAGTAAGCTTTTGAGGGGAGGAAGGGTAGGAATCACCTCTCAAAATATCATTAAGGGGCAAAAGTACACAAGTGGATAATTTTAAATATGTTCTTAGCCATTGAATATCTCCCAGTAATTTTTGAGAATCATAAAGGGTGTGAAGATGGTTCACACGCAGTTGTATTTTATGAATTTGGATCTGATTATCTTGAAGTTTAAGGCCCAAATAGGTATAAGGGTCCTGTGTTTAAACCTTATCAGGAGCTATCCGTAGTCTCAAGGTAGTGAGGGTTTTCTAAAGGTCCAAGTAACAATTATTAAGGTCATGGTAATTAGGTGCAGCAATTAAATTTCATCCATATTATGTAAAACATAAAATTGTGGTCATCACTCTCTCACAGGGTCTACTGCTTGAACAACTTATATTTAGCAAAGACTAGGGCTGTTGGCCATACCTTGGGGAAGAACCTTCCATTGAAATCTCTGCATAGGGCCGTGGAAATTAATGCAAGGGAGACTAAAGGCAAAATAGGGTCTATCCTCAGGATGTAAAGGAATGGTAAAAAAGCAAACTTTTAAGTCAATAACCATTTTGCAATAGTTTTGGGAATAGCCATTGGTGTGGGAATTCGAGGCAGTAGTGCTCCCATCAGGCACATAACTTTATTACTGGCACACAAATATTGTAAAAGATGCCGCTTGTCTGATTTTTTCTTGATAACAAAAATAGGAGTAATCCATGGTGAGGTTGAGGGCTCTACATGGCCGGCTGCCAGCTGTTCCTGCACTAACATGGAGGCAGCCTCCAATTTTTTTGGGGGGTAAGGGGCCACTGATCCACCCACACAAGAGTCTGAGTCTCCCAAATAATTTTATCTGCATAGGGTACAGGAGGGTCAGGAACCGACACTAAAAATCAGAATACCCAAGTCCATATGTATTTGTTTTTTTATGGGTTTTATAGTCCCCACCAGTCCTTGTCTCAGTCTCACAAGGCCTGTACCAGGGACAAAATTTATACGAAGCATTTGATGAGTCACCATGGAATTGGGACTGGCAAGAATGACTCAAAATATCCATTTGACTCAAAATATCTCGGCCCCATAGGTTAACAGGGAGGTCAGGAACAATGAAAGGAGTGACAGTCACCTTATTACCCTCTTTATCAGTAAAGCTAAGAGCCCTAGAACTGACATGGGGATTTTTTGACTCTTAACCCTTTTAGGTCATTCAAGGATGGGGTGATGGGCCAACCTGATGGCCAGTATTTGTGAGAAATAATTGTGGCATCAGCTCCAGTATCTAGAATTCCTTGGAATTCCTTTTTTTCAATTAGTAAGGTAAGGGTGGGTCTATTGTGAGAAATGGGCTGAACCCAATATACATCAGAGGAGCCGAGGGAGGCTGTCCCCCATTGTATGTTTGGGCGGTGGAAGTGCCTCCTGAATCCAAGGGAAGGAATATTAATTGTGCAAGTCTTGTTCCTGCTGGGATGGCCGCAACTCCATTAATAGCTGTTGCTAGTATTTTTATTTCTCCAGTGAAATAATTATCATTAATGCCAGGGAAGACCAGAACACCATTTAAGGTACAGAGGCTCTTCCAAGAATAAGGGCACTCGTATGAGATGAAGGGGGACCCATAATTCTAGTGGGTATTATCTGGTGCCCTTGCATTGAGTCTAATATTGTATCGGTGGTAGCACAGAGGTCCAATCCTGCGCTGCCTGGGGTGGCTAGTTGGAGGGAGGCAATTGTGGGGAAGAATTTTGTGGTAGGTTTGGAGTTTGGGAGGGAACAAACCTTATTGCCCCTGGTTTTATCCTGGGGGAGGTCGTGGCCAGGGGCTGGCCCCGCAGGGAGTTTCCTGAGAAGCAGGAAGAAATAGACTGTCTGAGGCCATTTGTCTTAGATCTACACTTACTGGCCCAGTGATGACATTTACCACATCTAGAACAAAGGGTAGCTGGGGGCGATTTAGCCCCAGTTTGAGGAGACGATATTCCTAGGCTTTGTTTGCCTTTCGGACACTTGCGTGCAAAATGGCCAGGTTGTTTACAAGTAAAGCAAGTACATGAGCCAGGATTGTGAAAGGCCTTGGTAAAGGGGGCACGTAGGGCAAGACCCATGGCATGGGCTGCACCCACCCCTGCACAGAGTCTAATAAAGTCAGAAAGTTTCCCTTTTTCCTTATGTGGTCGAAGAACATCCTGACATGCTGGGTTGGCGTTTTCAAAGGCAAGATGTTTTACAAAAGTTCTTTCGCTTTCGCTTGGTCCAAGCAAGCAATCTGCAGCTAGGTTAAGCCGGGGAACAAAGTTTCTATAAGGGTCGTTGGGTCCTTTTCAAATTTTTGCCAAAGAAGTGGTAGCCGAGCCCGTTTGAGGGAGGCATCTCCAAGCATGTAAGCCAGCCATCTGAATCTGCGCCAAAAGTCCAGCAGGGAAACGTGCCTATTTAGTTTTAGTGTCAAATGGCTCATAGCCCACTAGCTTAACATAAGTTCAGGATTTATAGGAGGCCTTAGTTAATTTTTTTTTGAGCAGTTTCCTGACAGTGCTCCTTGAAATCTGCATTCCATAACAGGAAATCTCCGGCACTGAGGGTAGCTCGGTCTAAAAATTTCCAATCATTGGGAGTAAGCCATTGTGCGCTGTGGCTATCTAATAAAGTCAACGTGTAGGGCACAGTGGGGCCATTGTAAGCACAAGTCTTTTTATGTTTTTCAAGAAAACGCAGGCTTAATTTTTTGTAGACACTCTGGGTTCCTTCCTGCCTAGGGGTGAACTCTTCATCCTCTGAGTCCTGATCTCCTTGATCCATTTCCCCCGCTTCCTCCTCTTGATCCTCCTCTAAATCTTTGACCTCAGCCTTTGCAGGCATATCTATCTGACTGCGGGTGACTGGGAAGGCGAGAACAGGCTGATGGAGTGGCTTAGCCTTTGTATTAGACCACCGTGGGCCAGCTTTCATTGACTCCATGCCTAAGGCTAATGAACAGAGCTCAGAGTCAAGGGATCTTAATTCTTTTAAAAGTTTGATCTGTTCCCGTCTATGTTCGAGAGACTCTCACAAGGGAGCCAGGCTAGGCAAGGGAAGTGGGGAAAAAAATATCTGGGTGGCATTTTGCTTTTGAAGGGCTGGAGCACAAAAGGCAGGAGGGATATAGGAGGTAGGTAGATGTGTAAGTCCTATAGGCTGTGGCAGGGTCCTGAGAGGTGGCGCATCTTCTGAATGGTAGCTTGCTGCTTCCTTCTCCAAGGTAGCCTCCGTCCCAGGGGTCAATGTGTCTCTGGGATTTAAAACTCGATAAAGGTGTTTGGTAACCATTGGAGCCTTATTCATTAGGGTGGTATTTTGAGGGGGACTAGGAAGGTTCCCAGGGTCCTGGGGAGACTGTGAAGGGTCAATGTCTATACTAACTGATGGGCATGCCGTGGGGAGATGAGAGGTGTTTTGCATAGTCTCTTCTCCAATCCTGACAAGTTGTAAGGTACCATTGTCAAAGGGTGAACTTTTAAGAATTTCATTAATTAAGTTCCAGTAAGAAAAGGTGGGAACTGGCACTTTTTCTGGGCCAAAGGTTTCATAATAATCTTTTAAACAGTCTCTTACTCTAAGCCATCTTTTGCCATCAATGGTCACTTCAATGTGAAACCATGGACACAATTCTCCTATGTATTAGAAGAAAAATTTTAAGTCCTTTTTCTTAACACGCACCCCTCATGTCTTGAAGGACTCCTTGAGGCCTGACAAAAACAAATTATGTGACGAAACTGCTTGTCCCATGGTGGGTCACTCACCGTGCGTCATCCCCACTCTCCTCCTGGATCTGTCTCTTTGTGGTGTCTGCTGAGGCAATCGTGAGCTCCACTTGATGAAGTCTTCCAGGAGGACGGGGTTCCCAATCAGTCAAAGGCTCGAGCCCCAGTCAGTGGGTGCCAGTAGTCACGGCTGGAAAGACACATCAACAGGGGCAGCAAACCTAGATGCGGAGGAATGAAGGGACAAGAGACACGAGAGATGACAGCAAGACAGGAGTTCTGATCAAGCTGCAAACTTTTATTTTTCACACAGGGGCATTTATATGCTGGAGATGTGAAAGCTCTCTTATCCAAAGTTCCTGGATGTCTTCACAAGGTGAGATAAACTCAGGATGTTTCAGGAATACAGATGGCAACAGGATGTCTCAGAGACACAGTTGGCTACAGGATGTCTCCCAGACAGGATGTCTCCATGGGGGCTGTTTCTTGTAAGTGTCAGGCTATTCTTTGAAGGTGAATTCCTTCTACGCCTGACAGTCAGGGATTCAGTATTTCAAATGGAAAATTGGAAAAAGAATCCAATGTGTATTCAGAACAATGCCTTGACATTACCTTCATCCCATGTAAGACACAATTAGACGAGAAGAGTTAGAAAATCTGTGAATACACATCTGGAATGGAAAATGCTCAGGAGTTCACAAATTGGAGGTGGTATAGGAGTTTCCAAAAGTCAGGGACAGGGTAAAAACACCACAAACATGGAGCTCTGCCGGCCTAAATATTTCTTGAGAAACTTCATCTGAGGTTGTTTTTAGGAGATTTAGCTTCCTTTATAGTGAGACGATCAAAGCTGGGTCAGCATCTATGTGACCTAGAGGACATTGTTTCTTTTTTTTCTAATGAACATGAGGCAGCAGTGCTGAATTCTCTCTTTGTAGGGAAACTGTGGCCACTGGTGGCTAAGTGTCTCCCAGAGTGGAATGTGAAGCCATTGGTCATCCTCCAATTTTTGTGGTGTTTCTTGCAGCTGCACTGGGAGTTTGATATTTGCTTCACAAAATACAAGAAGTTTAACTGGGACACAGTGATGGAGGGAGTTCTGTCACGTGTGGTGGGTAAGGGTCTGCAGGAGAATGCACCAACAAGGCTTCTATCCAACATAGCTTGCCCTCTTGACCATAGCAATCTGATTGTAAACATTGCCCTGAATCCTCTCCATATAACAAGATGCCTTTACATACAAGGATCTGGGGCTTGTACCATGTCAGTCACAAACCATTTGGAAGCGAAGGGCAGATGCAGATGACCCAACCACAGATGTTTTAACACACACCAGCACACCACTGCTCTAGGCCGACTACTCAGCAGGCTCCAAATTACTGGCATCTCCGTTCTACACCATTTTCATGAAACCCAGTCAATCAAGGCACTGTCTGGTACACTGATGGTCATCAATAGGACATCCAAAGGTTCTCCAGGTCCACCTGGTCATGGGAATGTCAAAAATTTAAAGGTATTTATCTAGCCATTTTTCAAGGGTGAAGTTGGAGGCACTGTGGGTTTCAATTCATTCAGGAATGATTAAATGGAGAGGAAGCTCATTTCAATGAAAGCTCTGGAGAACTATCACACGCAAGGCTTCCCAAAGACAGGCCAAAAGGTCCCATGAAGCCAGACCTATTGAGGTCTACAATTTGAGGTCCATATGTGTTTTGACTTGCAACTATGGCTGCCAAGTCTTTAAGAATAAAATCATGTGATATCCTTCCCAAGATTCCCAGTGCTCTGTGGAAAGCCAACCTGGGCATAGATCCCAGTTTCCAAGGGCGACTCTCATGCATGGCCTCCTAAAATCCCAACACAATACAAGGCAATACTTCTTTGAGGTAAGTTCCACAACTCAGTCTCTAAGGAGAATCACACCAGTGTTCAAGCCCAGGTGGACCCAGTCATCTATTCCAAGCGCCACACAAATGACCGCAATTAAAATCAAGACACTCCCACATGGCCCTCATTTTCTTCCATATAGACACTCATCATAACCTCTGGCTGGAGGTTTCCATGAGGGGCACAGCCTAAGACAGTGTCCAAAATAAGCTCCCTTGCATCCATTTGCCTAAAGTCAGTGTGGCCGGGACATCCTTCCTGTGAACCAGGAGTGTTCAAAGAGGCCTGCCGTTAATATTGCTCTTATTCTCAATTTTGAGGCCTACTGACTGTGGTGTTTAGATTCTTTATGTTAATTGGAGTCATGAGAAAACCCAAGAACCTATGGTCTAGTGTCTGCAGGGCTTTGAAGAACTCATTTGACCCAAAGGATCCATATTCTCAATGATGGAAGTCAGAAACCTTACAGAGGAAGGCGAGAAACTTCATCCAAAATGACTGCTCTTTTGGCTTTTTGATTTGCATGCACACATGGGATTTTTCTTTAGATCCATCAGGTGCTGAGAATCTAAGCCACAGCCTCACACAGGGCCAAGAGGCTGATTCAGACACATCCCTTTCCAAAGCAATTAAGAAAGAGCCACAGGTAATGTTTATACATTTCCATTTGAAAACTGTTTTCTTCAGGCTTCAAAAAGGCATAGCCTGAGGCAAAGACCTTGCTGACATTCAGGGCAACAGAAGGATATGTAAGCAAAAGGCCCAAAGCGGGGTTTTTCCATTGAGACTTTCCTGGTCACACTGATATCTGAGTTTTCTGAGATGCTCATCATTTCCTTCAGCTCTCTAGTACATGGCCGTATCACAGAGCATGGAGGTGGTTCATATCTTGGACACAATACCATGAGCGTATTCTGGAGGTTACCCATAATTCAGGTAGAGAACAGGAACTTAAGAAGATATTAGGTGTTGCCCATCCATTAGGCAAGCCGCAGACCATGCATAAATTGGGCAGAATGAATGCTGGGAAGATTTCTACTAGAAAGGACACATGTATTTATGCATTCTCTTTTCTATTGTCTACAACCATGGACACAGTGGGATACACAGATATAGAAAGACTAGCCTTGTCAAACAACTTACTAGAATCAGTTCACACCAAACCAAACAAACCGACTTTCTTACCTATTCTCAGAACATGAGACAAAACCACAAACCAATACCCACACCCACACCCACACAGACCCCCAAGTACGTCTGTGACAATACGGAGTGTCGTTTGATGGTGGGCCATAAGAAATTCCCTCATAATGGGCTGTCCTGTCTCAGATCTAGTCTCTGTGGCCAACTTTGTGAATCTGTAAGGAGCCAGTGGTGAGCCACTATCTGCTTTCTCAGGAAAGGCCCCTCTTCAGACCTTCCTGGCATTTGGCCATCCTCACATAAGTAGGTACCAAGAAAGACTGACTCTGTCTTTGGTAAATCCGAAAAATTTTGACCACTGGGACTGTGACTGGGACTGGCTCTGGATGCCTGGCTTTCTGGATCCCAAGTTCAGAGAATTCCATCACCAACGAAGTGAGGTGAGGTCACTTCCTTCAGGAACTGAATGAGGTCCATACCTTGGCAACCACTTTGTCCTAACAGTTGCTTCCAAGGGTCCCATGAGATGGAGGCTGCACCTACTTACTCTGACATTTTCACAAGTTAGAATGGTATAAAACCATAGGCACCCAGGAACAGCTCTCCACACAGGCCTGGTTTGCTGCATCTTCTTTACATTAAGAAGAGAGAGGCTGATTCTGACACAACCCTTCTTCCTGACCAGGTTGTTTGCAATGAAAGATGACTTTTGCTCTCTGAGGTCCTTAATAGCTTCCTACATCTTCTCCAGGGATCATCTTTAATGACCTTTGAGGTTCTCAGCAGGTGAAAGATCCCTTAATTTCTGTCTTGTAAGACCAACTCTGTCCCTGCTCTTCTGTAAAGTTAGATTGAGGGAAGAGTGTATGGTTAGGGTTAATAACATGTTCAATCTGTGTTAGGAACTATTCTGCTGGATGAATAATATTATTGGGAACCTACGATATTTATAAGAATATGTAGGTGAAATATATGTATGAAAACAGAAATCTAAGATTTGAAACCCTGAAGGGCATTGGGCCCTTCATTGGTATACTTAGTGTTGACTTACTTTCTGCACAGATGTCTCAGATAAATCCATATACAATGGCATAGGACCTTGTACATTGGATGATTGAATGTGGAAGAGAAGATCCAGTCAAAAAGGGATAGTAGGTAAGATTAGGAAGATAGTTGGTAGGTTTTGGAAGGAGAGTGAGTATAGGATTTGGAAAAAAAACTTCTTTAGCAATAGGGTTTCTGTTAGAGGGTGAAGGTAAATGTCAGCACATATGAAGATTCAGTCACAATGATGAACTTTGGAAAATATGTAGGAAATCAGATAATAATAGAGACATTACAAAATCAGGGAAAGTACAAAGTGAGTGATAGGATTAGACATTTTGAACAGGGTTGAGTTTGAATATATAATCTTAGGAAGAAACAAATATGTAGTCACCAATAGGATTGACATTTGAGAGCATTAGGCAATGTGGACATGGATGTTTTTAGTAATCCCTGTTCACTTTCCTTTTAGGCTTTGGTACAATCATAAGTGTAACCTTTGCATTTTGTGTCCAGAATATTACTGTGATAAAATGTATATGTAGATCACGTGACATTAGTATTTCTTCCAGCATTTCTGGGAGCAATGTTTTGAAGTCCTATAAATTAGTATTGGTGGTACAAAGAGGTGTACACTGTGTCTATGAATATAGAGATAGTGCATGAATAGACCACATTGTGAATCAATAATATAACTGGTCCCACTTTAAATAATAGATTGAATTCATATCTGAAAATATATAAGAAATCTTATATAGATATACCATCATTCATTCCAACCAGCAATACATCTAATGGTAATATTAGGGTTATGGTTTATCACGAAGTGTCTTTGAGTTTTGCTTCAAAAGTGATCATGGAAATCGAAAATAATGTGTTTGGAAAGAAGTCTCATGAAAAGACCCATCAAAAACATGGAGGAATACATGTGTTCTGTAGAATAAAGTGATTGAAAGTGAACAAAATGCCTATAAATTTGCAAACTTTTGGATGAAATATATTTGCTATGATGAGCATAAACTGAAGAAATAGTACTGTACCAGTGTTGAATAAAATAAATGTCAAAATGCACAACATGTCCCATAGGAATCTACTTGTATTTATGTTAAACTGGTTCAGTTACTGTGGAAATATTAGGATTTGTATGCACCTTTCACTGAAGATAGTTTTCAGTACTAGGAAACAAATATGTATTTCAGGTGAATGAATAATTTTGAGAATACTCTTGTGAAAATTTGATTATAAATACACATACTTGAATATGAATGAGTTTGGGGAGTGTATAACAAGACATATATTTCATATTTTGAAAAATCTGGAGAGTGTGTATATATATATATACATACACAAACACACAGACATTAAAAATAGCATAATATATTCCAATTGAAATTCACCATGAAATATATGTCATCTACAGATCCAAATGTATTTATTTTATTGAATATGGATTTATGTATAATGTTCTTAAACAAGGAAGCTCACTCATAGATTGAATTTTCAGTTCCAACAGCTTTTAGGAGGAGTGATCTCTTACAATTTGTATCTGCCAAGTCAGTCACCTCACAAGTATGTACGTGTGGTATCAGGTAAGATTCTATAATTGCATGTAAAAATACATGTGCTGAATAGGATACAGAGAAAGGGATGCCTTGACATTACAATCACGGAGACTAAGGCACAATTAGAGGAGAAGAGTTAGAAAATCTGTGAATAAATATCTGGAATGGAATATGCTCAGGAGTTCACAACCTTGAAGACGGAAGAGGAGATTTCAAAAGTAAGGGACAGGGAAAACAGTCCACAAACATGGAGCTCTGGTTCCCTAAATCCTTCTTGAGAAACTCACTCTGAGTTTGGGCACTTGAAATATATGTTGTTGTCGGGAGATTTAGCTTCCATTGTAGTGAGACAATCAAAGCTGTGTCTGCATCTATGTTACCTCGAGGACATGGTTTCTTATTTTCCACTGAATATGTGGCAGCAGTGCTGAATTTTCTTTAGTAGGTAAACTGTGGCAACTGGGGGATAAGTGTATCCACATGTGGACTGTGAGGCCATTTGGTCATCCTCCACTTTTCGTCGTGTTTCTTGCTGCTGCACTGGGATTTTGGTATTTGCTTCATGATATACAAAGAATTCAACTGTTACCTGGTGCGTGAGTGAGTTCTGTCACTTTTGGTAGGTCAGGGTCTGCAGGAGAATGCACCAACCAGGCTTATATCCCACATGACTTGCCCCCTTGACCATAGCAATCTGATTCTAAACATTGCCCTGAATCCTGTCCATATAACAAGATGCCTTTACATACAAGGGTCTGCTGGCTGCACCATGTCAGTCACAAGTCATTTGGAAGCCAATGGAAGATCCACATGGCCCCACCACAGTTGTTTTATTGCACACCTGCCCAGCACTGCTGTAGGCCCACCTCTCAGCAGGCTCCAACTTCCTGGTATCTCTGTTCTGAACCATTTTTATGAAAACCAGTCAATCAAAGCAATGTCTTGTAATCTCATGATCAGCCACAGGATATCCAAAGATTCTCCAGTGCCACCTGGTCATGGGAAGTTTAAAAATTTCTTGGTATTTATCTACCCATTTTTCAAGGTTGAAGTTGGAGGCACTGTGTGTTTCATTTCATTCTGGAACTATTAAATGGTTAGGAAGCTCATTTCAATGAAATCTCTGCAGAAGTCTCACAGGCAAGGCTTCCCAAACAGTGGCCAAATGATCACATGAATCCAGGCCCATTGGGATCTACATTGTGACATCCATGTGTGTTTTGACTCTCATATATGGCTGCCAAGTCTTTCAGAATGAAATCATTTGGTAACCTGGCTGAGATTTCCAGTGCTCGGTGAACAGCCACCCTGGGCCTAGATCTCATTTTACAAGGGTGACTCTCATGTGAATCCTCCTAAAATCCCAACACAATTCATGGCAATACGTCTCTGAGCTGAGGTCCACAACTCAGTCTCTAAGGGGAATCACAACAGAGTTAAAGCCAAGGTGAACCCAGTCATCTATTCCAACGGCCACACATGACCACAATTAAAACCAAAACACTCCCACATGGCCCTCATCTTCTTCCATATGGACACTCATCATTACCTCTGGCTTGAGGTTTCCATGAGGGGCACAGCCCAAGACAGTGTCCAAAATAACGCCATTGCCCCTCATTTGCCTAAAGTCAGGGTGTCCTGGACACTCGTCCGGGGAACCAGGAGTGATCAAATAGGCCTGCTATTAATATTGCTTTGCTCCTCCAATTTGAGGCCTACTGACTGTCAGGTATAGATTCTTTATGTGATTTGGATTCTGGAGAAAACCCAAGCACCTATGGGATAGCCTCTAAAGGGCTTTGAAGAACTCATTTGATCCAAAGGTTCCTATTCTCACTTGATGCAGGTCAGGAACCTTACAGGGGAAGGCGAGAGACTTCTTCCATAATGACTGCTCTTTTGGCCAATTTAGTTTTGGATGCAAACATGGGATTTTCTTTACATCCATCATGTGCTGAGAATCTAAGCCAAAGCCTAACACAGGACCTAGAGCCTGATTCAGACATATCCCTTTCCAATGGAATTAAGCAAAGAGTCACAGGTGATGCCCATTGATTTCCATTTGAAAACTGTTTTCTTTAGGCTTCCCAAAGGGGTGGCCAGAGCAAAGACCTTCCTGACATTGAGGGCAACAGAACAATAGGTAACCAAAGCATTATTTCTCCACTGAGACTTTCCTGATTACACTGATATCTGAGTTTTCTGAGTTGCTCGCCATTCCCTTCAGTTATCCAGTACATGGCCATGTCACAGAGCTTGGTGGTGGTATACATCTTGGACACAAAACCATGAGCCTATTCTGGAAAGTGGCCAGAATTCAGAAAGAAAACAGGAACTTAGGAAGATATCAGGGGTTGCCCATCAATAATGCAAGCCACAGTCCATTCATAAATGGGAAGTATGAATCCGGGGAAGCTTTCTACTAAACAGGACACATCCATTGAAGCATTCTCTTTTCTAATGTCTACAACCCCTGACACAGTGGGATACACAGACCTAGAAACACTCGCCTTTTCAAACGACTTACTAGAATCAATTAACTCCAAACAAAACAAACTGCCTTTCTTACCTATTCTCAGAACATGAGACAAAACCACAAACACACACCCACACCCACAAATGCACCTCCTTCCCCCAAGTAGGTCTGTGACTATCCGCAGTGTCCTCTGACTGGTGGGCCATACTATGTTTCCATGAAATGGCCTGTTCTGTCTCAGATCTGTTCTCCTTGTCCAACTCTGTGAAGTTGACAGGAGCCAACGGTGAGCCACAACCTGGTTTCTCAGGAAAGGGCCCTCTTCAGAGCTTTACTGGCATTTGGCCATCCTCACATCAGTAGGTACCAAGAAAGACTGACTCTGTCCTTGGTAAATCCAAGCAAGTGAGATCACTGGGACTGGGACTGGGACTGGCTGTGGGTGCCTGGCTTCCTGGACCACATGTTCAGAGATTACGAACACCAAGGAAGTGAGGTGAGGTCACTTCCTTCAGGAACTGAATGAGGTCACTGCCTTGGCAAACACATTGTCCTAATTGTTGCTTCCAAGGCCCCATGAGATGGAGGCTGCCCCTACTTCCTGTGACACTTTCACAAGTTAGAATGGTATATCATCCATAGGCACTCCAGAGCAGCTCTCCACACTGGCCTGTTTTGGTCCATCTTCTCTACATTAAAAAGAGAGAGGCAGATTCAGACACAACCCTTCATCCTGACCAGGTTGTTGGCCATGGAAGGTGACTCTTACTCTCTCAGGTCCTTCATAGCTGCCTACATCTTCTACAGGGATCATTTCTGCATGGACGTTTGAGGTTCTCAGCGGGTGGAAGATCCCCTAAATTCCTGTATTGTAATACCAACTCTTTCCCTGCTCTTCTGTAAAGTTAGATTGAGGGAACAGTGTATGGTTAGGGTTAATAACATGTTCGATTTGGGTTAGGAATTGTTCTGCTGTATGAATAATGTTATTGGGAACCTGCGATATTTATAAGACTATAGAAGTGAAATATAAGTATGAAAACAGAAATGTTCTAAGGTTGTATGGTAATTCTAGGCTTAAAATAAAAACATGTTGGAGATTTATGTGTATCATTTGTGTTGTATAATTGGACTTGTTATCAAAAAGATATGTACAGTTACATGTTACTTTTTACACTTAGATAAAATTTAAAAGTATTTTTAAGTTAATGAGAGCCTAATCTCTGTGAAGGTTTTATTGTAAAACACAAAGGTAAAATGCCCATTCATTTCCATGTGAAAACTGTTTTCTTCAGGCTTCAGGAAGGAGTAGCCTGAGGAAAAGATGTTCCTGATATTCAGGGCAACATAACAATAGGTAATCAAAAGGCCCAAAGCAGGGTTTCTCCACTGAGACTTTACTGGTCACACTGATATCAGAGTTTTCTGAGATGCATTCCCTTCAGCTATCCAGTACATGGCCATGACACAGAGCTTGGAAGTGGTACATATCTTGTACACAAAACCATGAGCCTATTTTGGAGAGTGGCCAGAATTCAGGAAGGATACAGGAACGTAAGAAAATAATAGGTGTTGCCCAATGATAAGGCAAGCCACAGTCCATTTAAAAAATGGGCAGGATGAATGCTTGGAAGTTTTCTCTTTGACAGGACACACCCATTGAGGCATTCTCTTTTCTAATGTCTACAACCATGGACACAGTGGGATACACAGACATAGAAACACTCGCCTTGTCAAAGGACTAACTAGAAACAGTTCACTCCAAACCAAACAAACCCCCTTTCCTAACTATTCTCAGAACATGAGAAAAAACCACAAACCCAGTCAAACACCCACGAAGTCACCTCCTTTCCCCAAGTAGGTCTGAAACTATCCAGAGTGTCCTCTGACTGGAGGGCAATACTATGTTCCCCAGAAATGGCCTGTCCTGTCTCAGATCTGGTCTCCTGGGTCAACTCTGTGAAGTTGTCAGGAGACAGCAGTGAGCCTCTAACTTCTTTCTCTGGAAGGGCCCCTCTTCAGAACTTTCCTGGCATTTGGCCATCCTCACATCACTAGGTACCACAAAAGACTGACTCTGTCCTTGGTAAATCCAAACAAGTGAGACCACTGTGACTGGAGCTTGGACTGGGTCTGGATGCCTGGCTTCCTGGAACCCAAATTTGGAGAGTTCCATCAACAAGGATGTGAGGTGAGGTCACTTCCTTCAGGAACTGAATGTGGTCACTGCATTTGCAACCACTTTGTCCTAACATTTGCTTCCTAGGGTCTCATAATATGGAGGATGCGCCTACTTCCTGTGACACTTTCACAAGTTCGAATGGTATAGAAACAATAGGCACCTGGGAACAGCTCTCCACACAGGCCTAGTTTGGTCAATCTTCCCTACATTAAGAAGAGAGAGGATGATTCAGACACATGCTTTTAACCTGACCGGGTTGTTTGCCATGGAAGATGACGTTTGCTCTCTCAGGCCTTTCATAGCTGCCTGCATCTTCTCCAGGGATCATATCTGCATGGACCTTTGAGGTTGTCAACAGGTGGAAGGTCCCCTACACCCCTGTATTTTAAGACCAACTCTGTCCCTGCTCTTCTGTAAAGTTGGATTGAGGGAAAAGTGTATAGTTAGGATTAATAACATGTTCGATTTGTGGTAGGAATCATTCTGTTGGATGAATAATGGTATTGGGAACCTGCAATATTAATAAGAATATACAGGTGAAATGTAATTATGAAAACTGAAATCTAGGTAATATTTGAATACCAGAAAGGCATTGGGCCCATGATTGGGATACTTATCTTTGAATTATGTTCTGCACAGATGTCTCAGATAAATCAATATACAATGGCATAGGACCTTGTACCTTGGATGATTGATTGTTGAAGAGTTCATCCAGTCAAAAAGGGATAGTCGGTAGGATTAGGTAGATAGTCGGTAGGTTTAGAAAAAAGAGTGAGTATAGTATTTGGACAAAAAGTTCTTTAGCAATAGGGTTTCGGATAAATAGTGAATGTAAATGTCAGCACATGTGAAGAATCAGTCACTATGATGAACTGGGGAAAATATGTAGGAAAAGAGATATCAATAGAGACATTAGGAAATCAGACAAAATATAAAGTGAGTGATAGGATTAGACATTTTCAACATGGTTGAGGTTGAATATATAATCTTGGGAAGAAACAAATATGTACTCACCAATAGGATTGACATTTGAGAGAATTAGGCATCCAAGACATGGATGTTTTTAGTAATCCATGTTCACTTTCCATTTAGGCTTCGGGACAATCCTAAGTGTGACCTTTGCATTTTGTGTCCAGAATATTACTGTGATAAAATGTATATGTAGATCAGTTGACATGAGTCTTTCTTCCACCATTTCTGTGAGCAAAATTTTGAAGATATACAAATTATTATTGAGCGTACACAGAGGTGTACCCTGTGTCTATCAATATAGAGACAATGCATGAATAGACCATACTGTGAATAAATAATATAACTGGTTCCACTTTAAACAATGGATTGAATTGATATTTGAAAGTATACAAGAAATCTTATATTGATATACAATCATTCATTCCCACCAGTTTTACATCTAATGGTAATATTAGGTTTACGGTTTATCATGACGGGTGTGTGAGTTTTGCTTCAAAAATGATAATGGAAATCAAAAATAATGTCTTTGGAAAAAAGTCTCATGAAAGGACCAGTCAAGAAACGTGGAGGAATACATGTGTTCTGAAGCAGGAAGTGATTGAAAGTAAAACAAATGCGTATAAATTTGCTAAATTGTGAATGAAATATACATACTATGATGTGCATAAACTGGACAAATAGTAATGTACCAGTGTTGAATAAAAATGAACGTCAAAATACAATTATATCCCATAGGAATCTTCTTGCATTTATGTTAAACTGGGTCAGTTACTGTAGAAATATTAGAATTTTTTTTGGTGTTATAATACAATTTATTTTAGCACTAGCATGCCACAGAATGTCGAGGAAAGAGCAATGGATTTTTAGTTATCGCACTAGTAATCTATCATTAAATGACTATTTTGGGGAGTCTAGAAATTACATAAGGCTATGTAACATTTTTTTTTATTTAGCATTCATAAAAACTTAGAATTTTGGTAATATTTCTACTTTTTTATTTTTTTTTTATTTTTTCAGTTGTTGATCGACCTCATTTTATTTATTTATATGTGGTGCTGAGATTATAAAACAGTGCCTCACACATGCTAGCCAAGCATGTTACCACTGAGCCAGACACCCAGACCCTCCACATTTATCTTATAATCAAACACTCCTCTCCCTCTTCTTTACTCACTTTCTTCCTCATTTTCCCCCTTCTCGCTCTTCCTTTTTCATTTTCCCTCCATAGGAGTTTTTCTCTCATGTCATTACAAACAGTAATATGCTATGAAATTTACATTTAAGAATTTTTTTATAGTCATTCTTTTTTCTTGAGAAAATTTAATAATTATAATAACCTATAGATATATTGCAATACATTTATTATACATATGTATCTATATTCATGCATATGTATTACATATGATATATATACATATATATTTAAAAGTACTTTGATTAGCCTGTTAGAAATAATATAGACCAAGTCTTTCTTAATTTTCAAGTCTTCTAGAATTAACAGCTTACAGTGAAAATCAAATAAACATATTTAAGTAAACAGGTATCATTCTTATTTATCAATACTTATCATTTAAGTTTTTATATTACATTAAGCTGTGATATGGCATATTAACTCTTATGAATTAGTGAAATGTTATTTGAACAACCTTTTATTTAAGGACCATATGCACTGACATTTTAAATGGCTTTCTTGTGATTTTAATTTCTATCAATTGCATATTTATTGCCAAATACTTATTTTATTAATTTTCATATTCATGATTGATATAAAGTCAATTGTTTAATTCTTCTTGTAAGTAGTTACTTATTACAGTAATAATTCTACATCTTTATAAGAAAAATGGTACAAAGATATTTTCATGCAAAATTAAGAATAATTGCATGCTCTAAATGTTTCATTGTTGATACATATAATAAAGAGCTTTTGATGAGTCTCTTCCCCAGTAAAACATAAAATGCAAAGATATAGTTGAGTATGTATGTCCAAATAAAGATAAGGAAAAATACACATTATCAGCTACAAACTATCAAATAAAAGATGAAAAGAACAATCCAACACATTGTACGAACTTGTCAGATGAGGTAGCCTAAGACTAGACCTGGTCCATGACAAAATATTCACGAAAAAAAATGAAATATGAAAAATATAGGATATGATATGAATTTTTCATGAAGGTAGGTGGATTATCCTTTAATCTCAATATATGTTCATTTTCAAAAGCCAGTTTTCTGGTAAAATAAATTTGTGATATTTACAACTACACAAAACAAACTTTCTGCTTATCAAAATGAATGCATCTCAACTTCTTTTTAGCTGATTTCTTCCCACTCAATTTTAAACCTTTGTTTATTTATTTTTATTGGTTTTTCAAAACATTACAAAGCTCATGATATATCATCTTTCATACATTTGACTGAAATGGGTTATGAACTCCCAATTTTCCCCAAATACGAATTGCAGAATCACATCAGTTACACATTCACATTTTTACATAATGTCACATTAGTGACTGTTGTCCTCTGCTACCTTTATCATCCCCTACTATCCCCCCTCCCCTTTCATCCTATCTTCCCTCTCTTCCTCATCTGCTTTTTCACTTCTCTCTCTTGTTCCCGCCTTTCCCCTCACAACGTCTTATATGTAATTTTGTGTAACAATGAGGTTCTCCTACCATTTCCATATGCTTTCCCTTCTCTCTCCCTTTCTCTCTCCCACTTGTCTTTGTTTAATATTAACCTTTTCCTCATGCTCTTCCTCCCTGTTCTATTCTTAGTTACCCTATTTTTATCAAAGCAGACATTTGGCATTTGTTTTTTTAAGGATTGGCTAGCTTCTCTTAGCATAATCTGCTCTAATGCCATCCATTTCCCTGCAAATTCTATGATTTTGTCATTTTTTAGTGCTGCATCCATCGTGTATAGATGCCACATTTTTTTTTATCCATTCATCTATTGAATTGCATCTAGGTTGGTTACACAGGCTAGGTATTGTGAATTGTGCCACTATGATCATTGATGTGGCAGTATCCCTTTAGTACACTCTTTTAAGATCCTCAGGGAATAGTCTGAGAAGGGCGATAGCTGGTTCAAATGGTGGATCCATTCCTAGCTTTCCCAGGAATCCCCATACTGCTTTCCATGTTGGCCTCACCAATTTGCAGTCCCACCAGCGGTGTACAAGTGTCCCCTTTTCCCCACATCCTCTTAAACACTTGTTGTTGTTTGACTTCATAATGGCTGCCAATCATACTGGAGTGAGATGGTATCTTAGGGTGGGTTTGATTTGCATTTCTCTGACTGCTAGATATGGTGAGCGTTTTCTCATGTACTTGTTGATTGATTGTATGTCCTCCTCGGTGAAGTGTCTTTTCAGGTCCTTGGCCCATTTGTTGATTAGGTTATTTGTTATCTTATTGATAATTTTTTTGAATTCTTTGTATATTCTGGATATTAGGGCTCTATCTTAAGTGTGAGGGGTAAAAATTTGTTCCCAGGATGTAGGCTCTCTATTTACTTCTCTTTTTGTTTCTCTTGCAGAGAAAAAAACTTTTTAGTATAAGTAAGTCTCATTTTTTTATTCTTGTTAAGAACTCTTGGGCTATGAGCGTCCTATTAAGAAATTTGGAGCCCGACCCCACAGTAAGTAGATCGTAGCCAACTTTTTCTTCTATGAAACGCAGTGTCTCTGATTTTATATCTAGATCCTTGATCCATTTTGAGTTAAATTTTGTGCATGGCGAGAGAACGGGATTCAGTTTCATTTTGTTGCATATGGATTTCCAATTTTCCCAGCACCATTTGTTGAAGATGCTATCCTTCCTCCACTGCATGCTTTTAGCCCCTTTATCAAATATAAGAAAGTTGTAATTTTGTGGATTGGTTTCTGTGTCCTCTCTTCTGTACCACTGGTCCACCTGCATTTTTTGGTACCAGTTCCATGCTGTTTTTGTTACTATTGCTTTGTAGTACAGTTTGAACTCTGGTATCGCTATACCTCCAGATTCACACTTCCTGCTTACAGTTGCTTTTGCTATTCTGGGTCTTTTATTTTTCGATATGAATTTCATGATTGATTTATCTATTTCTACAAGAAATGCCGTTGGAATTTTGATTGGCATTGCATTAAACCTGTAGAGAACTTTGCGTAATATTGCCATTTTTATGATGTTAGTTCTGCCTATTCATGAACAGGGCACATGTTTCCATCTTCTGACATCTTCTTCTATTTCTCTCTTTAGATTTCTGTAGTTTTCATTATATAAATCTTTCACCTCTTTTGTTAGGTTGATTCCCAAGTATCTTATTTTATTTGAGGATGTTGTGAATAGAGTGGTTTTCCTCATTTCCATTTCAGAAGTTTTTTTTTCTGTTATGCAGGAATGCATTTGATTTATGCGTGTTAATTATATATCCTGCCACTTTTCTGAATTCATTTATTAACTTTAGCCATTTCTTTGTAGACATTTTTGTGTCTGTTAAATATATTATCATGTCATCTGCAAATAGTGATACTTTAAATTCTTCTTTTCCTATTTTTATGCCTTTAATTTCTTTTGTCTGTTTAATTGCTCTGGCTAGTATTTCAAGAAATAAATTGAATAGAAGTGGTGATAGAGGGCATCCCTGTCTTGTTCCAGATTTTAGAAGGAATGCCTTCAGTTTTTTCTCCATTTAGGATGATGCTAGCCTGAGGTTTAGCATATATAGCTTTTACAATGTTGAGGTAAGTTCCTGTTATCCCTAGTTTTTATAGAGTTTTGAACATAAATGGATGCAGAACTTTGTCAAATGCTTTTCTGCATCTATCGAGATGATCATATAGTTCTTGTCTTTAAGTCTATTGATGTGGTGAATGGCATTTATTGATTTTCGTATATTGAACCATCCTTGCATCACAGGGATGAATCCTCCTTGATGATGGTGCACAATTATTTTGATATGCTTTTGTACTCGATTTGTCAGAATTTTATTGAGAATTTTTGCATCCAAGTTCATTAGAGAAATTGGTCTGTAGTATTCTTTCTTTGAAGTGTCTTTGTCTGGTTTCGGGATCAGGGTGATGTTGGCCTCATAGAATGAATTTGGAAGAGCTCCTTCTTTTTCTATTTCTTGAAAAAGCTTGAAAAATATTGATTTTAATTCTTCTTTGAAGGTTTTGTAGAAATTTGCTCTATTCTCATCTGGTCCAGTGCTTTTTTTTGGTTGGCAGTCTTTTGATTGCTTCTTCTATGTCTTCCTTTGTTATTGGCCTGTTTAAATTGTTTGTGTCTTCCTGACTCAATCTGGGCAGATCGTATGACTTAAGAAATTTATCAATATCTTCACAATATTCTATTTTATTGGAATATAGTGTTTCAAAATACTTTCTAATTATCTTCTATATTTCTGTAGTGTCTGTTGTGATATTGCCTTTTTTATCCCACATGTTAGTAATTTGAATTCTCTTTCTTCTTCTCTTCCTTAGCGTGGCTAAGGGCCTGTTGATCTTATTTATTTTTTCAAAGAACCAACTTTTAGTTTTATCAATTTTTTCAACTTTTTTTTGTTTCAATTTCGTTGATTTCTGCTCTAAATTTAATTATTTCTTGTCTTCTACTACATTTGCTGTTGTTTTGCTCTTCCTTTTCCAGGTTTTTTTGGTGTAGTTTAAGTTCATTTATTTGTTGTTTTTTTTTCTTTTTTTGAGGAAAGAACTCCAAGAAATGAATTTCCCTCTTAAAACTGCTTTCATTGTGTCCCATAGATTCTGGTATGTTGTGTCTGTATTGTCATTTTTCTCTAAGAATTTTTTATCTCCTTCTTTATGTCTTCTGTAACCCATTGGTCATTCAGTAGCATGTTGTTCATTTTCCATGTGATGTAGGATTTTTCCTTCCTTCTTTTCTCATTGATATCCAGTTTCATTCCATTATTATCAGATACGGTGCACGGTATAATCTCCATGCCTTTATATTTACTAAGAATTGCCCTATGGCATAATATATGGTGTATCTTTGAGTAGGATCCATGTGCTGCTGAGAAGAACATGTATCCACTTGATGATGGTTGATATATTCTATATATGTCGGTTAAGTCTAGGTTATTGATTGTGCTGTTGAGTTCTATAGTTTCTTTATTCAGTTTTTGTCTAGAGGATCTCTCTAATGCCGAGAGTGGTGTGTTGAAGTCACCCATAATTATTGTGTTGTAGTCTATTTGACTCTTGAACTTGAAGAGAGTTTGTTTTATGAACGTTGCACCTCCATTGCTTTTTGCATACAAATTGATAATTGTTTTTTTCTTGTTGGTGGATGATTCCTTTAAACAGAATATAGTGTCATTCTTTATCCCTTTTGATTAACTTAGGTTTGAAGTTGATATTATTCCATATGAGTAAGGCAAATCCTTCTTGCTTCCGAGGGTCATGTGAGTGTTATGATTTTTCCCAACCTTTTACCTTCAGCCTGTGTATGTCTTTTCCTATCATATGAGTCTCCTGAAGGCAGAATATTGTTGGATTTGTTTTTTTTGATCCAGGTTACTAGCACATGTCTCTTGATTAGTGAATTTAGGCCATTAACATTTAAGGTTACAATTGAAATATGATTTGTACTTCCAGTCATGTTTATTTATTTATTATATTTTAGTTTGGATAGTTTTTACTTTTTTGGTTACTTTCCTCCCGCTTTACTGAGATAGTTCCCACTGTTAGTTTTGGGCACTATTTTTTAACTCTTCTTCTTGTAGTATTTTGCACAAAATGCTTTGCAGTGCTGGTTTTCTGGCTGAGAATTGTTTTAGCTTTTGTTTATCGTGAAAGACTTTAATTTCATTGTCAAATCTGAAGCTTAACTTTTCTTTATATGTTATTCTTGGTTGGAATTCTTTTTTTTTCAGCATTTGAATTACATTGTTCCAGGATCTTCTCACTTTCAAAGAATGTGATGAAAAATCAGTTGTTAACCTAATTGGTTTACCCCTGAATGTAATCTGCCTCCTTTCTCTTATAGCTTTTAATATTCTCTCCTTGTTCTGTATGTTGGCTATCTTCATAATTATATGTCTTGGAGTTGGTCTATTTTGGTTTTGAATGTTTGGGGTCCTGTAGGCTTCCAGGAATTGACAATCCAATAAATCATTCATCTCTGGGAAGTTTTATAGAATTATTTCATTTAATATGTTGTCCATTCCTTTGGTTTGAATCTCTATGCCTTCGTCTATCCTGATGACTCTTAAATTTGTTTTTGGTTTTTTTATGACATCCCACATCTTTTGAATAAATTCCTGGTGGGATTTAAGCATCTTTTCTGTGTTTACTCAATTCTTTTCAAGTTGATAAACTTTGTCTTCATTATCTGATGTTCTGACTTCTACTTGATCTAGTCTATTTGTAATATTCTCGTTTGAGTTTTTAATTTGGTTTATATTTTCCTGCATTTCTAGGATTACTGTTTAATATTTTTTTAAGATCTCTATCTCCTGGTAATGCTAATTCTTTGCCATTTGAATTTGCTTGTTTAATTCATTTTCAAAATATACTTTTATTGCTTGGACTTGCTGCCTCATGTCTTCTCTAATATTCCTTTCCATCTGAGTTCGGTATGCCTTGAGTTCTTTCCCTATCCCTGTTTCTGATGCTTCAAGGTCCTCCTGTAGATTTAAGTTGTCCTGCATTGTTTGTACTCCTTTTTTGCCCTTGTTTTTTCATGATGTTCACGTTACTTTCCAGCTCTATTTGATTGCTGTGTTTCTGCTTTATTCTTTAGATTTGTTTTGGTGTTGTATATCTCTGTTGTCTCTCCTTTGTGTTGGTAAACTATGCCTGCTAAAGTGGATTCCGCTTGGAAGTAATTCCGAAGGCCGAGCTCCAGTGATGTCACCTCTCTGCTTTGGCCGGCCCCAGGCTCCTTGCCGAGGTGTCCGAATTGGGGGGTGGGACTTGACTGTCTCTGGTTTGTTTCAGCTCTGGGTCACTGGCAGGCGGGCGGTCTCCAGCCGCCCAATTGCGCGGTTGGTCGCCAGCGGGCAGGCGGTCTCCAGCCGCCCAGTCACGCGGGCAGCAGGTGGGCTTTCGCCGTTGGGTTGGCAATCTCTAGCCATGCAGTCTCACGCTCGGTTGCCGGCGGGCGGGCATTCCTCAGCCCCCCAGTCACTCAGGCAGTGGGTGGAATGTCACGTGCAGGCCTGCGGTCTCCAGCCGCCCAGTCACAAGGGCCTGCCTTCTAGTCCTTTGGTTTCTCCTGCTTGTCCTGGTTTCTTTTTCTAGACCAGATTTCCCCTGAGTGATGCCTCTCGGCAGTTCAAACTGTACTCTGTGCCTGCCGTTTGTTGGGTGTGGAGGGTGGCTTTTGGGAACCCAGACACTCTATTGTTTTGATTTTTTCCGCTTGCCCCTCCCCCAGCACTGGCTATACACGTTTCGTTATGGCCACTGATGGTAGGGGGAGTCGAAAGTCAGGTGTCTCTAGTTTTTCTTGCGTCTTTATGCAGGCTTGCTCTGATTAACCCTCCCCCGGAAAGCCTAGGAGACATTTTATGCGAATTCCCCACTGTATGAGAGATGAGCTGAGTAACACATATCTGTTTTATTGTTGCAGTCTATTGGAAAGGGGCGGTGGTTACTTCAGATCTCAAAGATGGTGGCCGCTGGTTTCCTTGGTGGAGTTTCTTTTGTGTGGGATAGAACTATACCACTTTCTTCCCTGTCTGAATTCCCAAACTCAGCCCGGGGATCAGTGGGAGCTCAGCCGGCAGGATTCCACAGAATCTGCAGCAACATTTCTCCCTGCTTCAGGTCACTTCTCGGTGGTGCCCCGCCATCTGAAACTGCAGGCCTGGCTGCATGATTCAATCAGCCCGGATCTCTGATTGCACAGTTGGCTATTGGGAACCCCGGCACTCTATTGTTTTGATTTTTTTTTCCCGCTTGTCCCTCTCTCAGCGCTGGCTAGACAGGTTTTTTTCACCACTGATGGGAGGGGGAGTTGAAAGTCAGGTGCCTCTAGTTTTCCCCTATCTTTATGCAGGCTCCCTCTGATAATCTCTCCCCCAGAAAGCCTAGGAGAGATTTGATGCAAATTCCCCGAAGTATGGGAGATGAGCTGAGTAACAGTAACAGAATAACAACATTTTATTGTTGCAATCTGTAGGGGAGTGGCTGTCGTTACTTCAGCTCACCAAGATGGTGGCCGTTGGTTTCCTTCGTGGAGTTTCTATTGTGGGGGTTAGAACTGTACCACTTCCTTCCCCATTTGAAACCCTGAACTCAGCCCAGGGCTCAGTGGGGACTCTACTGGCAGAATTCCACAGAATCTGCATCAACGTTTCTCCGTGATTATTGATCGCATCTCGGTGGTGCCCTGCTGTCTGTAGCCACTGGACGGGTAGCGCGGATCAGTCAGACGGGATCTCCGGTCGCAGAGTTGGCTCATGTTTGAGACTCATTTACCGGACCTCAGTGCTAGAAATCCTTCTTCTAGGTTTCAGTGCACCCCCATTTTGCTGTAAGTTCCTAACAAGATAGTTTTTTGTCGTTCTTAGTCGTTAGTCACCTGCGCAGTGGCGCGGTACGCTGGGTATGATGCTCTCTATTCGCGGCCATCTTGCAATGTCAAAATATTATGATTTGTATGCACCATTCACTGAAGTTAGTTTTCAGTATTAGGAAACAAATATGTATTTCAGGTGGATGAATATTTCTGAGAATAATCTTGTGAAAAGTTCATTACAAATCCTCATACATGAATATGAATAAATTTAGGAAGTGTATAATAAGACACATATATTTGAAGTGTATTATAAGACACAAGGTTTGAATTTTCAGTTCCCACAGCATTTAGGAGGACTGATCTCTTCTCACAATTTGTATCTGCCAATTCAGCCAAGTCATGAAAATGTACGTGTGATACCAGGTAGGATTCTGTATGTGCATATAAAAATACATGTGCTGAGTAGGCTACAGAGAAAGGGAGACAGGAATTCACATATATGTGAACTTTATAAACACATGGAGGACTATTTCAATTAAAAATTGAGTAGATTTATAACACCTACCCTTAATCATGCAAAAGGGAAGTCCAACTGTACAGCATGCCTCCTCTGAACTGCTTGTATTTTTATTCTATTTGGGTATTATTCTTCATCATATTAGGATTAGTAGTCAGAGTATAGTAGGGTATGAGTTACTGTCAGGGATTCAGTATTTCGAATGGAAAATTGGAAATGGATCAATGTGTATGCAAATTAGTGTTACACAAAAATTTTCCCACTCTCATTTAGAACAATAACTTGACATTACCTTCACCCCAAGTAAGACACAATTAGAGAAAAAGAGTAAGAAAATCTTTGAATTCATACCTGAAATGAAAACTGCTCCGGATTTCACAACCTTGGAGATGGTAGAGGAGTTGCCAAAAGTAAGGGACAATGTAAAAACTCCACAAACATGAAGATTTGCCAGCCTAAAGACGTCTGGAGAAACTGCCTCTAAGATGGATAGTTGAAATATATGTAGTTTTCAGGAACTTTAGCTTTTTTTCTAGTAAGACCATCAAACGTCTTTATGCATCTCTGTGACCTGGAGGACACGGTTTATAATTTTCCAATGAACATGAAGCAGTAGTGCTGAATTCTCTCTTTGTAGGTGAACTATGGCCACTGGGGGCTGTGTGTCTCCCCATGTGGACTGTGAAGCCATTTCATCATCCTCCACTTTTTATAGTGTCTCCTGCTGCACTGAGAGTTTTGTATTTGCTTCATGAAATACAAGGAGTTAAACTTGACCACAGTCCTGGAGGGAGTTCTGTCACATATGGTGGGTCAGGGACTGCAGGAGAATGCACCAACAGGACTTGTATACCACATAGGTTGCCTCCGTGACCATAGCAACCTGATTCTGAACATTGCCCTTAAACCTCTCCATATAACATGATGCGTTTACATACAATGTTCTGCTGGCTGCACCATGTCAGTCACAAGCCATTTGGAAGACAATGGCAGATCCACATGACCCCACCACAGATGTTTTATCACACACTTAATCACCTCTGCTCTAGGCCCACTATTCTGCAGGCTCCAAATTACTGGCATCTCTGTTCTACACCATATTCATGAAAGCCTGTTAATCAAGGCACTGTCTGGTACACTCATGATCAGCAACAGGACATCCAAAGGTTCTTCAGTGCCACCTGGTCATTGGAATTTTAAAAATTTCATGGTATTTATCTAGCCAATTTTCAAGGATGAAGTTGGAGGCACTGTTTATTTCAATTCATTCAGGAATCATTCAATGTTGAGGAAGATCATTTCAATGAAAGCTCTAGAGAACTCTCACAGGCAAGGCTTCCCAAAGAGTGGCCATAAGGTCACATGAAGCCACGCCCATTGAGGTCTAAAATTGAGGTCCATGTGTTTTTTGACTATCAAATATGGCTGCCAAGTCTTTCAGAATTAAATCATGTGATATCCTGTCTGAGATTCCCAGTGCTCTGTGGAAAGCCACCGTGGGCATAGATCTCAGTTTCCAAGGGCGACTCTCATGCGTGGCCTCTTAAAATCCCCACACAATTTATGGCAATTCTTCTTTGATATGTGTTCCAGAACTCAGGCTTTAAGGGGAATGACACCAGAGTTCAAGCCCAGGTGGATCCAGTCATCTCTTCCAACTGCCACAAGAATGACCACAATTAAAACCAAAAGACACACACATGGCCCTCATCTTCTTAAATATAGACATTCATCATAACCTCTGGCTGGAGGTTACCATGCAGGATGCATCCCAAGAGAGTGTCCAAAATAATGTCGCTTGCCCCTCATTTGCCTAAAATGAGGGTGACATGGACACCCTTCCTGTGAACCAGGAGTGATCAAATAGGCCTGCCATTAATACTGCTCTCCTTCTCCAATTTGAGGCCTACTGACTCTCAGGTATAGATTCTTTATGTGATATGGAATCTTGAGAAAACACAAGCACCTCTGCAGGGATTTGAAGAACTCATTTGACCTAAAGGACTCCTATTCACACTTGATGGAGGTAAAGAACCTAACAGAGGAAGGCAAGAGACTCATCCACAATGAGTGATTTTTTGCCATTTTGGTGTTGATTGCACAAATGGAATCTATCTTTAGATCTACCATGTGCTGAGAATCTAAGCCACAACCTCACACAGGCCCAAAAGGCTGATTCGGACACGTCCCTATTCAAAGCAATTAAGCAAAGAGCCACATGTTATGCCCATTTATTTCCATTTGAAAACAGTTTTCTTCAGGCTTCACAAAGGGGTGGCCTGAGGCAAAGACCTTCTTGACATTCAGGGCAACATAACCATAAGTATGCAAATGAACCAAAGCAGGGTTTCTCCACTGAGAGTTTACTGGTCACACAGATATTTGAGTTTTCTAAGATGTTCCCATTCACTACAGCTATCAAGCACATGGCCATGTCACAGAGCTTGGAGGTGGTACATATCTTGGAGTCAAAACCATGGGCCTATTCTTGAGGTTTGCTGGAATTCAGGAAGAAAACAGGAACTTAGAAAGTTAGTAGGTGTTTCCCATGCATAAGGCGAGCCACAGTCCATTCCTAAATCGGGCAGGAAGAATGCTGGGAAGCATTCTACTAGACAGGACACATCCTTGATGCATTCTCTTTTCTAATGTCTACAACCACGGACAGAGTGGGAAACACAGACATAGAAGCACTCGCCTTGTCTAATGACTTACTAGAAACAGTCCACTCCAATCCAAACAAACTGCCTTTCCTACCTATTCTCAGAACATGAGACAAAACCACAAACTCACACCCACACCGACAAAGGCACCTCCTTAACTCAGGTAGGTCTGTGAATATCCAGAGTGTCCTCTGACTGGTGGACCATACTATGTTCCCCTGAAATGGCCTGACCTGTGTCAGATCTGGTCTCCTTGGCTAACTCTGTGAAGGTGTCAGGAGCCAGAGGTGAGCCACTACCTGCTTTCTCAGAAACGGCTCCTCTTTAAAGCTTTCCTGGCATTTGGCCATCCTCACATCAGTAGTTACCAAGAAAGACTGACTCTGTCTTTGGTAAATCCAAACAAGTGTGACCACTGGGACTGGGACTGGGACTGGCTATGGGTGACTGGCTTCATGAATCCCAAGTTCAGAGATTTTAATCACCAAGGAAGTGAGGTGAGGTCACTTCCTTCAGGAACTGAATGAGGTTACTGCCTTGGCAACCACTTTGTCCTACCAGTGGCTTCCAAGTGTCACATGAGAAGGAGGCTGCCCCTACTTCCTGTTACACTTTCACAAGATAGAACAGTATATCAATCATAGGCGCCCTGGGACAGCTACCCACACAGGCTGGGTTTGGTCCATTTTCTCTACATTAAGAAGAGAGAGGCTGATTCAGTCAGAACCCTTCATCCTGACCAGGTTGTATGCCATTGAAGATGACTTTTGCTCTTTCAGGTCTTTTATAGCTGCCTTCATGTTCTTCAGAGATCATTTATGCATGTACCTTTGAGGTTTTCATCAGGTGAAAGATCTCATACAACTCTATCCCTGCTCTTCTGTAAAGTTAGATTGATGGAACAGTGAATGGTTAAGGTTAACAACATGTTTGATTTGGGTTAGAAATCATTCTGCTGGATGAATGATGGTATTTGGAACCTAAAATATTTAAAAGAATATAGAGGTGAAATATAATTATGAAAACAGAAATCTAGTTTAGATTCGAAGCCCAGAATGGCATTGGGACCTTGACTGGGATAATTAGCATTGAATTATGTTATGCACAGATGTCTAAGATGAATCTATAATCAATGGCATAGGATCTTCTACCTTGGATGATTGAATGTACAAGAGAACATCGAGTCAAACAGGGATAGTCGGTAGGATTAGGAAGATAGTCGGTAGGTATAGGAAGAAGAGTGAGTATAGTATTTGAAACAAAAGTTCTTTAGCAATAGGGTTTTGGTTAGAGAGTGAATATTTGTCAGCACATGTGAAGAGTCAATCACAATGATGAACTTGAGAAATATGTAGGAAAGCAGATATCAATAGAGACATTACAAAATCAGGCAAACTATAAAATGATAGGATTAGACTTTTTCAAAGGGTTCAGGTTGAATATATAATCTTAGGAAGAAACACATATGTAGTCACGAATAGGATTGACATTTGAGAGAATTAGGCAATGTGGACATGGATGTTTTTAGTAATCCATGCTCACTTTCCATTTAGGCTTTGGTACAATAATAAGTGTGACCTTTGCATTTGGTGTCCAGAATATTACTGTAATAAAATGTATATGTAGATCAGGTGGCATGCGTATTTCTTCCACCATTTCCGGGAGCAATATTGTGAAGACGAATAAATTAGTATTGGGGGTACAAAGAGGTGTATGCTGTGTCTATGAATATAGAGATTATGCATACATAGATCATACTGGGAAAAAATATAACTGGTTCCAATTAAATAATGGATTGAATTGATATCTGAAAATATATAGGAAATCTTATATTGTTAAACAATCATGCATTCCAAAGAGTTATACATCTAATGGTAATCTTAGAGTTATGGTTTATAATGAAGGGTGTGTGAGTTTTGTTTCAAAAGTGATTACGGAAATAGAAAATAATGTGTTTGGAAAGAAGTCTCATGAGAAGACCAGTCAAGAAACATGGAGGAATACATGTGTTCTGAAGCAGAAAGTGATTGAAAGTGAACCAAATGCCTATAAACTTCCTAACTTGTGGAATAAATATATATCCTATTATGTGCATAAACTGAAGAAATAGTAATGTAACAGTGTTGAATAAAAATGAACTTCAAAATACACATCATGTTCCATAGGAATCTACTTGCATTGATGTAAACCTAGGTCAGTTACTGTAGAATGGAAAATTGCAAAATAAATCAAATCTGGAATGGGAAATTCTCAGGAGTTCACAACCTTGGATATGGTGGAGGAGTTTCTCAAAGTAAGGAACATTGTAAACACAACACAAACATGGAGCTCTGCTGGCCTAAAGACTTCTTGAGAAACTGGCTAAGAGGTTGGGCACTTAAATTTATATTGTTGTCTGGAGCTATAGCTTCTTTTGTAGTGAGACCATCAAAGCTGGGTGTGCATCTATGTGACCTGGAGGACATGGTATCTTATTTTATAATGAACATATGGCAGCAGTACTGAATTCCCTCTTTGTAGGTAAACTGTGGCCACTGGGGGCTAAGTGTCTCCCCATGTGGACTGTGAAGCCATTTGTTCATTCTCCATTTTCGTGGTGTTTCTTGCTGCTGCACTGGGAGTTTGGTATTTGCTTAACTAAATACAAGGAGTTCAACGGGGACAAGTGCTGGTGGCTACCCCTACTTCATGTGACACTTTCACAAGTTAGAATGGTATATCAACCATAGGCACCCAGGAACAGCTCTCCACACAGTCCTTGTTTGGTCCTTCATATCTGCCTACATCTTCTCCAGGGGTCATATCTGCATGGACCTTTGAGGTTCTCAGCAGGTGGAAGGTCCCCTATATTCCTGTATTGTAAGACCAACTCTGTCCCGCTCTTCTGTAAAGTTAGATTGAGGGAACAGTGTATGGTTAGCATTAATAACTTGTTCAATTTGGGTTAGGAATTATTCTGAGGGATGAATAATGATATTGGGAATCTGCTATATTTATAAGAACATAGAGGTGAAATATATGTATGAAAACAGAAATCTAGGTAAGATTTGAAGCCCAGAAGGGAATTGGGCCCTTGATTGGGATACTTAGCATTGAATTACCTTCAGCAGAGATTTCTTGGATAAATCAATATACAATGGCATAAGACTTTGTACCTTGGATGATTGAATTTAGAAGGGAACATCAACTCCAAAAGGGATAGTCGGTAAGATTAGAAAGACAGTCGGTAGTTTTCGGAAGAAGTGTGAGTATAGAATTTGGAAAAAAAACAATTCTTTAGCAACAGGGTTTCGATTAGAGAGTGAATGCCAATGTCAGCACATGTGAAGAGTCATTCACAATGATGAACTAGGGAAAAAATGTAGGAAAGCAAATATCAAGGAAGACAATAGGAAATTAGGCAAAGTACAAAGTGATTGTTAGGATTAGACATTTTCAACAGGATTGAGTTTGAATATATAATCTTAGGAAGAAACAAATATGTAGTCACCAAAGAATGACATTTGAGAGCATTAGGCAACCTGGACATGGATGTTTTTAGTAATCCATGTTCACTTTCCATTTAGGCTTTGTAAAATCATAAGTGTGACCTTTGCAGTTTTGTCAAGAATATTACTGTGATAAAATGTATATGTAGATCAGGTGACATGAGTATTTCTTCCACCATTTCCGGGAGCAATATTGAGAAGACGTATAAATTAGTATTGGGGGTACAAAGAGGTGTACGCTGTGTCTGTGAATATAGAGATAATGCATGAATAGACCATACTGTGAATAAATAATATAATTGGTTCCACTTTAAATAATTCATTTAATTGATATCTGAAAATATACAGGAAATCTAATATTGATATAAAATCATTCATTCCAACCAGTTATACATCTAATGGTAATATTAGGTTATGTTTTATCATGAAGGGTGTGTCTGATTTTCTTCAAAAGGATTATGGAAATCGAAAATAATGTGTTTGAAAAGAAGTCTCAAAAAATCCAGTCAAGAAACCTGGAGGAATACATGTGTTTTAAAGCAGGAAGGGATTTAAAGTGAACCAAATGCCTCTAAATTTGTGAACTTGTGGATGAAATATGTATGCTATGATGGGCTAAACATGAAGAAATAGTAATGTAGCAGTGTTGAATAGAAATGAAGTTCAAAATAGACATCATGTCCCATAGGAATCTACTTGCATTGATGTTAAACTGGGTCAGTTAATGTAGAAATGTTAGGATTTGTATGAACCATTAACTGAAGTCAGATTTCAGTAATGGGAAACAAATATGTATTCAAGGTGGATGAATATTTCTGAGAATAATCTTCTGAAAAGTTGATTATAAATCCACATACATGAACATGAATGAATTTAGGGAGTGTATATAATACACATATATTTCATATTTTAAAAAACTTGGAGAGTCACACACACACAGACACATGCACAGACATTAAAAGTAGCAATATATATGCCAATCGCATTTCATCATGAAATATATATAATCCACATATTGAAAAATATTCATTTTGCTTAACATGGATTCATGTATAATGTTGTTCTACTAGGAAGCTGACATAGGTTGAATTTTCAGTTTCAACAGCGTTTAGGAGGAATGATCTCTACTCACAATTTTTATCTTCCAAGTCAGTAGCCTCAAAAGAAATTATGTGTGATACCAGGTAGGATTCTATATGTGTGTATAAAAACACATGTGCTGAATAGGCTACAGAGAAAAGGAAACAGGAAGTCACATATTCGTTACCTTTAAAAACACATGTAGAACTATTTCAATTAAAAATTGACAATTTTTATAATACCTACCCTTTATCATGCAAAAGGCAAGACCTAGTATACACCATGCCTCCTCTGAACTGCTTGTATTTCTATTCTCTTTGGGTTATTTTTCTTCACCATATTAGGATTAATCGTCAAAGTCTAGTAGGGTATGGGATAGTGTCAGAGATTCAGTATTTTGGATGGAAAATAGGAAAATGAATCCAATGTGTACGCAAACATATGCTACACAAAAATCTTCCAACTCTCATCAAGAACAATGCCTTGTCATTACCTTCGACCCTAGTAAAACACAATTAGAGAAGAAGAGTTAGAAAATCTGTGAATTCATATGTGGAATAAAATATACTCAGTAGTTCAAAAAATTGGAGGTGGTAAAGGAGTTTCCAAAAGTAAGGGAAAGTTTAAACAGTCCACACACATGGAGCTCTGCTGGCCTAAAGACTTCTTGAGAAAGTCCCTCTGAGGTTGGGCACTTGAAATATATTTTGTTGTATGGAGCTTTAGCTTCCTTTGTAGTGAGACCATCAAAGATGGGTCTGCATCTATGTGACCTGGAGGACATGGTTTCTTATTTTCCAATGAACATGAGACCGTAGTGCTGAATTCTCTCTTCCTAAGTAAACTGTGGACACTGGAACCTAAGTGTCTCCCCGTGTGAACTGTGAAGCCATTTGGTCATCCTCCACTTTTCGTGGTGTTTCTTGCTGCTGCACTGGGAGTTTGGTATTTGCATCATGAAATACAAGGAGTTCAACTGGGACACAGTGCTGGAGGGAGTTCTGTCACCTGTGTATGGTCAGGTTCTGCAGGAGAATGCACCATCCAATATTCTATCTCTCATAGTTTGCCCCCGTGTCCATAGCAACCTGATTCTGAACATTTACCTGAAACCAAACCATATAACAATTTTCCTTTACATATAAGGGTCTGCTGGCTGCACCTTGTGAGTCACAAGCCATTCTATATAAATGCCACATTTTTAATCCATTCATCTAATGAAGGGAATATTGGTTGGTTCCATAGTCTTGCAATTGTGAATTGTGCTGCTATGAACATCGATTTATCAGTATCTCTGTAGCATGCTCTTTTTAGTTCTTTAGGAAATAGACTGAGAAGGGGAATAGGTCAAATGGTGGTTCCATTCCCAGCTTTCCAAGAAATCTCCATACTGCTTTCCAAATTGGCTGCACTAATTTGCAGTCCCACCAGCAATGTACAGGTGTGCCCTTTTACCCACATCCTCGACAGCACATGATGGCGTTTGACTTCATAATGGCTGCCGATCTTACTGCAGTGAGATGGTATCTTAGGGTGGGTTTGTTTTGCTTTTCTCTGACTGCTAGAGATGGTGAGCATTTTTTCATGTACTTATTGATTGATTGTATGTCCTCCTCTGAGAAGTGTCTGTTCAGGTCATTGGCCCATTTGTTGATTGGGTTATTCATTTTCTTATTGTTTAATTTTTTTGAGTTCTTTGTATACTCTGGATATTAGGGCTCTATCTGAAGTGTGAGGAGTAAAGATTTGTTCCAAGGATGTAGGCTCCCTATTTACCTCTCTTATTGTTTCTTTTCCTGAGAAAAATGTATTTAGTTTGAGTAAGTCCCATTTGTTGATTCTAGGGATTAACTCTGGTGCTATGGGTGTCCTATTGAGAAATTTGGAGCCCGACACCACAGTATGTAGATGGTGGCAAAAGTTTTCTTCCACCAGATGCAGTGTCTCTGATTTGATATCAACCTCCTAGATCTATTTTGAGTTAACTCTTGTGCATGGTGAGAGGAGGGGATTCAGTTTCATTTTGTTACATATGGAATTCCAGTTTTCCCAGCACCATTTGTTGAAGATGCTATCCTTCCTCCATTGCATGCTTTTAGTCCCTTTATCAAATATAAGATAGCTGTAGTTTTGTGGATTGGTTTATGTGTCCTCTATTCTGTATCACTGGTCCACCCGCCTGTTTTGTCACCAGTACCATGCTATTTTTGTTACTATTGATCTGTAGTATAGTTTGAGGTCTGGTATCGGTATACTGCCTGATTCACACTTCCTGCTTAGAGCTGTTTTTGCTATTCTGGGTCTTTTATTTTTCCATATGAATTTCATAATTGTTTTATCTATTTCTACAAGAAATGACCTTGAGATTTTGATTGGCATTGCATTAAACCTATAGAGAACTTTTGGTAATATCGTCATTTTGATGATGTTAGTTATGCTTATCCATGAACAGGGTATATTTTTCCATCTTCTAAGATTTTCTTCTATTTCTCTCTTTAGGGTTCTGTAGTTTTCATTGTATATGTCTTTCACCTCTTTTGTTAGGTTGATTCCCAAGTATTTTATTTATTTTTTTGATGATATTGTGAATGGAGTGATTGTCCTCATTTCCATTTCAGAGGATTTGTCGCTGATATACAAAAATGCCTTTGATTTATGCATGGTGATTTAATATCCTGCCACTTTGCTGAATTCATTTATTACCTCTAATAATAGACCCTTTTGGGTCTGCTAGGTGTAGAATCATGTCTTTTGCAAATAGTGATAATTGGAGTTCTTCTTTTCCTATTTTAATGCCTTTAATTTCTTTAGTCTTTCTAATTGCTCTGGCCAGTGTTTCGATAACTATGTTGAACAGAAGGGGTGAGAGAGGGCATCATTGTCTTGCTCCAGATTTTAGGGGGAATGCCTTCAATTGTTCTCCATTCAGAATGATGCTAGCCTGAGGCTTAGCAAAGATTGCTTTTACAATATTGAGGTATGATTCTGTTATCCCTAGTTTTTCTAGAGTTTTGAACGTAAAGTGATGCTGTACCTTGTCAAATGCTTTTTCCTCATCTCTCGAGATGATCATATGGTTCTTATTTTTAAGTCTATTGATGTGATGAATAACATTTATTGATTTCCGTATATTGTACCAGCCTTGCATCCCAGGAATGAATCCTACTTGATTATGGTACACATTTTTTTTATATATATGTTTTTGTGTCTGATTCGCCACAATTTTTTTGAGGATTTTTGCATTTTTCCTGAAATACCTTGAAAAGTATTGGTTTTTGTTCTTCTTTAAAGGTTTTGTATAATTCTGCTCTATACCCATCCGGTCCTGGGGTTTTCTTAGTTGGTAGTATTTTGATGGTTTCTTCTATTTCCTCAATTGATATTGGAATGTTTAAGTTGTCTATATCCTCCTGACTCAATCTGGGCACATCATATGACTTAAGAAATTTATCAATGCCTTCACTATATTCTATTTTATTGGAGTATATTAATTCAAAATAATTTCTGATTTTCTTCTGTATTTCTGAAGTGTCTCTTGTTATATTTCCTTTTTCATTTCATATGCTAGTAATTTGAGTTCTATTTCTTCTTCTCTTTGTTAGCATGACTAAGGGTCTGTCGATTATATTTATTTTTTCAAAAAACCAATGTATTGTTTTGTCAATTTTTTTAATTGTTTCTTTTGTTTTGATTTCATTAATTTCTTCTCTGATTTTAATTATTTGTTGCCTTCTACTTCTTTTGCTGTTGTTTGCTCTTGTTTGTCTAAGATTTTGAGATGAAGTATGAGATCATTTATTTGTTGGTTTTTTCTTTTTCTAAGGAATGAACTCAAGCAATGAATTTTCCTCTTGGAACTGCTTTCAATGTGTCCCATAGATTCTGATATATTGTGTCTGTGTTTTCATTTATCTCTAAGAATTTTTTAATTTCTTCCTTGATTTCTTCTATAACCCATTGATCATTCAGAAACCTATTGTTCATTCTCCAAGTGATGAATGATTTTTCCTTCCTTTTTTTGTCGTTGATTTTTAATTTCATTCCATTATGATCAGATAAAATGCATGGTATTATCTCTACTCCTTTTTATTGTCTAAGAATTGCCCTGTGACATAATATATGATGTATTTTTGAGAAGGATCCATGTTCTGCTGAGAAAAAGTGTAACGTCTTGATGATGGGTTGTATATTGTATATTTGTCAATTAAGTCTAGGTTATTAATTGTGTTATTGAGTTCTATAGTTTCCTTATTCAACTTTTGTTTGGAAGATCTGTCCAGTGGTGAGAGAGGTGTGTTCATGTCTCCCATGATTACTGTATTGTGGTCTATTAGACTCTTGAAATTGAGAAGAGTTTGTTTGATGAACAAAGCTGCACCATTGTTTGTGGCATCTATATTTATGATTGTTATGTCTTGTTGGCGTATGGTTCCCTTGAGTAGTATGTAGTGTCCTTCTTTATCCCTTTTGATTAACTTTGGCTTGAAATCTATTTTATTTGATATGAGTATGGACACTCCTGCTTCTTTCCGAAGTTCATAAGAGTGATATGATTTTTCCAAGTATCACCCTCAGTCTATGTATGTCTTTTCCTATAAAATGCGTCTCCTGTAGGCAGCATTTTGTTGGTTCTTGTTTTGTGATCCATTCTACTAGCCTGTGTCTCTTAATTGGTGAGTTTAAGCCATTAAGATTTTTGGTTATTATTGAGATATGGGTTGTTCTTCCAGCCATATTTGTTTATTTATGTTACTAAACATAGTTTGTTTTCCTCTTTGATTATTTTCCCCCCTTTAATGCCCTACCTCCCACTGTTGGTTTTCATTGGTATTTTCCATTTCCACTTCCTGTAATGTTTTGCCGAGGATGTTTTGAAGAGATGGTTTTCTAGCTGCAAATTCTTTTCACTTTTGTTTATCATGGAAGGTTTAATTTCATCTTCCATCTGAAGCTTAATTTCGCTGGATACATGATAATTGGTTGGAACCCATTTTCTTTCAGTGTTTGAAATATGTTATTAAAGGATCTTCTAGCTTTCAGAGTCTGTGTTGAAAGATCAGCTGTTATCCTGGTTGGTTTACCACTAACTATAATCTGCTTCCTTTCTCTTGTAGCTTTTAAAATTCTCTCCTTATTCTGTATGTAGGGTATCTTCATTACAATGTGTCTAGGTGTGGATCTCTTATGATTTTGCACGTTCGGCGTCCTGTAGACTTTTAGGATTTGGGATTTTGTCTCATTCTTCAAGTCTAGGAATTTTTCTCCTATTATTTCATTGAATAGATTGCTCACTCCTTTGGTTTGGACCTCTATACTTTCCTGTATCCCAATGACTCTTATGTTTATTCTCTTTATGTTATCCGATATTTCTTGCAGTTTTGCTCATGGTTTCTTAACAGTCTTGCTGAGCTGTATATGTTCTTTTTGAGTTGAAATACTTTGTCTTCATTGTCTGATGTTCTATCTTCTAAGTATTCTGCTCTGATGGTAGTATTCTCAATTGAGTTTTTAAGATGGTTCATTACTTCCTGCGTTTCTAAGATTTCAGTTCGTTTGTTTTTTATAACCTCTATCTCCCTGTATAGTTGATCTTTGCTACTTGGATTTTTTTATGTAATTCATTGTCGAAGTGATCTTTCATTGACTGATTTTTGCTGTCTAATGTCTTCCTTGAGATTCCAGATCACCTGAAGCATGTATATCCTGAATTCTTTATCTGACATTCCATATGCTGCATCTATTACCTCTTCTAAAGTTGAGTTGACCTGCATTGCTTGTGGTCCTTTCCTTCCTTGTCTTTTCATACAGCTTGCGTTTCTTTCTGCTTGGTGAAACTGTTGTGTTTTTGTAATTTTCCCCCTGTATATTTATATTGCTCTTGTATTGTGGAAAAGTCTCCATTGCAGGTGCGGTTGGCGGCTGTGCTGCTCCTCCAATTGTGGTGATCTGTCTACCATGCTGACCGGCCGCTAGGCCTGTTCTGCCGGTCGGTCGTACGTCTGCCTACCTTGCAGGCATGGGTGTCGGCTCTGCTCTGCCCCTACTCCAATTGGGGTGACGTGACTACCACGCCGGTGGGTCGCTGGGCCTGTTCCAGGCACAGGCGGCAGCTCTGCTCTGCACCTCTGGCTTGATGACAAAATGAGAGAGACTCAGATGTTTGTGACTCACTTTCTTTACCAGGAGACCAACTATTTCTCTCGCCGCTGGTATCGATGAAGTTATCTCCTCCACCGCTTTGTGATCACATCAGATGACTGCCATGTTGGTATCATGTAAATGGCAGCATTTCATTCCCTTTGTCGGGTCACCAAAGCAACGGGTGAGTCCTGACCGGCCCTCACAAGCCCCGTCTCAATCCTGTTGCCACTGTCTATGAAGGCTCAGTTGGCATTTACCTCTACAGTATTCAGCAGGACCCAGACCAAGAAACAGTTTCCGCAGGTTCTTTAGCCCTGGGCCAGAGCAGTTCCGGGACCCGGAATTCAGCTGCTCCGGGCTCGGTGTATGTTCTGATAGGAGAACGATCCAAGAAGCAATTTTCATGGGTTCTTTAGCACTGACCCTGAGTAATTTGTCTGCAAGATGAAGGCGAATGGCAGCCTGAAATTACCTATTCTGTATCTGAATGAGCTGTGATCAGTCGAAAACTGGGATGGTGACATCAGCTCTCCAAGATGGTGACCGCTATCTTCCTCTGTGGTCTCACCAGTGTGGAAAACCGAATTGGACCGCTTCCTTCCCCCATTTCAAACCCAGAATTCAGCACTGAGCACAGTGATTGCCCAGATGGCAGAAGCCCGCATAATCCACAGACTGTATCTTTGTGTTGCTCTCTCGTCGTTTCCCAGCGCGCATTGCAGACACTAGCCATGGGGCGATTTGCTAAATAAGCAGCGTGACCCTCCGTGAGGACAAATTGCTGGTGTTTGAGTCCCCGTAGCTGGTCCTTGTGCAATGGAAATCCTTCCTGTAGGTTTTGGAGCACACCAATTTTCCTGGAAATTTCTAATAAGATAGATTTTAGCCGTTCTAACTCGTCCTTCTCCTGCAAAGTGACGCGGTACAGGTGGGTAATGAACTCCCATCGCTGCCATAATATGATCCCCTGAAGTTAGTTTTCAGTACTAGGAAACAAACATGTATTTCAGGTGGAAAAATATTTCTGAGAATAATCTTCTCAAACGTTGATTATAAATCCAAATACATGAATATGAATGAATTTAGTTAGTGTATAATAAGACACATATATTTTATATTTTGAATAATCAGCAGAGTGAATACACACACACACACACACACACACACACACACACACACACACACACACACACCTAAATACAGACATTACAAAGTAGCATTATGTATGGCAATCGAAATTCACCATGAAATATATATCATCCACAGATCCAAAAATATTGATTTTACTAAATATGGATTTATGTTGTTCAACTAGGAAGCTCACCCATAGGTTGAATTTTCAGTTCCAACAGCATTTAGAAGAAGTGTTTTCTTCTAACAATTTGTATTTGCAAAGTCAGTTACCTCACAAATATGTACGTGTGATACCATGTAGTATTCTATATGTGCATATAAAAATGCATGTGCTGAATCGGCTACAGAGAAAGGGAGACAGGAATTCACATATTTGTTAACTTTAAAAACACTTAGAGAACTATTTTAACTACAAATTGACAAGATTTATAACACCAACCCTTTATCATGCAAAAGGAAAGTACAACTATACACCATGCCTCCTCTGAACTGGTTGTATTTCTATTCTGTGTGGGTTATTTTACTCCATCATATTAGGATTAGTAGTCAGAGTCTAGTAGGTTTTGGGTTAGTGTCAGGGATTCAGTATTTTGAATTGAAAATAGGAAAATAAATTCAATATTTATGCAAATATGTGATACAAAAAAATGTTCCCACTCTCATCCAGAACAATGCCTTGACATCATCTTCGCTTAAAGTAAGACACAATTAGAGGACATGATTTACAAAAATCTGTGAATACATATCTGGAATGGAATATGCTCAGGAGTTCATATACTTGGAGGTGGTATAGGAGTTTCCAAAAGTAAGGGACAGGGTAAACACTCCACAAACATGGAGCTCTGCTGGCCTAAAGACTTTTGAGAAACTGCCTCTGAGATTGGGCACTTGAAATATATGTTGCTGTCAGGAGATTTAGCTTCCGTTCTAGTTAGACCATCATAACTGGGTCTGCATCTATGTGACCTGGAGGACATTGTTTCTTATTTCCCAATGAACATGAGGCAGCAGTGCTGAATTTTTTCTTTGTAGGTAAACTGTAGCCACTACGCACTAAGTGTCTCCTCGTCTTTACTGTAAAGCCATTTTTTCATCCTCCACTTTTTGTGGTGTTTCTTGCTGCTGCACTGGGAGTTTGGTATCTGTTTCTTGAAATACAAGGAGTTCCACTGGGACAAAGTGCTGGAGGGAATTCTGTCACATGTGGTGGGTCAGGGTCTGCAGGAGAATGCACCAAGCAAGCTTCTTTCCCACAGAGCTTGCCCCATTGACCATAGCAACCTGATTCTGAATATTGTCCTGAAACCTCTCCATATAACAAGATGCTTTTACATACAAGGGTCTGCTGGATGCAAAATGTCAGTCACAAGCCATTTGGAAGCCAATGGCAGATAAACATGGCCTCACCACAGATGTTATTTCAGACACCTCCCCACCACTGCTCTAGGCCAACTACTCAGCAGGCTCCAAATTACTGGCATCTCTGTTCTACAGCATTCTCGTGAAACCAAGTCAATCAAGGCACTGTCTGGTATACTCATAATCAGCAACAGGAATCCAAAGTTTCTCCAGTGCCACTTGGTCAAGGGAATTTCAAAAATTTGGTGGTATTTATCTAGCTATTTTTTAAGGATGAAGTTGGAGGCACTGTGGGTTTCCAATCATTCAGGAACCATTAAATGGCGAGAAAACTCATTTGAACGAAAGAAATGGAGAACTATCACAGGCAAAGCTTCCCAAAGTGTGGCCAAAAGGTCACATGAAGCCAGGCTCATTGAGGTCTACAATGTGAGCTCCATGTGTGTTATGACTCTCAACTATGGCTGCCAAGTCTTTAACAATAAAATCGTGTGATATCCTGGCTGAGATTACTTATGCTCTGTGGAAAGCCACCCTGGGCCTAGATCTCAGTTTCCAAGGGCGAATCTCATGTGTGGCCTCCTAAAATCTCAACACAATTCATGGCAATACTTCTCTGAGGACAGTTCCACAACTCAGTCTCTAAGGGGAATCACACCAGAGTTCAAGCCCAGGTGGAACCAGACATCTCTTCCAACCGCCACACAAATGACCACAATTAAAAACAAAAGACTCCCACATGGCACTCATCTTCTTCCATATAGACACTAATAATAACCTCTGGCTTGAGGTTTTCATGAGGGGCACAGACCAGCACAGTGTTCAAAATAAGCACCCTCGCACCTCATTTGTCACAAGTCAGGGTTGCCTGGACACCCTTCCTTTGAACACAGAATGATCATAGAGCCCTGCCTTTAATACTGCTCCACAATTCCAATTTGAGGCTTACTGACTGTGGGATTTAGATTCTTTATGTGAAATGGAGTCATGAGAAATCACAAGCACCAGTGGGCTAGACTCTGCAAGGCTTTGAAGTACTCATTTGATGCAAAGGATCCGTATTCTCACTTGATGGAGATCAGGAACCTTACAGAGGAAGGCGAGAGACGTAGTCCACAATAAATGCTTTTTGGACATTTTGGATTTGGGTGCACACATGGAATCTTTCTTTAGGTCCATTAGGTGCTGAGTATCTAAGCCACAGCCTCACACAGGGCCAAGTGGCCAATTCAGACACATCCCTTTACAAACAATTAAGCAAAGAGCCCCAGGTGATGCCCATTCATTTCCATTTGAAAACTGTTTTCTTCAGGCTTCACAAAGGCGTGGCCTAATCAAAGACCTTCCTGTTATTCAGTGCAACAGAAGAATAGGTATGCAAAAGGCCCAAAGCAGGGTTTCTCCACAGAGACTTTACTGGTCACATTGATATCTGAGTTTTCTGAGATGCTCCAATTCCCTTCAGCTATCCTGTACACGGCCATGTCCCAGAGCTTGGAGGTGGTACATATCTTGGAAACATAACCATGAGCCTATTATGGTTAGTGGCCAGAATTCAGGCAGAAAACAGGAACTTAGGAAGAAAGTAGGTGTTGCCCATCCAGAAGGCAAGCCAAGTCCATCTATAAATTGGGAAGGATGAATGCTGGGAAGCTTTCTACTAGACAGAACACATCCATTGATGCATGCTCTTTCTAATGTCTTCATCCACGAACACAGTGGGATACCCAGACATAGAAACACACTCCTTGTCAAACGACTTTCTAGAAACCATCCACTCCAAAATGAACATACTGCCTTTCCTACCTATTCTCAGAAAATGAGACAAGACCACAAACTCACACCCAACCCACAAAGGCACCTCCTTCCCCCAAGTAGGTCTGTGACTATCCGGAGTGTCCTCTTACTGGTGGGCCATACTATGTTCCCAGAAATGGCCTGTCCTGTCTCAGATCTGGTCTCCTTGGCCAACTCTGTGAGGTTATTAGGAGCCAGCGGTGAGCCATTACATGGAGATGACTTTTTCTCTCTCAGGTCCTTCATAGCTGCATACATCTTCTCCAGGGATCATTTCTGTATGGACCTTTGAGGATCTTAGCATGTGGAAGATCTGCTACATTCCTATATTGAAAGACCAACTCTGTCTCTAATCTTCTGTAAAGTTAGATTGAGGGAACAGTGTATGGTTAGGATTAATAACATGTTCGATATGAGTTAGGAATCATTCTGCAGGAATGATTGGGAAGCTGCAATATTTACAAGAAAATATAGGTGAAATATTAGTATGAAAACAGAAATGTAGGTAAGATTTGAAGCCCAGAAGGGCATTGGGCCCTTGATTGGGATACTTAGATTTGAATTATTTTCTGCAGAGATGTCTCAGATGAATTCAGTATAATGGCATAGGACCTTGTATGTTGGATGATGGAATGTTGAAGAGAACTTCTAGTCAAAAAGGGATAGTTGAAATTATTAGAAAGATATTCAATTTCAGAAAGAAGAGTGAGTATAGGTTTTGGACAAAGGTTCTCCAGCAATAGGGTTTCGGATAGAGAGTGAATTTAAATGTGAGCACATGTGAAGAGTCAGTCACAATGATGAACTGGGGAAAATATGTCGGTAAGCAGATATCAATAGAGACATTAAGAAATCAGGAAAAGTATAAAGTGAGTGATAGGATTAGATATTTTCAACAGGGTTGAGTTTGAATATATAATCTAAGGAAGAAAAAAATATGTTGTCACAAATAGGATTGACATTTGAGAACATTAGGCAACATGTACATGGATGTTTTTAGTAATCCATGCTCACTTTCAATTTAGGCTTTGGTACAATCATATGTTTGACCTTTGCATTTTGGGTCCCGAATATTACTGTGATAAAATGTATATGTAGATTGGGTGACATAAGTATTTCTTATACCATTTCTGAGAGCAATATTTTGAAGATGTATAAATTATAATTGGCGGTACAAAGATTTGTACTCTGTGTCTATGAATACAGAATTAATGCATGAATTGACAATACTGTGAATAAATAATATAACTGTTTCCACTTTAAATAATGGATTGAATTGATATTTGAAAATATACACAAAAACTTATATTGATATACAATCATTCATTCCAACCAGTTACACATCTAATTGTATAATTGCGTTATGTTTTATTATAAAGATTGTGTGAGATTTGCTTCAAAAGTGATTATGGAAATCGAAAATAATGTGTTTGGAAAGAAGTCTCATTAAAAACCAGTCAAGAAACCTGGAGGAATACATGTGTTCTGAAGCAGTAAGTGATTGAAAGAGAAACAAATGCCTATAAATTTGTGAATTTGTGGATGAAATATATATCCTATGATGTGCATGAACTGAAGAAATATTAACGAACCAATGTTGAATAAAAATGAACATCAAAATACACACCATGTCCCATAGGAATCTAATTGCATTGATGTTAAACTGGGTCAATTACTGTAGAAATATTAGTATTTGTATGCACATTCACTGAAGTTAGTTTTAAGTACTAGAAAACAAATATGTAGTTCAGGTAAATGAATACTTCTGAGAATAATCTTGTGAAATTTTTATTATAAATCCACATACATGAACATGAATGAATTTCGGTAGTGTATATAAGACACATATATTTCATATTTTGAAAAATCTTGAGAGTGTATATATATATATATATATATATATATATATATATATATATATGTAAACACACACCCAAAACACACACAGAGATATTAAAAAGTACCAATATATAAGCCAATCAATATTCATCATGAAATATATAACATCCACAGATGCAAAATAATTTATTTTACTGAGCATGGACTTATGTACAATGTTGTTCTCCTAGGAAGCTCACACATAGGTTGAATTTTCAGTTCCAACTGCTTTTAGGAGGAGTTATCTTTTCTCACAATTTGTATCTCCAAGTCAGCCAAGTCACAAAAATGTACGTGTGATACCAGGTAGGATTCTATATGTGCATATAAAAATACATGTGCTGAATAGGCTACAGAGAAAGGGCATATAAAAATACATGTGCTGAATAGGCTACAGAGAAAGGGAGACAGGAATTCACGTATTTTTTAACTACAAAAACCCATGGTGAACTATTTTAATTAAAAATTGACTAGATTTATAACACCTACAATTTATCTTGCAAAAGGCAAATCCAACTATACACCATGCCTCCTCTGAACTGTTTGTATTTCACTTCTGTTTGCATTATTTCTCTCCACCATATTAGGGATAGTAGTCAGAGTCTAGTAGGGTATGGGTTAGTGTCAGGGATTCAGTATTTTGAATGTAAAATAGGAAAATGAATCAAATGTGTATGCAAATATGTGCTACACAAAATCTTCCTACTCTCATTCACAACAATACCTTGACACTATCTTTGCCCCAAGTAAGACAAAATAAAAGAAGATGATTTAGAAAATCTGTGAATACATATCAGGAATGGAACATGGTTACGAGTTCACAATATTGGAGGTGGTAGAGGAGTTTTCAAAAGTAAGGGACAGGGTAAATACTGCACAATATGGAGATCTGCCAGCCTAAAGACTTCTGGAGAACCTGCCTCTGAGATTGGCCACTTGAAGTATATGTTGTAGTCAGGACCTATGGCTTCCTTTCTAGTGAGACCACCAAAGCTGGGTCTCCATCTATGTGACCTGCAGAACATGGTTTCTTATTTTCCAAAGAACGTGAGGCAGCAAGGCTAAATTCTCTCTTTGTAAGTAAACTCTTGCCACTGAAGGCTAAGTGTGGCCCCATGTGGACTGTGAAGCCATTTGGTCATCCTCCACTTTTCATGGTGTCCTTGCTGCTGCACTGGGAGTTTGGTATTGGCTTCAGGAAATACAAGGAATTCAACTGGGTCACAGTGCTGGAGGGAGATCTGTCACGTGTTGTGCGTCAGGGTCTGCAGGAGAATGCACCAACCAGGCTTCTATCCCACATAGCTTGCCCCCTTGACCATAGCAACCTGATTCTGAACATTGCCCTGAAACCTCTCCATTCAACAAGATGCCTTTACATACAAGGGTCTGCTGGCTGCACCATGTCAGTTACAAGCCTTTTGGCAGATCCACATGACCCCACCACAGAAGTTTTATCACAGACCTGCAAAACACTGCTCTAGGCCCACTACTCAGCAGACTTTAACTTATTTGCATCATTGTTCTACACCATTTTCATGAAACCCAGTCAATCAAGGCACTGTCTGGTACACTCATGATGAGCAACAGGAAATCCAAAGTGTATCCAGTGTCACCTGGTGATGGGAATTTCAAATTTTTATGATGTTTATCTAGCCATTTTTCAAGGATGAGGTTGGAGGCACTGTGGGATTTAATTCATTCTGGAAACATTAAAAGGTGAGAAAGCCCATTTCAATGAAAGATCTGGAGAACTCTCACAGGCAAGACTTCCCAAAGAGTGGCCAAAAGATCAAATGAAGCCAGGCCCATTGAGGTCTACAATGTGAGGTCCATGTGTGTTTTTACTCTCAACTATGGCTGTCAAGTCTTTCAGAATAAAATCATGTGATATTCTGGCTCAGATTCCCAGTGCTCTGTGGGAAGCCCCCCGGGCCTAGATCTCAGTTTCCAAAGGCCACTACCATGTGTGGCCTCCAAAAATCCCAACACAATTCATGGCAATACATCTCTGCACTCATTTCCAGAACTCAGTCTCTAAGAAGACTCACACCAGAGTTCAAGCCAAGGTGGACCCAGTCATCTCTTCCATCAGCCAAACAAATGACCACAATTAAAACCAAAACACTCCCACATGGCTCTCAACTACTTCCACATAGACACTCATCATAACCTCTGGCTGGAAGTTTCCATGAGGGGTGCAGCTGAAGACAGTATCCAAAATATGCTCCCTACCCTCATTTGTCTAATGTCAGGGTGGCTTGACAACCTATCTGTGAACAAGGAGTGATCAATTAGGCCTGCCATTAATACTGCTCTGCTTCTCCAATTTGAGCCTTATGTCTGTGGGGTTTAGATTCTTTATGTGAATTGGAGTTATGAGAAAATCCAAGCACCTATGGGCTTGCCTCTGCAGGGCTTTGAAAAACTTTTTGAACCAAAGATACCTATTCTCACTTGATGGAAGTCAGGAACCTTACAGAGGAAGGCGAGAGACTTCATCCACAAGACTGCTCTTTTTCCATTTTGGTTTGGGATGCACACATGAGATCTTTCCTTAGATTCATCAGGTGGTGAGAATCTAAGTCACAGCCTCACACAGGGCCAAGAGGCTGATTCAGACACATCCCTTTCCACGGCAATTAAGCAAAGAGCCACAGGTGATGCTCATTATTTTCCATTAGAAAACTGTTTTCTTCAGGTTTCACAAAGGGGTGGACTGAGGCAAAGACCTTCCAGACATTCAGGGCAACGGAACAATAGGTAAACAAAAGGCCAAAATCAGTGTTTCTCCACTGACACTTTACTGGTCACACTGATATCTGAGTTTTCTGAGTTTCTCTCCATTCCCTTCAGCTATCCAGTACAAGGCCATGTTATAGAGTTTGGAGGTGGTACATATCTTTTACACAAAACCATGAGCCTATTCTTGAGAGTGGCCAGAATTCAGGAAGAAAACAGGAACTTAGGAAGATAGCAGGTGTTGCCCATTCATAAGGAAAGCCGTAGTCCATTCATAAATTTGGCAGGATGAATGCTGAGAAGCTTTCTACTAGACAGAACAATTCCATTGATGCATTCTCTTTTCTAATGTCTATAACCACAGACACAGTGGAATACACAAACCCACAACCACACCCACAAAGGCAACTCTTTCCTCCAAGTTGGTCTGTGACTATCCAGAGTGTCCTCTGACTGGTGGGCCATACTATGTTCCCCAAAATTGCTTGTCCTGTCTCAAATCTGCTTTCCTTTGCTAACTCTGTGAAGTAGTCAGGAGTCAGCGGTGAGCCAATACCTGCTTTATCAGGAAAGAATTATCTTCAGAGCTTCCCTGGCATTTGGCCATCCTCACATCAGTAGGTAAGTGCCGCAGCCCGGCTGGCTGGGCAAAATAACCGGGGGGGTGACGAACAACTTGGGTAGACTGATGCAGCAGGAGTGGAAGCCAATTATTGTTGAATAAGAGCGGTATTTATACATTTTACACAACCTATCTAATTAGCATGAAATAGAAACAGCAGTCAAACAATAAGGAATCTCCACACTTAATGGCTCGCTTTTGTTACTTCACAACCACTCCCTCTGGCATTTTGCCAGGCGCCATCCAGACTTTTTTACAGACTCTAACATTTCTCTGGCAAAATAACAGGTGCCAATCTGACTTGTTTACAGACCTTAACAGGTAAGAAGAAAGACTGACTCTGTCTTTGGTAAATTCAAACAAGTGAGACCACTGGGACTGGGATTGGTAATGGCTCTGGGTGCCTGGCTTCCTGGATCCCAAGTTCAGAGACTTTCATCATCAAGGAAGTGAGGTGTGGTCACTTCTTTCAGGAACTGAATGAGGTAACTGCCTTGGCAACCACTTTGTCCTAACAGTTGCTTCCAAGGGTCCCATGAGATGGAGGCTGCCCCTACTTCCTGTGACACTTTCATATGTTAGAATGGTATATCAACCATACGCACCTGGGAAGAGCTTTCCACACAGGCCTGGTTTGGTCTACTCTACATTAAGAAGAGTGAGGCTGATTCAGACACATTCCTTCATCCTACCAGGTTCTTTGCCATGGAGATGTCTTTTGCTCTCTCAGGTCCTTCATAGCTGCCTACATCTTCTCCAGAGATCATTTCTGCATGTACCTTTGATGTTCTCAGGAGGTGGAAGATCCCATACATTCCTGTATTGTAAGACCAACACTGTCGCTGCTCCTCAGTAAAGTTAGATTGAGGGAACAGTTTATGATTAGTGTTATTAACATGTTCGATATGGGTTAGGAACCATTCTGCTGGATGAATAATGGTATTGGAAACCTGTGATATTTATAAGAATATAGAGGTGAAATATATGTATGAAAACAGAAATCTAAGTAAGATTTGAAGCCCAGAACTTCATTTGTCCCTTGATTGGGATACTTAGCGTTGAATTACATTCTGCACAGATGTTTCAGATAAATCGATATACAATGGCATAGGACCTTTCACCTTGGATGATTGAATGTAGAAGAGAACATCCAGTCAAAAAGTGATAGTCGGTAGGATTAGGAAGATAGTCGGTAGGTTTAGGAAGAAGAATGAGTGTAGGATTTGGAACAAAAGTTCTTTAGAACTAGGGTATCGCTAAGAGAGTGAATGTAAATATCAGCACATGTGATGAGGAAGTCACAATGATTAACTGGGGAAAATATGTAGGAAAGCAGATATCAATAGAGACATTACAAAATCAGGCAAAGTATAAAGTGAGTGACAGGATTAGACATTTTCAACATGTTTGAGTTTGAATATATAATCTTTGGAAGAAACAAATATGTAGTCACCAATAGGATTTTCATTTGAGAGCATTAGGCAACCTGGACATGGATGTTTTTAGTAATCCATGTTCACTTTCCATTTAGGTTTTGTACAATCATAAGTGTGACCTTTGCTTTTTGTGTCCAGTATATTACTGTGATAAAATGTATATGGAGATCAGGTGACATGGGTATTTCTTCCACCATTTCTGGGAGCTATATTTTGAGGACGTATAAATTAGTATTGGGGGTACAAAGAGGTGTACCTGTGTCTATGAATATAGAGATAATTTGTGAATAGACTGTACTGTGAATAAATAATATAACTGGTTCCACTTTAAATAATGGATTGAATTGATATCTGAAACTAAGTAAGAAATCTTATATCGATATACAACCATTCATTCCAACCAGTTATACATCTAATGGTAATATTAGTGTTATGGTTTATTGTGACGGGTTTGTGCGTTTTGCTTCAAATGTGATAATGGAAATCGAAAATAATGTTTTTGGGAAGAAGTCTCATGAAAAGAGCAGTTATGAAACATGGAGGAATACATGTGTTCTCAAGCAGGAAGTGATTGAAAGTGAAACAAATGCCTATAAATTTGAGAAATTTTGATGAAACATATATGCTATGATGTGCATAAACTGAAGATAGTAATGTACCAGTGTTGAATAAAAATGAACGTCAAAATACACATCATGTCTCATAGAGTCTACTTGCATTGATGTTCAACTGGGTCAGTTACTGTAGAAATATTAGGATTTGGGGGGGAATTAATAATACAATTTATTTTAGCACTAGCATGCCACAGAATGTAGAGGAAAGATCAATGGATTTTTAGTTATAGCACTAATAATCTAACATTTAGTGACTATTTTGGATAGTCTAGAAATTACATAAGGCTATGTAACATATTTTTTTTATTTAACATTCATCAAAGCTTGGAATTTTTGTAATATTTCTTCTTTTTTCTTTTTTATTTTTTCAGTTGTTGATTGACCTTCATTTTGTTTATTTGTATGTGGTGCTGAGAATAGAACCATGTGCCTCACACATGCTAGAAAAGCATGTTACCTCTGAGCCACAAACCCAGCCCCTCCACTTCTATCTTAACATCATACACTCATGTCCCTCTTCTTTACTCACTTTCTTCCTCATTTTCCCCCTTCTCTCCCTTCCTTTTTGGTTTCCCCTCCATATCTATTTTTCTCTCATGTCATTACAAACAGTAGTATGCTATGAAATTTAAATTTAAGACTGTTTTTTATAGTCATTCTTTTTCTTGAGAAAATTTAAAAATTATAATCACCTGATAGATATATTACAATACATTTATTATACATATGTATCTATATTCATGCATATGCATTACATATATTATATATATATATATATATATATATATATATATATATATATATATATATATATATATATATATTTAAAAGTACTTTGATTTTCCTGTTAGAAATAATATAGACCAAGTCTTTCTTAATTCTCAATTCTTCCATAATTAACATCTTACAGTGAAAATCAAAAAAACATATTTAAGTAAACAGGTATCATTCTTATTTATCAATACTGATAATTTAAAGTTTTATATCACATTAAGCTGTAATGTGGCATATTAACTCTTATGAATTAGAGAAATTTTATTTGAACAACCTATTATTTAAGGACCATATGCACTGACATTTTAAATGGCTTTCTTGTGATTTCAATTTCTATCAATTGTGTATTAATTGCCAAATACTTATTTTAGTACTTTTCATGTTCATAATTGATATAAAGTCAATTGTTTAATTCTTCTTGTAAGTAGTTACTTATTACAGTAGGGACATTTTTAATAATACTACATCTTTATAAGAAAAATGGTACAAATTTATTTTCATGCAAAATTAAGAATAATTGTATGCTCTAGATGTTTGATTGTTGATACATATAACAAAGAGCTTTTGATGAGTCTCTTCCCCAGTAAAACATAAAATGCAAAGATATAGTTAGGTTTGTATGTCCAAATAAAGATAAGAAAAAATACACATTATCAGCTAGAAACTATTAAATAAAAGATGAAAAGAACAATCCAACACATTGTACGAACTTGTCAGATGAGGTAGTATTCTGGAAGAATAGCCTAAGACTAGACCTTGTCCATGACAAAATATTCACGAAAAAAATGAAATATGAAAAGTGTAGAAAATGCTATGAATTTTTAATGAAGTTAGGTGAATTATCCTTTAATCTCAATTTATGTGCATTTTCTGGTAAAATAAATTTGTGATATTCACAAAACAAAGTTTCTGTATAGCAAAATGAATACATCTGAACCCATTTTTAGCTGATTTCTTCCCACTAAATTTTAAACCTTTATTTATTTATTTATTTTTATTGGTTGTTCAAAACATTACAAAGCTCAAGATATATCATCTTTCATACATTTGACTCAATTGGGTTATGAACTCCCATTTTTTCCCCAAATATGAATTGTAGAATCACATCGGTTACACATTCACATTTTTACATAATGGCATATTAGTGACTGTTGTATTCTGCTACCTTTCCTATCCCCTACTATCCACCCTCTCCTCCCCTCCCATCTTCCCTCTCTACCTCATCTGCTATTGTTCAATTCTCTCCATTGTTTCCCCCTCACTTCCCCTCACAACATCTTATATGCAATTTTGTGTAACATTGAGAGTTTCCTACAATTTTCATAAGCTTTCCCTTCTCTCTCCCTTTCTCTCCCCCCATTCGTCTTTGGTTAATGTTAATCTTTTCCTCATGCTCTTCCTCCCTGTTCTGTTCTTATTTGCTCTCTTTATAACAGAGAAGACATTTGGCATTTGTTTTTTAAGGATTGGTTAGCTTCGCTTAGCATAATATGCTCTAATGCCATCCATTTCCCTGCAAATTCAATGATTTTGTCATTTTTTGTGCTGTGTAATACTCCATTGTGTATAGATGCAACATTTTTTTTATCTATTAATCTATTGAAGGGCATCTAAGTTGGTTCCACAGTCTAGCTATTGTGAATTGTGCTGCTATGATCATTGATGTGGCAGTATCCCTATAGTACGCTCTTTTAAGATCCTCAGAGAACATTCCAAAAAGGGTGATAGCTGGGTCAAATGGTGGATCCATTTCCAGCTTTTCCAGGAATATCCATACTTCTTTCAAAATTGGCCTCACCAATTTGCAGTCCCACCAGCAGTGTACAAGTGTATCCTTTTCCCCAAATCCTCGCCAACACTTATTGTTGTTTAACTTCATAATGGCTGCTGATCTTACTGGAGTCAGATGGTATCTTAGGGTGGTTTTGATTTGCATTTCTCAGACTGCTAGAGATGGTGAGCATTTTTTCATGTACTTGTTGATTGATTGTATGTCCTCCTCTGTGAAGTGTCTGTTTAGGTCCTTGGCCCATTTGTTGATTGGGTTATTTGTTATCTTATTGTTTAATATTTTGAGTTCTTTGTATATTTTGGATATTAGGGCTCTATCTGAAGTGTGAGGGGTAAAAATTTGTTCCCAGGATGTAGGCTCTCTATTTACCTCTCTTATTGTTTCTCTTCTTGAGAAAAAACTTTTTAGTTTAAGTAAATCCCATTTGTTTATTCTTGTTATTAACTCTTGGGCTATTGATGTCTTATTAAAGAATTTGGAGCCCGACCCCACAGTATATAGATCATAGCCAACTTTTTCTTCTATGAGACGCAGTGTCTCTGATTTGATATCTAGCTCCTTGATCTATTTTGAGTTAACTTTTGTGCATGGTGAGAGAACGGGATTCAGTTTCATTTTGTTGCACATGGATTTCTAATTTTCCCTGCACCATTTGTTGAAGATGCTATCCTTCATCCATTGCATGTTTATAGCCACTTTATCAAATATAAGAAAGTTGTAATTTTGTGGATTGGTTTCTCTGTCCTCTATTCTATACCATTGGTCCACCTGCCTGTTTTGGTACCAGTACCACACTGTTTTTGTTACTCTTGCTTTGTAGTAAAGTTTGAACTCTAGTATCGCTATACCTCCCGATTCACACTTCTTGCTTAGAATTCCTTTTGCTATTCTGTGTCTTTTGTTTTTCCATATGAATTTCATGATTGCTTTATCATTTCTACAAAAAATGCCATTGGGATTTTGATTGGCATTGCTTTAAACCTGTAGAGAACTTTGGGTAATTTCTCCATTTTGATGAATTTAGTTCTGCCTATCCATGAACAGGGTACATTTTTCCATCTTCTAAGATCTTTTTCTATCTCTCTCTTTAGGGTTCTGTGGTTTTCACTTCTTTTGTTAGGTTGATTTCCAAGTATCTTATTTTCTTTGAGGATATTTTGAATGGAGTGGTTTTCCTCATTTCCATTTCAGAAGTTTTGTTGCTGATATACAGGAATGCCTTTGATTTATGCGTGTTGGTTTTATATCTTTCATTTATTAACTCTAGCAGTTTCTTTGTAGACCCTTTTGGGTCTGTTAAATATATTACCATGTCATCCACAAATAGCGATAATTCAAGTTCTTCTTTTCCTATTTTTATGCCTTTAATTTCTTTTGTCTGTCTAATTGCTCTGGCTAGTATTTCAAGAACTAAATCGAATAGAAGTGGTGATAGAGGGCATCCCTGTCTTGTTCCAGATTTCAGAGGGAATGCCTTCAGTTTTCTCCATTTAGGATGATCCTAGCCTGAGGTTTAGCATATATAGCTTTTACAATGTTGAGGTAAGTTCCTGTTATCCCTAGTTTTTCTAGTGTTTCGAACATAAAGGGATGCTGAACTTTGTTGAATGTTTTACTACATCTATCGAGATGATCGTATGGTTCTTGTCCTTAAGTCTATTGATGTGGTGAATAGCATTTATTGATTTCCGTATATTGAACCAGCCTTGCATTCCAGGGATGAATCCTACTTGATCATGGTGCACAACTATTTTGATATGTTTTTGTATTCAATTCACACGGATTTTATTGAGAATTTTTGCATCCAACTTCATTAGAGATATTGGTCTGTAGTTTTCTATTTTGAAGTGTCTTTGTCTGGTTTTGGGATCAGGGTGATTTTGGACTCCGAGAATGAATTTGGAAGAGCTCCTTATTATTCCATTTCTTGATATAGCTTGAATAGTATTGGTATTAATTATTCTTCGAAGGTTTTGTTGAACTCCGCTGTATACCCATCAGGTACAGGGCTTTTTTTTGATTGGTAGTCTTTTGATGGCTTCTTCCATTTCTTTCTTTGTTTTTGGTCTGTTAAAATTGTGTGTGTCTTCTTGACTGAATATGGGCAGATCGTATGACTTAAGAAATTTATCGATATTATAACTATCTTCTATTTTATTGGAATATAGGATTTCAAAATACTTTCTAATTATCTTCTGTATTTGTGTACTGTCTGTTGTGATATTGCCTTTTTCATTCCGTATGTTAGTAATTTGAGTTCCCTCTCTTCTTCTCATCCTTAGCATGGCTAAGGGCCTGTAAATCTTATTTATTTTTTCAAAGAATCAACTTTTAGTTTTATCAATTTTTCAATGTTTTTTTTTGTTTCAGTTTCGTTGATTTCTGCTCTAATTTTAATTATTTCTTGTCTTCTACTACATTTGCTGTTGTTTTGCTCTTCCTTTTCTAGGTTTTTGATGTGTACTGTGAGTTTATTTATTTGTTGTTTTATTCTTTTTTTGAGGAAAGAACTCCAAGAAATGAATTTCCCTCTTAAAACTGCCTTCTTTGTGTACCATAGATTCCAGTATGTTGTGTCTGTATTGTCATTTGATTCTAAGAATTTTTTTATCTCCTCCTTTATGTCTTCTGTAACCCATTGATCATTCAGTAGAATATTGTTCATTTTACATGTGATGTAGGATTTTTCCTTCCTTATATTCTCATTGATTTCCATTTTCATTCCATTATGATCAGATATGGTGCATGGTATTATCTCCACGCCTTTATATTTACTAAGAGTTGCCCAATGGCATAATATATGGTCTAACTTGGAGTAGGATCCATGTGCTGCTGAGAATAAAGTGTATCCACTTGATGATGGTTGATATATTCTATATATGTCGGTTAAGTCAAGGTTATTGATTGTGCTGTTGAATTCTATAGTTTCTTTATTCAGTTTTTTATAGAGGATCTGTCTAATGGCGAGAGCGGTGTGTTGAAGTCACCCATAATTATTGTTTTGTAGTCTATTTGACTCTTGAACTTGAGGCGAGTTTTTTTTATGAGCGTTGCAGCTCAATTGTTTGGTGCATACCAATTGATAATTGTTATGTCTTGTTGGTGGATGGTTCCTTTTAACAATATATAGTGTCCTACTTTATCCCTTTTGATTAACGTAGGTTTGAAGTTGATTTTATATGATATGAGTAGGGCCACTCCTGCTTGCTTCCGAGGGCCATGTGAGTGGTATGATTTTTCCCAACCTTTCACTTTCAGCCTGTGTATGTCTTTACCTATCAAAAGAGTCTCCTGAAGGCAGCATATTGTTGGATTTATTTTTTTGATCCAGGTTACTAGCCTATGTCTCTTGATTGGTGAGTTTATATTTTTAACATTTAAGGTTACAATTGAAATATGATTTATACTTCCAGTCATGTTTATTTATTTATTTATTTTAATTTGGGTAGTTTTTACTTTTTGGTTATTTTCTTACCCCTTTACTGAGATACCTCCCGCTGTTAGTTTTGGGCACTATTTTTCAATTCCTCTTCTTGTAGTATTTTGCTCAAAATGCTTTGCAGTGCTGGTGTTCTGTCTGCGAATTCTTTTAGCTTTTGTTTATCAAGAAAGACTTAATTTCATTGTCAAATCTGAAGCTTAATTTTGTTGGATACAGTATTCTTGGTTGGAATCCATTATTTTTCAGTGTTTGAAATACATTGTTCAAAGATCTTCTCGCTTTCAAAGTCTGTGATGAAAAATCAATTGTTAACCTAATTGGTTTACCCCTGAATGTTATCTGCCTACTTTCTCTCATAGCTTTTAATATTCTCTCCTTGTTCTGTATGTTGGCTATCTTCATAATTATATGTCTTGGAGTTTGTCTATTATGGTTTTGAATGTTTGAGGTCCTGTAGGCTTCCAGGATATGGCAATCCATTCCATCTTTCATCTCTGGGATGTTTTCTAGAATTATTTCATTTAATATGTTGTCCATTCATTTGGTTTGAATCTCTATGCCTTCTTCTAACCCGATGACTCCCAATTTTGGTTTTTTTATGACATCCCATATCTCTTGAATAATTGCTCATGGGATTTAAGCATGTTTTCTGTGTTGACTATATTCTTTTCAAGTTGACAAACTTTGTCTTCATTATCTGATGTTCTGACTTCTACTTGATCTAGTCTATTTGAAATATTCTTGTTTGAGTTTTTAATTTGGTTTATAGTTTCCTGCATTTCTAGAATTACTGTATGATTTTTTAAAAGATCTCTATCTCCTGGTAAACCTTGTTCTTTGCCATTTGAATTTGGTTGTTTAATTCATTTTCAAAATATACTTTTATTTCTTGGACTTGCTGCCTCATGTCTTCTCTATTATTCCTTTCCATCTGAGTTAGGTATGACTTAAGTTTTTTCCCTATCCCTGTTTCTGATTCTTCTAGGTTCTCCTGTAGTATTAAGTTGTCCTTCATTGTTTCTACACTTTTTTTCCCCTTGTTTTTTCATGATGTTCACGTTATTTTCTGGCTCTATTTGATTTCTGTGTTTCTGCTCTCTTCTATAGATTTGTTATGGGTTTATATATCTCTGTTTTCTCTCCTTTGTGTTGCTAGACTATGCCTGCTTAAGTGGATTTCGCTGTTAAGGAATTCTGACAGCCGAGCTCCAGTGATGTCACCTCTCTGCTGTGGTGGGCCCCAGGCTCCTTGCCAGAGTGTCCGAATTGGGGGGGTGGACTGGATTGTCTCTTATTGGTTTCAGCTCCCGGTCGCTGGCATGCCGGCAGTCTCCAGCCACCCAGTAGCGCGGGCAGTGGATGGGCTGTCGCCGGCGGGTGGGTGATCTCTAGCCACACAGTTGCGCGTTCGGTCGTCGGCAGGCGAGCGTTCTCCAGCCGTCAAGACATGCCGTCAGCAGGTGGGCTGGCGCCGGCAGGAAGGTGGTCTCCAGTTGTCCAGTCACACTGGCATCGGTCTGGCGTTCTCCAGCCACCCAGTCAGGAGGGTCTGGCCTCTAGTCCCCTGGTTTATCCTGCTAGTCCTGATTTCTCCTGCTAGACCAGATTTCTCCTGAGTGATGCTTCTCAGCAGCTCAAACTGTTCTCCGGGTCTGCCGTTTGTTGGGTGGGGAGGGTGTCTATTGTGAACCCTGGAACTCTATTGTTTTAATATTTTCCGCTTACCCCTCGCCCCGCACTGGCTAGACAAGTTTCATTTTTGCTGCTGATGGGAAGGGGAGATGAAGGTCAGGTGCCTCTAGTTTTCCCCCAGTCTTTATGCAGACTTGCTCTGATTATCCCTCCCCCAAAAGCCTAGGAGAGATTTTATGCGAATTTTCCTCTGTATGTGAGATGAGCTGAGAAACACACACCTGTTTTATTGTTGCAATCTGTCTGGGAGTGGTGGTGGTTACTTCAGCTCTCCAAGATGGTGGCTGCTGGTTTCCTTTGTGGAGTTTCCACTTTGGGGGATAGAAATGTACTGCTAACTTTCCCGTCTGAAATCCCAAATTCAGCTGGGGGCTCAGTGGATGCTCAGCCAGAAGGATTCCACAGAATCTGCAGCAACGTTTCTCCCTGCTTGCTGGTCGCTTCTCGGTGGTGCCTCACCATTTGTAGACACGGGGCAGGTCACGCGGATCAATCAGAATGGATCTCCGGTTGCACAAGTGGCTTGTGTTTGAGACTCAATTACCGGACCTCGGTGGTGGAAATCATTCTTCTAGATTTCGGTAAACACCCATTTTCTTGTAAGATCCTAACAAGATAGTTTTTCATCGTTCTAACTCGTTATTCACCTGTGCAGTGGCAGGGTACACTGGGTGTGATACACTGTCTTCACAGTCATCTTGCAATGCCGAAATATTAGGATATGGATGCACCATTTACTGAAAACTGTTTCAGTACTAGGAAAAAATATGTATTTCAGGTGGATGAATATTTCTGAGAATAATTTTTTAAAAAGTGGATTATAAATCCACATACATGAATATGAATGAATTTAGGGAGTGCATAATAAGACACAAATATTTCATATTTTGAAAAATCCTGAGAGTATATATATATATATATATATATATATATATATATATATATACACATATACACACACACACACAGACATTAAAAACTAGCAATATATATGTCAATTGAAATTCATCATGAAATACATATCATCCACAGACCCAAAAATATTCATATACTTAACATGGATTTATGTATAATGTTGTTCAACTAGGAGGCTTACACATAGGTTGAATTTTCAGTTCCAACAGCATTTAGGAGGAGTGATCTCTTCTCAAAATTTGTTTGTGCCAAGTCAGTCACCTCACAAAAATGTACGTGTGATACCAGGTACGATTCTATATGTGCATATAAAATTACATGTGCTGAATAGGCTACAGAGAAAGGAAGACAGGAATTTACATATTTGTTAACTTTCAAAACACACGGAGAACTATTTCAACAAAAAATTGACTAGATTTATAACTTCTAACCTATATAATGCAAAAGGCAATTCCAACTATACACCATGCCTCCTCTGAACTGCTTGTATTTCTATTCTGTTTGAGTTTTTATTCTCTATCATATTACGATTAGTAGTCAGAGTCTAGTAGGGTAGGGGTTAGAGTCAGGGATTCAGTATTTCGAATGGAAAATTGGAAAATGAATCCAATGTGTATGCAAATATGTGCTACACAAAATCTTCCCACTCCTTCAGAACAATGGCTTGACATTATCTTCGCCCCAAGTAAGACATAATTAGAGGAGAAGAGTTAGAAAATCAGTGAATACTTATCTGGAATGGAATATGCTAAGGAGTTCACTACCTTGGAGGTGGTAGAGGAGTTTCCAAAAGTAAGGGACAGGGTGAACACTCCACAAACATGGAGCTCTGCTGGCCTAAAGACTTCTTGAGAAATTGCCTCTGAGTTTGGGCACTTGAAACATATGTTGTTATCAGGAGCTTTAGCTTCCTTTGTAGTGAGATCATCAAACCTGGATCTGCACCTATGTGACCTGTAAAACATAGTTTCTTATTTTCCAATGAACATGAGGCAGCAGTCCTGAATTTGATCTTTGTAGGTAAACTGTGGCCACTGGGTTCTAAGTGTCTCCCTGTGTGGACTGTGAAGCCATTTGTTCATCCTCCAATTTTCATGGTGTTTCTTGCTGCTACAATGGGAGTTTGGTATTTGCTTCATGAAATACACGGAGTTCAACTGGGACACAGTGCAGGAGGGAGTTCTGTCACGTGTGGTATTTCAATTTCTGCAGGAGAATGCACCAACCATGCTTCTATATCACATAGCTTGCCCCATTGACCATAGCAAATCGATTCTGAACATTGCCCTGAAACCTCTCCAAATAACAAGATGCCTTTACTTAGAAGGGACTGCTGGCTGCATCATGTCAGTCACAAGCCATTTGGAAGCCAATGGCAGATCCACATGGCCCCACCACAGATGTTTTATCACACACCTGCCTACCACTGCTCTAGGCCCACTAATCATCAGGCTCCAACTTATTGGCATCTCTGTTTTACACAATTTTCATTAAAACCAGTCAATCAAGGCAGTGTCTGTTATACTCATGATCAGCAACAGGAAATCCAAAGGTTCTCCTGTGCCAGCTGGTCATGGAAATTTCAAAAATTTCATGGTATTTTTCTAGCCATATTTCAACAATGAAGGTGGAGGCACTGTGAGTTTCAGTTCATTCCAGAACCATTAATGTTGACGAAGCTCATTTCAATGAAAGCTCTGGAGAAATCTCACAGGCAATGCTTCCCAAAGAATGGCCAAAAGGTCAAATGAAGCCAGGCCCATTGAGTTCTACAATGTGAGGTCCATGTGACTTTTGACTCTCAACTATGGCTGCCAAGTCTTTCAGAAGAAAATTATGTGATATCTTGGCTGTGATTCCCAGTGCTCTGTTGAAAGCCACCCTGGGCCTTGATCTCAGTTTCCAAGGGCGACTCTCATGCATGGCCTCCTAAAATCCCAACACAATTAATGGCAATACTTTTCTGAGGTCAGTTCCAGAACTCTGTCTCTAAGGGGAAAAACACCAGAGTTCATGTCAAGGTGGACCCAGTCATCTCTTCCAATCACCACACTAACAACCACAATTAAAACCAAAACAATCCCACATGGCCCTCATGTTCTTTTATATAGACACTCATCATAACCTATCGCTGGAAGTTTCCACTAGGGGCGAAGCCCAAGACAGTCTCCTAAATAATCTCTCTTGCCCCTAATTTGCCTAAATTCAGGGTGGCCTGGACACCATTCCTGTGAACCAGGAGTGTTCAAATAGCCCTGCTGTTAATACTTCTCTGCTTCTCCAATTTGAGGCGTATTGACTGTGCAGTTTGGATTCTTTATGTGAATTGTAGTCACGGGAAAACTCAAGCAATTTAGGGCTTTGAAGAAATGATTTGGCCCAAAGGATCCCTATTCTAACTTGATGGAGGTCAGGAACCTCACAGAGAATGGGGAGAGACTTCATCCACAATAACTGCACTTTTGGCCATTTTTGTTTTGGATGCACACATGTGATGTTTCTTTAGATTCTTCAGGGATTGAGAATCTAAGCCACGGCCTCACACAGGGCCAAGAGGCTGATTCAGACACTTCCATTATCAAAGGAATTAAGCAAAGATCCACAGGTGATGTCCATTCATTTCCATTTGAACCTGTTTTCTTCAGGCTTCACAAACGGATGTCTTGAGGCATAGACCTTCCTGACATTCAGGGCAACAGAACAATAGGTAAGCAAAAGGCCCAAAGCAGGGTTTCTCCACTTAGACTATCATGGTCACACTTATATCTGAGTTTTCTGAGATGCTCGACATTCCCTTTAGCTATCCAGTACATGGCCATGTCACAGGGCTTGGAACTGCTACATATCTTGGACACAAAACCATGAGCCGATTCTGGAGAGTAGCCAGAATACATGAAGAATGCAGGAATTTTGGAAGATACCACATGTTGCCCATCGATCAGGCAAGCTGAAATCCATTCATAAATTCGGCAGGATGAATGCTGGGAAGCTTTCTGCTAGACAGGAGACAACAATTGATGCATTCAGTTTTCTAATATCTAAAACCATGCACATAGTGGGATACACAGACATAGAAACACTTGCTTGCCAAACGACTTACTATAAACAGTTCACTCCAAACCAAACAAACCGCCTTTCCTACCTATTCTCAGAACATGAGACAAAACCACAAACCCACACCGACAACCACAGAGGCACCACCTTCTACAAAGTATGTCTGTGACTATTCAGAGTGTCTTCTGACTGGTGGGCCAACTTATGTTCCCCGGAAAACACCAACTCTGTGAACTTGTCAGGAGCCAGCGGTGAGCCACTATCTGCTTTCTCAGGAAAGGCCCCTCTTCTGAGTTTTCCTGGCAGTTGGCCATCCTCATATCTGAAGGTACCATGAAAGACTGACTCTGTCCTTGGTAAATCCAAACAAGTGAGCCCACTGGGACTAGGACTGGGACAGGCTCTTGGTACCTTGCTTCCTGGATCCCAAGTACCGAGAGTTCCATGACCAAGGAAGTGAGGTGAGGTCACTTCCTTCAGGAACTGAATGAGGTCACTGCTTTGGCAACCACTTTGTCCTAACAGTTGCTTCCAAGGGTCCCATGAGATCGAGGCTTCTCCTACTTCCTGTGACACTTTCACAAGTTAGAATGGTATATGAACCATAGGCACCCAGGAACAGCTCTCCAAACAGGACTGTTTGTGTCCATCTTCTCTACATTATGAACAGAGAGGCTGATTCAGACACAACCCTTCATCCTGACCAGGTTGTTTGCAATGAAAGATGACGTTTGCTCTCTCAGGTCCTTCATGGCTGCTTACATCTTCTCCAGGGATCACTTCTTCATGGACCTTTGAGTTTTACAACAGGTGGAAGATTCTCTACATTCCTGTATTGTAAGACCAACTTGGTCCCTGCTCTTCTGTAAAGTTAGATTGAGGGAACAGTGTATGGTTAGGGTTAATAACAGGTTTGATTTGGGTTAGGAATTATTCTAATTGATGAATAATGGTATTGGGAACCTGTGATATTTATAAGAATATATAGGTGAAATATAAGTATGAAAACAAAAATCTAGGTAAGATTTGAAGCCCAGAAGGGCATTGCGCTATTGATTGGGATACTTAGCTTTGATATACGTTCTGCACAGGTGTTTCAGATAAATCGATAATCAATGGCATAGGACCTTGTACCTTGGATGATTGAATGTAGAAGTGAACATCCACTAGAAAAGGGATAGTCGGTAGGATTAGGAAGATATTCGATAAGTTTCAGAAGAAGACTGAGTACAGAATTTGGACCAAAAGTTCTTTAGCAATAGTGTATCGGGTAGAGAGTGAATGTAAATGTCAGCACACGTGAAGGGTCAGTCACAATGGTGAACTGGGGAAAATATTTAGGTAAGCAGACATCAATAGAGACATTAGGAAATCAGGCAAAGTATAAATTGAGTGATAGGATTAGACATTTGCAGCAGGGTTGAGGTTCAAAATATAGTCTTAAGAAGAAACAAATATGTAGTCACCAATAGGATTGACATTTGAGAGCATTAGGCACACTGGACATGAATGTTTTCAGTAATCTATGCTCACTTTTCATTTAGGCTTTGATAAAATCATAAGTGTGACCTCTTCTTTTTGTGTCCAGAATATTACTGTGATAAAATGTATATGTAGATTAGGTGACATGAGTATTTCTTCCACCATTTCTGGGAGCAACATTTTGAAGATGAAAAAAATAGTATTGGGGTTACAAATAGATGTACTCTGTGTCTATGAACATAGAGATAATTTATGAATAGACGATACTGTGATTAAATATTATAACTTGTTCCAACTTTAAATATTCGATTGAATTGATATCTGAAAATAAACAGAAAATCGTATATTTATATGCAATCATTCATTCCAACCAGAAATACATGTAATGGTAATATTAGGGTTATGGTTTATCATGAAGAGTGTGTCAGTTTTTCTTCAAAATGATTATGGAAATCGAAAAAAAAAAGCATTTGGAAAGAAGTCTCATGAAAAAACAATCAAGTAACCTGGAGGAATACATGTGTTCTGAATCAGGAAATGATTGAAAGTGAATCAAAATCCTATAAATTATTGAAGTTGTTGATGAAATATATATCCTATGATGTGTATAAACTGAACAAATAGTAATGTACCAGTGTTGAATAAAATGAACTTCAACATAGACATCATATCCAAGAGGAATCTAGTTGCATTGATGTTAAACTGGGTCAGTTACTGTTGAAATATTAGGATTGTATGCACCACTCACTGAAGTTAGTTTTCAGTAATAGAAAACAAATATGTAATTCAGGTGGATGAATATTTCTGAGAAAAATATTGTGAAAAGTTGATTATAAATCCACATACATGAACATGAATGAATTTAGGTAGTATATGTAAGACACATATATTTCATATTTTGAATTATTTGGAGAGTGTATATATATATATATATATATATATATATATATATATATATATATATATACCCCCCCCACACACACACACACAACACACACACCCAGACAATAAAATGTAGCAATATATATGCCAATCGAAATTCATCATGAAGTATATATCATCCACAGATGCAAAAATATTTAATTTACTGAACATGGATTTATGAATAATGTTGTTCTACTAGGAGGCTCACCCATAGGTTGAATTTTCTGTTCCAACAGCGTTCAGGAGGAGTGATCTCTTCTCACAATTTGTATCTTCCAAGTCAGCCACCTCACAAGAATGTACATCTGATACCAGGTAGGATTCTATATGTGCATATAAAAATACATGTGCTGAATCGGCTACAGAGAAAGGGAGACAGGAATTCACATATTTGTTAACTTTAAAAACACATGGAGAATTATTTCAATTAAAAATTAACTAAATTTATAACACCTACCCTATATCATGCAAAAGGCAAGTGCAACTATACACCATGCCTCCTCTGAACTGCTTGTATTTCTATTCTGTTTGGGTTATTTTTCTCCATCATATTAGGATTTGTCATCAGAGTCTAGGATGGTATGGGTTAGTGTCAGATGGCCCGGCTGGCAGGACACATCAACTTGGCTGTCGATCCTAGTTGGGGAGGAATGAAGGGACAAGAGACACGAGAGATGACAGCAAGACAGGAGTTCTGATCATGCTGCAAACTTTTATTATTCTCAGAGGGTATTTATATGCTGCGGATGGGAATGCTCTCTTATCGGCAGTTGCTGGATGTCTTCACAGGGTGAGATAACGTCAGGATGTTTCAGGTAGACAGATGGTAGCCGGATGTCAAAAGGAGATAGATGGCTGTGGGATGTCTCCCAGGCAGGTTGTGTCCCAGGGGGCTGTTTCTTGTGTCAGTCTATTTTTTGAAGGAGAACTTCTTCTAGCCCCTGACATCTCCCCTTTTGTTATATAAAATATTCGACCATACCTTACAGGCCATGGATTTAGGGGGTGATAGTGGCTCTGTTTCTCTAGGATGCCTTAGAATATCTCCTGATTTGAGCGAGCATCTTTCCTAGGAGATTTTGTGTTGGCTTTGGCATGTTTTTGGAGGAGACGTCTTTGAGGGGATAGCATGCCAACCGCCATGCACCAGAGCGTGTCATTCAGAGGTCTTGTGTTTGGGGATCCGTGGATCCATCCTCCTGCAGTCCTTCCTGGACCCTCCGTTATTATGGCCTAACGTGCTCATTCCAAGGGTGTGTCCTCCCCCAAGCGGAGGGGCCCATGGAGAATGAACCCTTATTGCAAGGGTAGAAGATGGTTGCTCAGAGCTGTTACTTATAGTTTTCTGTAAGAATGAGAGATCTGTGGGGATGTAAACTTAATAAGCCTGTGAGAAGGGTTGAACATTCTTTTAAATGTTGGCAGTGCTGTCTTCCATCTCCAGACCATGATAGTGGACCTGTATGGGCTTAGAAACCAAAATATTAATCTGTTCTTTAATAAATTGTACCAGCCTCTTTATAATGCAGGGGCCTATGGACACCATTAAAAGTAAACCCAACAAAGGGACTAATAGGGGAAGAAGGTAGGGTAGAAATACATTATGCCCAATCCAGAGGGGATTTTCAAATAGTTCCCTTTGTCTCTTTTCTGGATCTTCTTGAAGCTGCTTAATTTTAATGCGTACTATGCCTGATTTATTGGCATAAAAGCAGCATCGTTCCCCTAAGGCTAAGCAAATACCTCCCTGGTTAGCTGTCAGCAAATCTAAGCCTCGTCTGTTTTGAAGGAACACTTCTGCCAGGGAATTTATTTGGTCCTGCAAATCTTTAATGGTTCCTGATAAAGTTTGTACATAATTTATAAGTTGTTGAGACAGGCGATGGTAAGAGTGAATAGCCGTGCCTAAGCCACTGTACCTGTGCCCACAGCAGCTGTAATTCCAAGGCTGGCAATGAGTGGTAAAGCCTGTATTGCCCACCTATGTCTTTTGACTATAGTGTCTAGGCTAGAAATTGGTAGAGGTTCATCTCCTGGGACAATAGTTATATCAGGGAGTAATAAAGCAAGAACACAACCAATGGTCCAATTCGCTGGAAGCGTGGGAAGGCCGAGTTTCCTCCACACATAAAAACTGTGCCATTGGAGGGAAAAAGAGATGGGGTGGGTGAGGAATAATTTTATACTGTTGAGCAATTTCCAAAGGAAGTAAGTCGAACATCAATATCATAGGTATTATTCTGCATCGCGCCTAAAAGAAATAATGTAAAAGTGCCTATAGGCTGTACTTTAAAGGGAAATCCGGGTTGGCATGTATTATCATTGTCCATGATGGAATTAATAGGAACTGCCATAGGCATAATTGCCCCAGGTGTCATGCAGAGCCAGCAATCACCAGCAAGGGTGGGGTTCGAATTATTAAGCTAGGAGAATGTAGTTTGCAAAATATCTAATATTGGTATCTAAACCTGGGAACTGGGATTTAGGCTACATTAAGGGATGATATGTGAGCTCAGGGATTTGGGGTTTCAAAAGTTTGATTATCTGAGGATGCTTGACAGAATAAGTGGGTCCTCCACCATCAGAGACCCCTGTAGGGGCCTTAATGGGCCAGTAGGAAGGTTTTCCGACAGTGCCTTGGCACCCAGCTGACTGTAGCTTGGTGTATTTGCCATCTCCTCCATGGTCAAAGAGAATGGGGGTATAATGAATAGTGGTCCCCCTGCTGCATGAGTTTTAGTTAGGGAGGCTTCAAAAAATTGTTCTCCCTGTTTATTAACACAAAGTGAAGCCAACGCATTACAAGAGACATGCATCGCCTGGGTATGCGTACAAGTTGCAGAACAATTTTGGAGAGCTTTACTTGTACTAGGGGGAATAATCTTTGGCTTGTTAACACATACCCATTTAGGCTGATGAACTCCTCCGAGATTATGGTCAACCTTGGCACGGAGGTAAATCACCTTAGTCATGCAGTCAGCAGTCTGCGTCCAACTAGTGGGAGCCTCAGTCCAAAATCCTCCTTTGCATTCACGGGGGGGGGGGGCAAAAAGGTACTCCATGATGTTGGAAATTGGAGGTCCAAGGCCTCCGTGTTCAAACCTGTTCAGCAGAAGTGACTTAAGCAGGATCCTCGCACAGATTGTTGGCTGTATCTGAAATGGAGGAAAATTTGTCCTCAGGGGGAGGGCCTCCGTCCCTGGGTTGAGGTAAGTAATTTACCTGTTTAACCAGGCATTCTGGTAACCATCTTGGGGATGCTTGCTCTTGGTCCAAAACACAAGCTGAGTCTCATCCCCTGATGAGGATAGGATCTGGGCGTTTTCATTTATTTGTAATGGGATTGCACCACATAACAGGTGAGCGAACAGAATTGGACGAAGGATGCCAGTGTCTGTCTGTGGCCAAATGGCCTTCACTGTCTAAGGTAAGAAAAATAAGGGCAAATAATGCATGGTTAAGGCGATCCCTGGGAGTGATAAATACAAGGGCGGAAGCCTTAAGACGGGATAGCCAAGTCTTTAAGCTAAGCTGGGCAAGTTCCACATGCCTTGGCCCTGAGAGTTGTATGGAATTTCAGTAGTATGACAAAATTGCAAGGTAGCACAAAACTGTTTAAACTTGGCACTGGTATATGCAGGACATTTATCTGTTTTAATATGTATTGGTTTACCCATTACGAAAAAGGCTGAAACAAGATGAGAAAGGACATCTTTGGTAGCCTCTCCAGAATGTGGTGATGCAAAACTAAAGCCGCTGAAGGTATCTATAAAAACGTATATATATTTGGTTTTTCAAAATTCAGGAAAATGAATAACATCCATTTGCTAAACCTGATTGGGCTGTAATCCTCGGGGGTTAACTCCCAAGTGTTGAATGGGGAGGGAGACAGTGCAACCAGGGCATGCTTTTACTATTTCTCATGCATGTTGCCTGGTAATTTTCCAAAGTAATCGATGGCTCTGGGAATTTAGATGGTGAAGATTTTGTAACTCCATGGCCTTTTGAATGGAGCCAACAAAAATTGGAAAGATGGAACGTGTTGCTGCATCAGCTTGGGCATTACCTTGTGTTAGAGGGCTCAGAAGGTCAGAGTGTGTCATGATGTGTCCTAAGGAAAATGCATGTTTTCTGGCCTGAATTAGCTGCTGAAGCTGGTGAAACAGAAAGGGGGAATTGGAAGAAGCCATAATGGTGGGTGAAATCTCCAGCAGGGGCACAGAAAGAGCAATGTAGGCACTGTCTGTATAAATATTAACAAGATTATCAAAAAAACTTTAAGAAAACTTGTGTTATTGTGAACAATTCCACAAACTGAGCTGACTGTTAGACAGTATCAAAGGTGGTAGGCTTGTTATTGACAACAAAGACTGCACGGCCATTACTGGAACCATCTGTAAAGACAGTAAGTTCTTGAGGAATGGGAGCCTTTTGAGTAATTTTGGGAAAAATAAATGAATGTAACTGGACAAAATTTAAAACGGGGTCATTGGGGATGTGGTTATGAATTGTTCCCAAAAAGCCTGATAGGGCAATACCCCATTGATCCATGTCTCTAGTGAAAATTGTAGTAAGGGTTTGGTCCTTAGTATATGGAATTAAAATATTATCAGGGTCTTTGCCAAAATGTTGTCGAGAAAGCAAACGACCTTTAAAAATAAGAGAAGCTACCTGAGCAAGATAAACAGTAATAACCTTGGAGGATGTGGTGGATACAAGGACCAAAAGCAAAGGGCAGCCTTTATTTTTAAAATGTGGATCTCGCTGCCAAAATATTCCTGTGGGTGTATGAGGAGTGTGGAAAATAACCAGAACCAGAGGAAGGTTATAAGAAATTTGTGTAACAAACTTTTGGGCAATGGCTTCTGTGGCTTGGTTTAATGCATGTCATGCCTCGGGAGTAAGCTTTTGAGGGGAGGAGGTGTGGGAATCACCTATCAAAATATCATTAAGGGGCAAAAGTACACAAGTGGGTAATTTTAAATATGTTCCTAGCAATTGAATATCCCCCAGTAATATTTGAAAATCATTAAGTGTGTGAAGATGGTCCACACATAGTTGTATTTTAGGAATTTGGATCTGATTATCTTGAAGTTTAAGGCCCAAATAGGTATAAGGGTCCTGTGTTTGAAACTTATCTGGAGCTATCTGTAGTCCCAAGGTAGTGAGGTTTTGTAAAAGTCCAAGTAACAATTATTAAGGTCATGGGTATTAGGTGAAGCAATTAACAAATCATCCATATAATGTAAAATATAATTTTGTGCTCATCGCTCTCTCACAGGGTCTACTGCTTGAGCAACGTGTTTTTGGCAAAGACTAGAGCTGTTGGCCATACCTTGGGGAAGAACCTTCCATTGAAATCTCTGCATAGGGCCCTGAAAATTAATGTGAGGGAGACTAAAGGCAAAATAGGGTCTATCCTCAGGATGTAAAGGAATGGTAAAAAAGCAATCTTTTAAGTCAATAACCATTTTACAATAGTTTTTTGGAATCGCCACTGGTGTGGGAATGCCTGGCTGTAGTGCTCCCATCGGGCACATAACTTTATTAATGGCACACAAATATTGTAAAAGGCACCACTTGCCTGATTTTTTCTTGATAATAAAAATAGGAGTAATCCATGATGAGGTTGAGGGCTTTACATGGCCGGCTGCGAGCTGTTCCTGCACTAACGTGGAGGCAGCCTCCAATTTTTCTTGGGTAAGGGGCCACTGATCCACCAACACAGGAGTCTGAGTCTCCCAAATAATTTTATCTGCATGGGGTACAGGAGGGTCAGGGACTGACACTAAAAATCTGAATACACAAGTCCACATGTATTTGTTTTTGTATGGGTTGTATAGGCTCCACCAGTCCTTGTTTCAGTATCCCCAGGCCTGTACCAGGAACAAAATTCATAGGAAGCATTTGATGAGTCACCATGGAATTGGGACTGGCGAGAATAACTTCCAATAACTCAAAATATCTCCTCCCTATACGTTAACAGGGAGGTCAGAATCAACGAAAGGAGTGACAGTTGACTTATTACCATCTTTATCAGTGCAGCTAATAGACCTAGAGCTGACCAGAGGAATTTTTTATTTTCCTATCCCTTTAAGGTCAGTCAAGGATGGAGTGAGGGGCTAACCTGATGGCTTGTATTTTTGAGAAATAATTGTGGCATCAGCTCCAATATCTAGAACTCCTTGGAATTCCTTTTTTTCAGTAAGTAAGGTAAGGGTGGGTCTATTGTGAGAAATGGGCTGAACCCAATACACATCAGAGAAGCCCAAGAAGGCAGTCCCGCGAGGTAGGTTTGGGTTTTGGAAATGCCTCCTGAATCCAAGGGAAGGAGAATTAATTGTGCAAGTCTTGTTACTGCTGGGATGGCGGCAACTCCATTAATAGCAGTGGCCAGTATTTTTATTTCTCCAGTGAAATCATTATCATTAATGCCAACGAACACCTGAACACCTTGTATGGTAGTGGAGGCTCTTCCAAGATTAAGGGCACATGTATGAGATGGAGGGGGACCCATAATTTCATTGGGTATTATCTGGGGCCCTTGAATTGGGTCTAATATTGTATTTGTGGCAGCACAGAGGTCCAATTTTGTGCTGCCTGGGGTGGCTAGTTGGAGGGAGGCAATTGTGGAGAAGGATTTTGTGGTAGGTTGCGAGTTTAGGAGGGAACAAACTTTATTGCTCCTGTGTTTGTCGTGGGGGATGTTGTGGCCGGGGGCTGGCCCCGCAGGGAGTTTCCCGAGAAGTAGGAAGAAATAGGCTGTCTGAGGGCATTTGTCTTAGATCTACACTCACTGGCCCAGTGATGACCTTTACCACTTCTATGGAAAAGGGTAGCTGGGGGCGGTTAAGCCCCAGTTTGAGGAGACGCTATTCCTAGGCTTTGTTTGCCTGTGGGACACTCACATGCAAAATGGCCAGGTTGTTTACAAGTAAAGCAAGTACGTGAGCCAGGATTGTGAAAGGCCTTGGTAAAGGCGGTCCCTAAAGCCAGACCCATGGCATGGGCTGCACCCACGTCTGCACAGAGTCTAATAACTTCAGAAAGTTTCCCTTTATCCTTATGTGGTTGAAGAACATTCTGACATGCTGGGTTGGCATTTTCAAAGGCAAGATGTTTTACATAGGTGCTTTCACCTTCGCTTGGTAAATCCTATAGGCTGTGGCAGGGTCCTGAGAGGTCACGGGTGTTCTGAATGGTAGAGAGCTGCTTCCTTCTCCAAGATAGCGTCCTCCCCAGGGGTCAATGTGTCTCTGGGATTTAAAACTGGATAAAGGTGGTTTTTAATCATTGGAGCCTTATTAATTAGGGTCGTATTTTGAGGGGGACCAGGAAGGTTCTCAGGGTCCTGGGAAGACTGAGAAGGTTCTATGTCTATACTAATGATGGGCATGCAGAGGGGGGACGAGAGGTCTTTTGCATAATCTCTTCCCCAATCCTGACAAGTTGTAAGGTACCATTGTCAAAGCGAAAACTTTTAAGAATTTCATTAATTAAGTTCCAGTAAGAAAAGGTGGGAACTGGCATTTTTTCTGGGCCAAATGATTCATAATAATCTTTTAAACAGTCTCCTACTCTAAGCCATTTTTGCCATCAATGGTCCCTTCAAGAGGAAACCATGGACACAATTCTCCTATGTATGAAAAGAAAAATTTTAAGTCCTTTTTCTTAACATGTGCCCCTCATGTCTTGAAGGACTCCTTGAGGCCTGAAATAAACAAATCATGTGACGATACTGCTTGTCACATGGTGCGTCACTCACCGTGCATCATCCCCACCTTCCTCCTGGATATGTCTCCGGGTGGTGTCTGCTGAGGCGATCGTGAGCTCCTCTTGACCAAGTCTTCCAGGAGGAAGGGGTTCCCCCTCAGTCAAAGGCTTGAGCCCCAGTCGGTGGGCGCCAGATGTCCCGGCCGGCAGGACACATCAACGTGGTCAGCGAACCTAGATGGGGAGGAATGAAGGGACAAGAGGCATGAGAGATGAGAGCAACACAGGAGTTCTGATCAAGCTGCAAAATTTTATTGTTCACACACGGGTATTAATATGCTGGATATGGGAAAGCTCTCTTATCAGCAGTTCCTGGATGTCTTCACAAGGTGAGATAACTTCAGGATGTTTCTAGAAGAAAGATGGCCACAGGATGTCTCAGGGATATATATGGCTACAGGATGTCTTCCAGACAGGATGTCTCCTGGGGGCTGTTTCTTGTAAGTGTCAGGCTGTTCTTTGAAGAAGAATTCCTTCTACCCCTGACAGTCAGGGATTCAGTATTTCGAATGGAAAATTGGAAAATGAATCCAATGTGTAGGCAAATATGTGCTACCCAAAAATCTTCCCACTCTCATTCAGAACAATGCCTTGACATTTCCTTCACTCCAAGTAAGACATAATTAGAGGAGAAGAGTTAGAAATCTGTGAATACATATCGGTAATGAAAAATGCTCAGGAGCTCACAACCTTCGAGGTTGTAGAGGAGTTTCCAAAAGTAAAGGACAGGGTAAAAACTCCAAAAACATGGAGCTCTGCTGGCCTAAAGACTTCTTGAGAAACTGCCTCTGAGATTGGGCACCTGAAATATATGTTGATGACAGGAGCTTTAGCTTCCTTTGTAGTGAGACCATCAAAGCTGGGTCTGCATCTATATGACCTGGAGGACATGGTTTCTTTTTTTCCTATGAACCTGAAGCAGTAGGGCTGAATTCTCTCTTTATAGGTAAGCTGTTGCCACTGGGGGCTAAGTGTCTTGCAGTGTGGACTGTGAAGCCATTTGGTCATCCTCCACTTTTCGTGGTGTTTCTTGCAGCTGCACTGGGAGTTTGGTATTTGCTTCACAAAATACGAGAAGTTCAACTGGGACACAGTGATGGAGGGAGTTCTGTCCTGTGTGGTGGGTAAGGGTCTGCAGGAGAATGCACCAACCTGGCTTATATCCCACATAGCTTGCCCCCTTGACCACAGCAATCTGATTCTAAACATTGCCCTTCAACCTGTCCATATAACAAGATGCCTTTACATACAAGGGTATGGGGGCTGCACCATATCAGTCACAAGGCATTTGAAAGCCAATGGCATATCCACATCAGCCCACCACAGATGTTTTAACACACACCTGCACACCACTGCTCTAGGCCGACTACTCACCAGGCTCCAAGTTACTGGCATCTCTGTTCTACACCATTTTCATGAAACCCAGTCAATCAAGGCACTGTCTGGTACATTAATGATCAGCAATAGGACACCAAAAGGTTCTCCAGTGCCACCAGGTGATGGGAATTTCCAAACTTTAATGATATTTATCTAGGCATTTTTCATGAATGAAGTTGAAGGCACTGTGGGTTTCAATTTATTCAGGAACCATTAAATGGAGAAGAAGCTCATTTCAATGAAAGCTCTGGAGAATTCTAACAGGCAAGGTTTCCCAAAGACAGGCTAAAAGGTCACATTAAGCCAGGCATTTGAGGTCTACAATGTGAGGTCCATGTGTGTTTTGACTTGCAACGATGGCTGCCAAGTCTTTAAGAATAAAATCATGTGATGTCCTTCCTGAGATTTCCAGTGCTCTTCGGAAAGCCTCCCTGGGCCTAGATCTCAGTTTCCAAGGGCGACTCTCATGCGTGGCCTCCTAAAATCCCAACACAATACATGGCAATACTTCTTTGAGGTCAGTTCCAGAACTCAGTCTCTAAGGGGAATCACATAAGGGTTCAATCCCAGGTGGACATAGCCATGTCTTCCAACGGCCACACAAATGACCACAATTAAAACCAAAACACTCCCACATGACACACCTGATGCAAAGACCTTCCTGACTTTCAGGGCAACAGAAGAATCGGTAAGCAAAATGTCCAAAGCAGGGTTTTTCCAATGAGGCATTCCTGGTCTCACTGATATCTGAGCTTTCTGAGATGCTCGCCATTCCCTTCAGCTATCCAGTACATGGCCATGTCACAGAGATTTGAGGTGGTACATATATTTGACACAAAACTATGAGCCTATTCTGGAGAGTGCACACAATTCAGGAAGAAAACAGGAACTTAAGAAGTTAGCAGGTGTTCCCCATCGATAAGTCAAGCCGCAGTCCATTCATGAATTTGGCAGGATGAAAGCTGAGAAGCTTTCTACTAGACAGGACTCACCAATTGATGCATTTTCTTTTCTAATGTCTACAACCAGGGACACAGTGGTATAAACAGACATAGAAACACTCGCCTTGTCAAATGACTTACTAGAAACAGTTCCCTCCAAACCAAACAAACCGCCATTCCTACCTATTCTCAGAATATGAGACAAAACCACAAACCCACACCCACACCCACAAAGACACCTCCTTCCCCCAAGTAGGTCTGTGACTATCCGGAATGTCCTCTGACTTGTGGGCCATACTATGTTCCAATGAAATGGCCTGTCCTGTCTCAGATCTGGTCTCCTTGGCCAACTCTGTGAAGTTGTCAGGAGCCAGCAGTGAGCCACTACCTACTTTCTCAGGAAAAGCCCCTCTTCAGAGCTTTCCTGGTTTTGGCCATCCTCACATCAGTAGGTAGCAAGAATGACTGACTCTGTCTTTGTTAAGTCCAAACAAGTGAGACCACTGGGACTGGGACTGCCTCTTGGTGCCTGGCTTCTTGGATACCAAGTTCAGAGAGTTCCATCAACAAAGAAGTGAGGTGAGGTCACTTCCTTAAGGAACTGAATCAGATCACTGCCTTGGTAACCACTTTGTCCTAACAGTTGCTTCCAAGACTACCATGAGATGGAGGCTGCCCCTACTTTCTGTGACACTTTCACAAGGTAGAATGGTATATCAACCATAGGCACCTAGGAACAGCTCTCCACACCAACCTGGTTTGGTCCATCTTCTCTACATTAAGAAGAGAGAGGCTGATTCATAAACAACCCTTCATCCTGACCAGGTTGTTTTCCATGGAAGCTGACTTTTGCTCTCTCAGGTCCTTCATAGTTGTCTACATCTTCTCCAGGGATCATTTCTGCATGGACCTTGAGGTTCTCAGGAGGTGGAAGATCCCCTACATTCCTGTATTGTAAGACCAACTCTGTCCCTGCTCTTCTGTAAAGTTAGATTGAGGGAACAGTGTATGGTTAGGGTTAATAATATGTTCAATTTGAATTAGGAATTATTCTGCTGGATGAATAATGGTACTGGGAACCTGCGACATTTATAAGTATATATAGGTGAAATATATGTATGAAAACAGAAATCTAAGTAAGATTTGAAGCGCAGAATGGGGATGGGCCCTTGATTGTGATACTTAGCGTTGAATTATGTTCTGCACAGATGTCTGAGATAGATCGATATACAATGGCATTAGACCCTGTACCTTGGATTATTGAATGTATAAGAGAACATCCAGTCAAAAAGGGATAATGGGTAGGATTAGGAAGATAGTCAGTAGGTTTAAGAAGAAGAGTGAGTATAGGATTTGGAACAAAAGTTCCTTAGCAATAGGGTTTGGATTAGAGTGTGAATGTAAGTGTCAGCACAATTGAAGAGTCAGTCACAATGATGAACTGCGGAAAGTATGCTGGAAAGCTGATATAAATAGAGACATTATGAAATCAGGAAAAGTATAAAGTGAGAGATAGGATTAGATATTTTCAACAGGGTTGAGTTTGAATATATAATCTTAGCAAGAAACAAATATGTTGTCACAAATAGGATTGAGTTTTGAGAGCATTAGCCAAACTTGATATGGATGGTTTTAGTAATCCATGTTCACTTTACATTTAGGCTTTGGTGCAAACATAAGTGTGACCATTTCTTTTTGTGTCCAGAATATTACTCTGATAAAATGTATATGTAGATCAGATGACATGAGTATTTCTTCCACCATTACTGGGAGCAAAATTTTGAAGACGTATAAATTAGTATTGGGTTTACAAAGAGGTGTACTCTGTGTCTATGAATATAGAGACAATACATGAATAGACAATAGTGTGAATAAATAATATAACTGGTTCCACTTTAAATAATGGATTGATTTTATATCTGAAAATATATAAGAAATCTTATATTGATATACAATCATTCATTCCAACCAGTTATACATCTAATAGTAATATTAGGGTTATAGTTTATCATGAAGGGTGTGTGAGTTTTGCTTCAAATTTGATTATGGAAATCAAAAATAATATGTTTGGAATGAAGTCTCATGAAAAAACCAGTCAAGAAACATGGAGGATTACATGTGTTCTAAAGCAGAAAATGATTGAAAGTGAAACAAATGCCTATAATTTTGCTAACGTATGGATGAAATATATATCCTATAATGTGCATAAACTGAAGAAATTGTAACATACCAGTGGTGAATAAGAATGAACATCAAAATACACATCATGTCCCATAGGAATCTACTTGCATTGATGACAAACTGGATCAATTATTGTAGAAATATTAGGATTTGTATCCACCATTCACTGAAGTTATTTTTCATTTCTAGGAAAAAAATATGTATTTCAGGTGGATGAATATTTCCGTGAATAATCTTGTGAAATGTTAACTCTAAATCCACATACATGAATATGAATGAATTTAGGGAGTGTATAATAAGACACATATATTTTATATTTTAAAAAAATTTAGTGTGTGTGTGTACACACACACACACACACACACACACACACAGACATTAAAAATTAGCAATACATATGCCAATCGAAATTCACCATGAAATATATATCATCCACAGATCCAAAAATATTCATTTTACTGAACATGGATTTATGTATAATGTTGTTCAACTAGGAAGCTCACCCATAGTTTGAAATTTCAGTTTCAACAGCGTTTAGGCGGAGTGATCTATTCTCACAATTTCTATCTGCCAAGTCAGCCACCTCACAAGAGTGTACCTGTGCTACCAGGTAGAATTCTATATGTGCATATAAAAATACATGTGCTGAATAGGCTACAGAGAAAGGGAGACAGGAATTCACATATTTGTTTACTTTAAGTACCCATGGAACTATTTCAATTAAAAATTAACTTGAATTATAACACCTACACTTTATCATGCAAAAGCCAAGTCTAACTATACACCATGCCTCCTCTGAAATGCTTGCATTTATATTCTGTTTGGGTTATTTTACTCCATCATATTAGGATTAGTAGTAAGAGTCTATTAGGGTATGGGTTAGTGTCAGTTATTCAGTATTTCAAATGGAAAATAGGAAAATAAATCCAATGTGTATGCAAATATGTGCTACAAAAAATTCCCACTATCATCCAGAACAATGCCTTGACAATATCTTCGCCCCTAGTAAGACACAATTAGAGAAGAAGAGTTAGAAAATCTGTGAATACATACCTGGAATGGAAAATGTTCCGGAGTTCACAACCTTGGAGGTGGTAGAGGAGTTGCCAAAAGTAAGGGACAGTGTAAACACTCCACAAACATGTAGCTATGCTGGCATTAAGACTTCTTGAGAAACTGCCTCTGAGGTTGGACACTTGAAGAATATGTTGTTGTCAGGAGCTTTAGCTCCCTGTGTACGGAGACCATCAAAGCTGGGTCTGCATCTATGTGACCTGGAGGATATGGTTTCTTATTTTCTAATGAACATGAGGAAGCAGTGATGAATTCTCTCTTTGTAGATAAACTGTGGCCACTGGGGGCTAAGTGTCTCCCTGTGTGGACTTTGAAGCCATTTGGTCATTCTCCAATTTTCGTGGTGTTTCTTGCTGCTGCACTGGGTGTTTTGTATTTGCTTCACAACATACAAGGATTTCAAATGGGTCACAGTGCTGGTGGGAGTCCTGTAAGGTGTGGTCAGGGTCTTCAGGAGAATGCACCAACCAGGCTTCTATCCCACATTTCTTGCTCCCTTGACCATAGCAACCTGATTCTGAACATTGCCCTGAAACCTGTCCATATAACCAGATGCCTTTTCATATAATTTTCTGCTGGCTGCACCAAGTCAGTCACAAGCCATTTGGAAGCCAATGACACACCCACATGGCCACACCACAAATATATTATCAGACAACTGCACACCACTGCTATAGGCCCACTACTCAGCAGGCTCCAACTTACTGGCATCTGTGTTCCACACCATTTTCAAGAACTCCAGTCAATCAAGGCACTGTCTGGTACACTCATGAGCAGCAATAGGACATCCAATGGTTCTCCAGTGCCACCTGGTCATTGGGAATTTCAAAAATTTCATGGTATTTATCTATCCATTGTTCAAGAATGAAGTTGGAGGCACTTTGGGGTTTCCATTCATCCAAGAACCATTAAATGGTGAGGAAGCTCATTTCAATGAAAGCTCTGGAGAACTCTCACAGGCAAGGCTTTCCAAAGAGTTGTCAAAATGTCATATGCAGACAGGCCCATTGAGATCTAAAATGTGAGGTCCATGTGTGTTTTGACTCTTAACTATGGCTGCCAAGTCTTTCAGAATAAAATCATGTGATATCCTGGTTGAGATTCTCAGTGCTCTGTGGAAAGCCACCCAGGGCCCAATCTCAGGTTTCAAGGGTGACTCTCATGCGTGGCCTCCTACAATCCCAACACAATTAATGGCAATACTTCTCTGAGGTCAGTTCCAGAACTCAGTCTCGAAGGAGAATCACACCCGAGTTCAAGCCCATGTGGACCCAGTCATATCTTCCAACCGCCACACAAATGACCACAATTGAAACCAAAACATTCCCACATGACCCAAATCTTCTTCCATATAGACACTCATCATAAACTCTTCCTGGAGGTTTCCATGAGGAGCGCAGCCCAAGGCAATGTCCAAAATATGCACCCTTGCCCGTCATTTGCCTAAAATGAGGGTGGCCTTGACACCCTTCCTGTGAACCAGGAGTGATCAAATAGGCCTGCCTTTAATACTGCTCTGCTTCTCCAATTTGAGGCCAACTGACTGTCAGGTATAGATTCTTTATGTGATTTGGCATCATGGGAGAACCCAAGCACTTCTGCAGGAGTTCAAAGAACTCATTTGACCCAGAGGATCCTATTCTCACTTGATGGAGGTTAGGAACCTAACAGAGGAAGGCAAGAAACTTCATCCACAATGACTGATATTTTTACCACTTTTGTTTTCAATACACACATGGGAACTTTCTTTATATCCATCAGGTGCTGAGAATCTAATCCATAGCCTGACCCAGAGGCAAGCAGCTGATTCAGACACATCCCTTTCGAAAGCAATTAAGCAAAGCACCACAGGTGATGCCCATTCATTTGCATTTAAAAACTGTTTACTTCAGGCTTCAAAAAGGAGTGGCCTGAGGTAAGGACCTTCCTGACATTCAGGGCAACAGAAAAATAGGTAAGCAGAAGGCCCAAAACAGTGTTTCTCCACTGAGACTTTCCTGGTCACACTGATATCTGAGTTTCCTGAGATGCTCTCCATTCCATTCAGCTATCCAGTACATGGCCATGTCACAGAGCTTGGAGGTGTTACATATCTTGGACACAAAACCATGAGCCTATTCTGGGTAGTGGCCAAAATTTAGGAAGAAAACAGGAACTTAGGAAGATAGTAGGGGTTGCCCATCCATAAAGCAACCTGCAGTCCAGTCATAAATTGGGTAGGATGAATGATGGAAAACTTTCTTCTAGACAGGACATATCCATTGATGCATTCTCTTTTCTTATGTCTACAACCACGGAAACAGTGAGATACACAGATATAGAAACACTCACCTTGTCAAACGACTTTTTAGAAGCAGTCCACTCCAAACCAAACAAATCGCCTTTCCTGCCTATTCTCAGAACATGAGACAAAACCACAAACTCACACCCACACCCACAAAGGCACTTCCTTCCCCCAATATGTCTGTGACAATCCGGAGTGTCCTCTGACTGTGGACCATATTGTTACCCTGAACTGGCCTGCCCTGTCTCAGATCTGGTCTCCGTGGCCAAATCTGTGAAGTTGTCAGGAGCCAGCGATGACCAACTACCTGTTTTCTTAGGAAAGGACCCTCTTCAGAGCTGTCCTGGCATTTGGCCATTCTCACATCAGTAGGCACCAAAAAAGACTCTCTCTGCCCTTGGTAAAACCAAACATGTGATCCCACTAGGACTGTTACTGGGACTGGCTCTGGATGCCTGGCTTCCTGAATCCCAAGTTCAGAGAGTTCCATCACCAAGTAAGTTAGGTGAAGCCACTTTCTTCATGAAATGAATGAGGTCACTGCCTTGGCAACCACTTTGTCCTAACAGTTGCTGCCAAGGGTCTCATGAGATGGAGGCTGTTCCTACTTTCTGTGACACTGTCACAAGTTAGAATGGTATATCAACCATATGCACCGGGGAACTTCTCTCCATACAGGCCTGCTTTGGTCCATCTTCTCTACATTAAGAAGAGAGAGGCTGATTCAGACACATCCTTTCATCCTGTCCAGGTTCTTTACCATGTCAGAAGACTTTTGCTCTCTTTGGTACTGCATAGCTGCCTACAACTTCTCCAAGGATCATTTATGCATTGACCTTTGAGGTTCTCAGCAGGTGGAAGATTCCCTACATTCCTGTATTGTAAGACCAACTCTATCCCTGCTCCTCTGTAAAGGTAGATTGAGGGAACAGCGTATGGTTAGGGTTAATAACAGGTTCGAATTCGGTTGGGAATCATTCTGCGGGATGAATAATGTTATTGGGAACCTGAGAAATTTAAAAGAATATATAGGTGAAATATAAGTTTGAAAACCCAAATCTATGTAAGTTTTGAAGCCCAGAAGTGTATTGGGCCCTTGGGTAGGATACTTAGCTTTGAATTATGTTCTGCACAGATGTCTCTGATTAATCGCTATACAATGGCATAGGACCTTTACCTTGGATGATTGAATGTATAAGAGAACATGCAGTCAAAAAGGGATAGTCGATAGGATTAGGAAGATAGTCAGTAGGTTTAGAAAGAAGAGTGAGTATAGGATTTTGACAAAAACTTTTTTAGCAATAGGGTTTCGGGTAGAGAGTGAATGTAAATGTCAGCACATGTGAAGAGTCATTCACAATGATGAACTGGGGAAAATATGTAGGAAAGTAAATATCAATTGAGACAAAAGGAAATCAGGCAAAGTATAATGTGAGTTATAGGATTAGACATTTTCAACAGGGTTGAGGTTGAATATATAATCTTAGCAAGAAACAAATATGTAGTCACCAATTGGATTGACATTTGAGAGCATTAGGCAACCTGGACATGGATGTTATTACTAATCCATGCTCACTTTCCATTTAGGCTTTGGTACAATCATAAGTGTGACCTTTGCATTTTGTGTCCATAATATTACTGTAATAAAATATATATGTAGATCAGGTGACATGAGTATATCTTCCACCATTTCTGGGAGCAATATTTTGAAGACGTATAAATTAGTATTGGGGGTACAAACAAGTGTACCCTGTTTCTATGAATATACAGATAATGCATGAATGGAACATACTCTGAATAAAACCTATACTCATTCCACTATAAATAATGGATTGAATTGATATCTGAAAAAATACAGGAAATCAAATATTGATATACAGACATTCATTACAACCAGTTATACATCAATGATAATATTAGTATTAGGATTTTCATGAAGAGTGTGTGAGTTTTGCTTCAAAATTGATTATGGAAATCGAAAATAATGTGTTTGGAAAGAAGTCTCATGAAAAGAGCAGTAAAGAAACATGGAGGAATACATGTTTTCAGAAGCAGGAAGTGATTGAAAGTGAAACAAATTCCTATATATTTTTGAACTTTTGGATGAAATATATATATTATGATGTGCATAAACTGAAGAAATAATAATGTCCCACTGTTGAATAAATATGAACGTCAAAATACATATCATGTCCCATAGGAATCTACTTGCATTGATGTTAAACTGGGTCAGTTACTGTAGAAATATTAGGATTTGTATACACCATTCACTGAAGTTAGTTGTCAGTACTAGGAAACAAATATGAATTTCAGGTGGATGAATAGTTTGGAAAATAATCTTGTGAAAAGTTGATTATAAATCCACATAAATGAATATGAATGAATTTAGGGCCTGTATAATAAGTCACATATATTACATATTTTGAAATATCTGGAGAGTATATATATATATATATATATATATATATATATATATATATATATAGAGAGAGAGAGAGAGAGAGAGAGAGAGAGAGAGAGAGAGACCTTAAAAACTAACAATATATATGCCAATCAAAATCCATCATGAAATATATATCATCCACAGATCCAAAAATATTCATTATACTGAACATGGATTTATGTATAATGTTGTTCCACTAGAAAGTTCACCCATAGTTTGAAATTTCAGTTCCAATAGCATTTACGAGGAGTGATCTCTTCTCACAATTTGTATCAGCCAAGTCAACCACCTCACAAGAATGTACGTGTGGTACCAGGTAGAATTCTATATGTGCATATAAAAATACATGTGCTTAATAGGCTACAGAGAAAGGGAGAAAGGAATTCACATATTTGTTAACTTTAAAAGCACATGGAGAACTATTTCAAAAAAAATTTGCAAGATTTATAACTCCTACCCTATATTATGCAAAAGGCAAGTCCAAGTATACACCTTGCCTCCTCTGAACTGCTTGTACTTCTTTTCTGTTTTTTGTTATTTTTCTCCATCATATTAGGATTAGTAGTCAGAGTCTAGTTTGGAATTGGTTAGGGTTAGAGATTCAGTGTTTTAAAGGGAAATTGAAAAATGAATCCAATGTCTATGCAAATATGTGCTACCCCAAAATCTTCCCAGTCTTATCCAGAACAATGCCTTGACATTATCTTTTACCAAAGTAAGATACAGTTAGAGGAGAAGAGTTAGAAAATCTGTGAATACATATCTGGAATGGAATTTGCTCAGGAGTTCACAACCTTGGAGGTGGTAGCAGAGTTCAAAATAGTAAGGCAAAAGGTAAACACTCCTCAAACATGGAGCTCTGCTGGCCTAAAAAATTCTTGAGAAACTGCCTCTGAGGTTGGGCACTTGAAATACATGTTGTTTTCAGGAGATTTAGTTCTTTTATAGAGAGACCATCAAAGCTGGTTCTGCATATATGTGTCCTGTAAGACATGGTTTCTTATTTTTCATTGAACATGTGGCAGCAGTGCTGAATTCTTTTTTTGTAGCTAAACTGTGGACACTGGGGCTAAGTTTCTCCCTGTGCTAACTGGGAAGACATTTGTTCATCCTCCACTTTTAGTGGTGTTTCTTGCTGCTGCACTGGGAGTTTGGTATTTGCTTCACGAAATAAAGGAGGTCAATTGGGACACATTGTTGGAGGGAGTTCTGTCACGTGTGGTGGGTGAGGGTTTGCAGGAGAATGCAATAACCAGGCTTCTATCCCACATAGCTTTCCCCCTTGACCATAGCAACCTGATTCTGAACATTTCCCTGAAACCTCTCCATATAACAAGATGCCTTTACCTATTGGGTCTGTTGGCTGAAACCATATCAGTCACAAGCCATTTGGACGCCAATGGCAGTTCCACGTGGCCTCACCACAGATGTTTTGTCACACATCTGCTCACCACTGCTCTAGGCCCACTAATCAGCAGGCACCAACTAACTGGCATCTCTGTTCTACACCATTTTTATGAAACCCTGTCAATCAAGGCACTGTCTGGTATACTCATGATCAGCATCAGGACATCCAAAGGTTTTCCAGTGCCAACTGGTCATTGAAATTTCAAAAATTTCATGGTATTTATCTAGCCATTATTCAAGGAAGAAGTTGTAGTCACTGTGGGTTTCAATTCATTCAGGAACTATTAAATGTTAAGGAAGCTCATTTCAATGAAAGCTCTGGAGAACAATCACAGGCAAGGCATCCCAAATAGTGGCCAAAAGGTCACATGAAGCCAGGCCCATTGAGGTCTACAATGTGAGGTCCATGTGTGTTTTGACTCTCAACTATGGCTGCCAAGTTTTTCAGACTAAAATCATGTGATATCCTGGCTGAGATTCTCAGTGTTCTGTGGAAAGCCACCCTTGGCCTAGATCTCAGTTTCCAAGGGCGACTCTCATGCGTGGCCTCCTAACATCCCCACACAATTCATGGCAATACTTCTCTGAGGTCAGTTCTACAACTCAGTCTCTAAGGAGTATTACACCAGAGTACAAGCCGAGGGGGACCCAGTCATCCCTTCCAACTGCCACACAAATTATCAAAATTAAAACCAAAACATTCCCACATGGCCCTCATCTTCTTCCACATAGACCCTCATTATAACCTCTGGCTGGAGATTTCCATGAGGGGTGCAGCGCAAGAGAGTGTCCAAAATAAGCTCCCTTGGCCCTCATTTGCCTAAAGTCAGGGTGGCCTGGACACCATTCCTGTGAACCAGGAGTGATCAAATAGGCCTGCCATTACAACTACTCTGCTTCTCCAATTTGAGGCCTACTGACTGTGGGGTTTAGATTCTTTATGTGAAGTGGAATCATGAGAAAACCCAAGCACCTCTGCATGGCTTTGAAAAACTCATTTGACCCAAAGGATCCCTATACTCACTTGATGATTGTCTGCAACCTAATAGAGGAAGGAGAGAGACATCATCCACAATGACTGAATTTTGCCATTTTAGTTTTGGATGCACACATGGGATCTTTCTTTATATCCATCAGGTGCTGAGAATATAAGCCACAGCCTCACACAGGGCCAAGAGGCTGATTCAGACACATCCCATTCAAAGCAATTAAGCAAAGAGCCACGGGTGATGCCCAATCATTTCCATATGAAAACTGTTTTTTTCATGCTTATCAAAGGGGTGGCCTGAGGCAAAGACCTTCCTGTCATTCAGTGAAACAGAAAAATAGGTAAGCAAAAGGCACAAATCATGGTTTCTCCACTGAGACTTACCTGGTCACACTGATATCTGAGTTTTCTAAGAAGCTCGCCATTACCTTCAGCTATTCAGTACATGGCCATGTGACAGAGCTTGGGGTGGTACCTATCTTGGACACAAAACCATGAGACTATTCTGCAGATTGGTCAGAATTCAGGAAGAAATCTGAAACTTAGGAAGATAGTAGGTGTTGCCCATCGATAAGGCAACCTGCAGTGCAGTCATAAATTGGGCAGGATGAATGCTGGGAAGCTTTCTACTAGACAGGACACATTCATTGATGCATTCTCTTTTCTAATGTCTACAACCACGGACACAGTGTTATACACAGACATAGAAACACTTGCCTTGTCAAAAGACTATCTACAAACAGTCCACTGCAAACCAGACATACCAGCTTTCCTAGCTATTCTAAGAAAATGAGACAAAACCACAAGCTCACACCCACAAACACAAAGCACCTCCTTCCCCCAAGTAAGTATCTGAATATCCAGAGTGTCCTCTGACTAGCGGGCCCTACTATGTTCACCCGAAATGGCCTGTACTGTGGCAGATCTGGTCTCCTTGGCCAACTCTGTGTAGTTGTTAGGAGCCAGCGGTGAGTCACTACCTACTTACTAAGGAAAGGCCCGTCTTCAGAGCTCTCCTGATATTTGGCCATCCTCACATCACTAGGTACCAAGAAAGACAGAATCTGTCATTGGTAAAACAAAACAAGTGAGCCCACTGGTACTGGGACTGGGACTGGCTCTGGATGCCTGGCTTCCTGGATCCCAAGTTCAGAGAGTTCCATCACCAAAGAAGTAAGGTAGGTCACTTCCTTCAGGAACTGAATGAGGTCAATGCCTTGGCAAACACTTTGTCCTAATAGCTGCTTCCAAGGGTCCCATGAGATGGAGGCTGCCCCTACTTCCTGTGACATTGTCACAAGTTAGAATGGTATATCAACCATAGACACACGGGAACAGCTCTCCACACAGACCTTGTTTGGTCCATCTTCTCTACATTAAGAAGAAGGTGGCTGATTCAGACACACCCCTTCATCCTGACAAGGTTGTTTGCCATGGAAGATGACTTTTGCTCTCTCAGGTCCTTCATAGCTGTCTACCTCTTTTCCAGGGATCATGTCTGCATGGACCTTTGAGGTTCTCAGCAGGTGGAAGATCCCCTACATTCCTGTATTGTAAGACCAACTCTGTCCCTGCTCTTCTGTAAAGTTAGATTGAGGGAACAGTGTATGTTTAGGGTCAATAACATGTTGGATTTGGTTTAGGAATCATCCTGCAGAATGAATAATGGTATTTGAAACTGCGATATTTACTAGAATATATATGTGAAATATAAGTGTGAAACTAGAAATCTAGGTAACATTTGAAGTCCAGAAGGGCATTGGACCCTTGATTGTGATACTTAGAATAAAATTACATTCTGCACAGAGGTCTCAGATAGATCAATATACAATGGCATAAGACCTTGTACCTTGCTTGATTGAATGTAGAAGAGAATATCCAGTCAAAAAAGGATAGTCGGTAGGATTAGGAAGATAGTCGGTAGGTTTAGAAAAAGAATGAGTATAGGATTAGGAACAAACGTTTATTAGCAATAGGTTATCGATTAGAGTGTGAATGTAAATGTCAGCACATGTGAAGAGTCAGTCACAATGATGAACTGGGGAAAATATGTAGGAAACAGATAGAAATAGAACCATAATGAAATCAGGCAATGTATAAAGTGAGGGATAGGATTAGACATTTTCAGTAGGGTTGAGTTTGAATATATAATCTTAAGAAGAAACAAATATGTAGTCACCAATAGGATTGATATTTGAGAGCATTAGGCAAGCTGGACATGGATGTTTTTAGTAATCCATGTTTACTTTCCTTTTAGGCTTTGGTACAAACATAAGTGTGAGCTTTGCATTTTGTGTTCCGAATATTTCTGTGATTAAATGTATAAGTAGATCAGGTGACATGAGTATTTCTTCCAACATTTCAGGGAGCAATATTTTGAAGACATATAAATTAGTATTGGGGGTATAAAGAAGTGTACACTGCGTCTATGAATATAGAGATAATGCATGAATAGACCATACTGTGAATAAATAATATAACTTGTTCCACTTTAAATAATGGATTGAATTTTTATCTGAAAATATATAAGAAATCCTATATCGTTATGAAATCATTAATTCCAACCAGTCATACATCTAATGGTAATATCAGAGTTATAATTCATCATAAAGTTTATGTGAGTTTTGCTTCAAAAGTGATTATGGAAATTGAAAGTAATGTGTCTTGAAAGAACTCTCATGAAAAGACCTGTCAAGAAACATGGAAGAATACATGTGTCCTGAAGCAGGAAGTGATTGAAAGTGAAACAAATTCCTGTAAATTTGCGAACTTGTGGGGAAATCTTAAGAGCCCCTCCCAGCTCTCCCTCGAGCGCGATAGCCAGACCGAGGGAATTAGGAGTGGCACGGGACTCGTGGTGCAGACCTCCAGGCCACCGCTCCCACCAGTGCTGAAAACTGAAGTCTCTTGCTCTAGCTTCCAGGGGCATGGCTTCCGGAGTGCAAGCAAATTCGCTGGGGGTTCTCAGGCTTAAGCTCTACAAACTTAGGGTCTGAGGGAGACAAACAGGGACAGTGTTCCCAGGCGTTCATGAAAACAGGGCTCCTAGGAGCAGCAGACCTGGCATGTAGCCAGTATTGTGGTGAGTGTCACAGGTGAGTGGGGCCTGGCTTGAGGAAACACAAAAGAAGGCCCTAGGCACTCAGGATTGGACACCCACCCAGTCTGGGAGGAAGAGCTGCTGCACAGTGATTGGTTCCCACTTATTGAAAGGAGAAGCTTGGCCCAGTGGGCACAGCTCTACCTACTGGAAAAGAAGTTTATTGCAATCTATGACTGCATTTATTGTTATTATTATTATTTTAATTTGTTTTTTTTTGTTTTTGTTTTGTTTTTTTTTGTTTTCTTTTATTTTCATATTTTTGTTGCTGTTCTTTAACTTTTAAAAAATGTTTTAAATTTTTTTATTTTATTTTATTTTTTTTTTCCGGTTCATGATGACCATCTGAGAACACAAATTTATTGCTTTTATTTTCCAAAATCCTCATAAAAGAACTTAAACACTATAAAAATAATCACACGGTATTACCATAAAACAACAAATGAAAGGGAAAAAAACGTATTGGATCTCACCATTATGTATACACACAACACACACCTGCACAATCCCCCCAAACTAAAAGTAAATAGCGGAAAGATCAGTAGAGTGGAGGGAAGGGAACAGAAAGAGGGAGGAAAGGAGAAAAAGAGGAAGTACTGGGGACTGAATTAGAGCAAATTATATTTCATGCTTTTATAATTATGCCAAAATGAATCTTAATGTTATGTATAATCTTAATGTTATGTATAAAAAGAACCAATTAAAAAAAGAAATATGATAGTATACCAGTGCTGTGTAGAGCCAATAAAAAAAAATACCTATACAAAAACTAAAAAAAAATGTGAATTTTAAGAATAAACTGGAGTGGGCTAGAGTTCTGGCTCAGTGGTAGAGCACTTGTCTAGCATGTGTGAGGCACTGGTTGGATTCTCAGCACTGCATATAAATTAATTAATTAAATAAGAATCCATCAACAACTAAAAAAACTAGTAAAAAAGAATAAATTATAAAAAATAAATGAAAGTGTGTAGAAAATGTCATTTGAAGTAAAAATACAAAATCAGCTCTAAGTTGTTTGCAACACAAACACACAAGTTAAGTGGTGTTTGAAAATACAGGGAGCAAAAGCTATTGTATAAAAATTTTATTGATAATTCCAGAACATCTATTATTAATATCAATGTAAAATATGTATTTTAAGTGAAAGAACCTTTAATAAGACAGCAATTGTGTTAATTAATTAAATAATCTAAAAATTAGATGAAAATATGATTTGTTTTTATTCAATGAAGCAAGATTAAATGTTTGAAATATGATTTTAAGGAGAAATATAGGCACCACAATAAGTTTTAGGAATTTTGTGGATACAAAGATAATTAACTTAGGACAACTTACTAAGATAAATGAGTTTACTTTAGTAGAAAAATAGAATTTGCTCCCTGGAAACTGGGCACCCCTAATCCCCAAATCCCAAATCCAAAATGCCAAATCTAACGTGTTTTAGTACTGGAATGTGACAAGTGAAAAGTTTCCTACTTGGCTTCATTTGACAGGTTACAGTCAAAATGCAGGTATACTAAAAATGTTTTATGAAATTTCCTCCAGGCTATGGGTCTAAGGCATGTATGAAATATAAATGAATTTCATATTTACACTTGAGTCTTATCCCCAAGATTATGTGTGTATAAATATTCCATAATTCCAAAAAAATCCAAAATCTGAAATGCTTCTTGTTCTAAGCATTTTTGATAAACAATACTTAACCTATATACAATTGTTTCCCCCACAACAAATAAACAAATTTAATAAGGTTAAAAACTTTCCAAAAATAAAATTTAAACATACTACAAAGCAAATAAATAACACATGAATTAATAAATTTTTTGGTGACTTAACAACTGGAAACTGTTTCATTTAACTTGCCCCTGGATCATAGATAAACTTCAAAATTATTTTCTTTTTTTTTTTTAAATGGCAAAATAATTTTATTTTATTTTATTTTTTTATTGGTTGTTCAAAACCCTACAAAGCTCTTGACATATCATATTTCATACATTAGCATACATTAGCTTCAAGTGAGTTATGAACTCCCTTTTTTAAACCAAGTAGAGATTGCAGAATCACATGGGTTACACATCCACATTTTACATAATACCATACTAGTAACTGTTGTATTCTGCTGCCTTTCCTTTCCTCTACAATCCCCCCTCCCCTCCCCTATTTTGTTATTATTATTTTTTAAAATTTTAATTTTAATTTTATATTATCATTATCATTTTTTTAAAAAAAATCATTTTCATTCTTTATTTTCTATTTTTTCTATTGTATTTCATTTCTTTTCAATTTTCTTATTTCCAATTCCTTGCATTCTACCTGCCTACTCTCATTCTCTTTAGTGACTTTTTCCCTTCCCTTCTAAAATCTTTCCTCCCAAGCATCAAATAAATTTATAAGAGTAAACAGTAACTCAGCAGTCAAACAGAACAAGAAGTAACATGAGCAGCATAAACAAGCAAGGAAGAAAAGGAGAACAAACAACGAAGAACACCCTAAATATTCAGGAGGACCAGGATTCATCAGAAAAGTGGTCATATAAAGAACTCAAGGAATACCTTAGACAGATGGAATGGAAACTTAAAGAAGATACGAGACAGAAAATCCAAACAGTAAAAGAAAACATTGAAAATGAATTACATAAACATATAAAAGAAAAAGTTAAGCATCTTTATCAGTGGATAGAGATTATAAAAAAAATCAAACAATAATTCTAGAAATGAAGGAAATGATAAACCAAATTAAGAACTCCATTGAGAGTATCACTAACAGAGTGGAGCAAGTAGAAGCCAGAACGTCAGATAATGAAGACAAAATATATCATCTTGAAAGGAGTCCAGCCAACTCAGAAAGGCTGGCAAAAAAATCACAAGAAAAACATCCAAGAGATTTTGGATAACATAAATAAAACCACACTTACGAGTCATCAGGATAGAGGAAGGTACAGAGACTCAAACCAAGGGAATGAGAAAACTGCTGAATGAAATAATTACAGAAAACTTTCCAGAAATAAAAAAGGAAATGGATATACAAATTGTAGATGCATACAGGACAAGAGCACACAAAATCACAGTAGACGAATGCCAAGACACATTGTTATGAAGATATCCAATATACAGAACAAAGAGAAAATAATAAATCTATAAGAGAATGGAGGCAGAATACATTCAGTGGTAAACCAATAAGGTTAACAACGGATATTTGATCACAGATGCTGAAAGCGAGAAGATCCTGGAAAAACGTATTTCAAACACTGAAAGACAATGGATGCCAACCAAGAATTATGTATCCAGCATAATTAACCATCAGGTACGACAATAAATTAAGAATCTTTCATGATAAACAAAAGCTAAAAGAATTTGAAGCCAGAAAACAAGCTTTACAAAGCGTCTTGAACAAAACACTACACAAGAAAGAAATGAAAAACAACAACCAAAACCATCAGTGGGAAGTACCTTGGTAATGACAGAGGCAGGGTGAAAGCTTATCATGGAGAAACAAACTAAATTTAAAAAAAAGATAAATAATCAAACATGGCTGGCAGTGCAAACCATACATCAATAGTAACTCTGAATGTAAATGGCTTCAACTCTCCAATAAAGCGACATAGGCCGGTAACTTGGATTAAATAAACAAATCCAACAATATGTTGCCTCCTGGAGACACATCTGAAATGCAAAGACACACAGGCTGAAGGTGAAAGGTTGGGGAAAAATACACCATGCACACTTATCCTCATAAGCAAACAGGGGTGGACATCCTCATATCAAATAAAATCGACTTCAAGACTAAGTTAATCAAAAGGGATAAGGAAGGACATTATATACTGTTAAAAGGAACCATTCACCAACAAGACATAACAATTATCAATATTTATGCACTAAATAATGGTGCTACGATGTTCATGAAACAAATTCTCCTCAAGCTCCAAAATGAAATAGACCTCAACACAATAATTATGGGTGACTTCAACACACATCTATCACCATTGGACAGATCCTCCAAACAAAAGTTGAATAAAGAAAGTATAGAACTCAATATCACAATCAATAACCAACATGTAACTGACATATATAGAATATATCAACCATCATCAAGTGTATATACTTTTTTCTCAGCAGCACATGGATCCTTCTCAAAAAAATACCATATATGATGCCATAGGGCAACCCTCAGTAAATATAAAGGTGTGGAGATAATAACATGCATTTTATCTGATCATAATGGAATGAAACTGGAAATCAATGATAAAAGAAGGAAGGAAAAATTCTACATCACATGGAAAATGAACAATATGTTACTGAATGATCAATGGGTTACAGAAGACATAAAGGAGGAAATCAAAAAATTCTTAGAGATAAATGTAATTATAGACACAACATATCGGAATCTATGGGACACAATGAAAGCAGTTTTAAGAGGGAAATTCATCGCCTGGAGGTCATTCCTGAAAAAAAAGGAAAAACCAACAAATAAGTGAGCTCACACTTCATCTCAAAGCCCTAGAAAAGGAAGAGCAAAACAACAGCAAATTTAGCAGAAGGCAAGAAATTATTAAAATCAGAGTGGAAATCAAGGAAATTGAAACAAAAGAAACTATTGAAAAAATTAACAAAACTAAAAGTTGGTTCTTCGAAAAAATAAATAAGATCAACAGACCCTTAGCCATGCTAAAGACGAAAAGAAGAGAAAGAACTCAAATTACTAACATATGGGATGAAAAAGGCAACATCACAACAGATGCTACAGAAATACAGAAGACAATTAGAAATTATTTTGAAAACCATTATTCCAATAAAATAGAAAATAGTGAAGACATCGATAAATTTCTTAAGTCATATGATTTGCCCAAACTGAGTCAGGAGGATACACACAATTTAAACCGACCAATATCAATGGATGAAATAGAAGAAGCAATCAAAAGACTACCAACCAAGAAAAGCCCAGGAATGGATGGCTATACAGCGGAGTTTTACAAAACCTTTAAAGAAGAATTAATACCAATACTTTTCAAGTTATTTCAGGAAATAGAAAAAGAGGGAGCTCTGCCAAATTCATTTTATGAGGCCAACATCACCCTAGTTCCAAAACCAGAAAAAGACACCTCAAAGAAAGAGAACTACTGACCAATATATCTGATTAACCTAGATGCAAGAATCCTCAATAAAAATCTGCCTAATCGAATACAAAGGCACATCAAAAAAATTGTTCACCAGGATCAAGTAGGATTCATCCCTGGTATGCAACGATGGTTCAATATACGAAAATCAATAAATGTTATTCATCACATCAATAGACTTAAAGATAAGAACCATATGATCATCTCGATAGATGCAGAAAAAGCATTTGACAAAGTACAGCATCCCTTTATGTTCAAAACATTAGAAAAATAGGGATAACAGGAACTAACCTCGACATTGTAAAAGCTATCTATGCTAAGTCTCAGGCTAGCATCATTATGAATGGAGAAAAATTGAAGGCATTCCCTCTAAAATCTGGAACAAGACAGGGATGCCCTCTGTCACCACTTCTATTCAATATAGTTCTCAAAACACTGGCCAGAGCAATTAGACAGACAAAAGAAATCAAAGGCATAAAAATAGGAAAATAAGAACGAAAATTATCACTATTTCCTGGTGACATGATTCTATACATAGAAGACCCAAAAGGGTCTACAAAAGAACTACTAGAACTAATAAATGAATTCAGCAAAGTGGCAGGATATACAATCAAAACGCATAAATCAAAGGCATTTCTGTATATCAGCGACAAACCTCCTGAAACAGAAATGAGGAAAAACACTCCATTCACAATACCCTCAAAAAAATTAAATACTTGAAAATCAACCAAACAAAAAAGGTGAAAGACTTATACAATGAAAACTACAGAACCCTAAAAAGAGAAGTAGAAGAAGATCTTAGAAGATGGAAAAATATACCCTGTTCCTGGATAGGCAGAACTAACATCATCAAAATGGCGAAATTACCAAAAGTTTTCTATAGGTTCAATGCAATGCCAATCAAAATCCCAAAGGCATTTCTTGTAGAAATAGATAAAGCAATCATGGAATTCATATGGAAAAATATAAGACCCAGAATAGCAAAAGCAATTCTAGCAGGAAGTGTGAATCAGGCGGTATAGAGATACCGGACTTAAAACTATACTACAGAGCAATATTAACAAAAACAGCATGGCACTGGTACCAATACTGGCAGGTTGACCAATGGTACAGAATAGAGGACACAAAGACTAATTCACAAAGCTACAACTATGCTATATTTGATTAAGGAGCTAAAAGCATGCAATGGAGGAAATATAGCATCTTCAACAAATGGTGTTGTAAAAAATGGAAATCCATATGCAACAAAATGAAACCGAATCCCCTCCTCTTGCCATGCACAAAAGTTAACTCAAAGTGGATCAAGGAGCTAGATATCAAATAAGAGACTCTGCATCTGATACAAGAAAAAGTTGGCTCCGATCTACATAAAGTGGGGCCGGGCTCCAAATTCCTTAACAGGACACCCATAGCAGAAGAGTTAATAACAAGAATCATCAAATGGGACTTACTTAAACTGAAAAGTTTTTTCTCAGCAGGATAAAAAATGAGAGAGGTAAATAGGGAGCCTAAATTATGGGAACAAATTTTTACTCCTTACACTTCAGATAGAGCCCTAATATCCAGAGTATACCAAGAACTCAAAAAATTAGACAATAAGATGATAAATAACCCAATCAAAAAATGGACCATGGACCTGAACCGACACTACTCAGAGGAGGACATACAATCAATCAGTAAGTAAATGAAAAAATGCTCACCATCTCTAGCAGTCAGAGAAATGCAAATTAAAATCACCCTAAGAAACCATCCTACTCTAGTAATATTGGCAGCCATTATGAAGTCAAACAACAAGTGCTGGCAAGGATGTGGAGAATAGGGTACTCTTGTACATTGCTGGTGGGACTGCAAACTGTTGTGGCAAATTTGAAAAGCAGTATGGAGAATCCTGGGAAAGCTGGGAATGGAACCACCATTTGACCCAGCTATTGTCCTTCTCAGACTATTCCCTGAAGACCTTAAAAGAGCATATTACAGGGATACTGCCACATTGATGTTCATAGCAGCACCATTCAAAATTGCTAGACTGTGGAACCAACCCAGATGCCCTTCAGTAGATGAATGGATAAAAAAATGTGGCATTTATACACCATTGAGTATTATGCATCATTAAAAAATGACAAAATCATTGAATTTGCAGGGAAATGGATGGCACTAGAGCAGATTATGCTTAGTGAAGCTAGCCAAACCCTAAAAAACAAATAAAAATGTCTTCTTTGATATAATGAGAGAAACTAATAACAGAGCAGGGAGGAAGAGCAGGAAGAAAAGATCAACATTAAACAGAGACATGAGGTGGGGGTCGGAAAGAGAGAGATAAAGGAAATTGCATGGTAATGGAGGGAGACCCTCATTGTTACACAAAATTACATATAAGAGGTTGTGAGGGGAATGGGAAAATTAACAAAGATATAAATGTATTACAGTGGATGGGGTAGAGAGAGAAGATGGGAGGGGAGTGGGGATACTAGAGGATAGAAAATGTAGCAGAATACAACAGTTACTAATAGGGCATTATAAAAATGCAGATGTGTAACACATATGATTCTGCAATCCGTATTTGGGATAAAAATGGGAGTTCATAACCCACTTGAATCTAATGTATGAAATATAATATGTCAAGAGCTTTGTAATGTTTTGAACACCCAATTAAAAAAATAAAAAAATAATATGAAATAAAATAATTGAAAAAAAAACACATGGAGAAATATTTCACTCTCTTCCAGAACAATGCCTTGACATTACCCTCGCCCCAAGTAATACATCATTAGAGGAGAAGAGTTAGAAAATCTGGGAATACATAGCTGGAATTTAATATGCTCAAAATTTCACAACATTGGAGGTGGTAGTGTAGTTTACTAAAGTAAGGGACAGGGTAAACACTCCACAAATATGGAGCTCTGCTGGCCTAAAGACTTCTTCAGAAACTGCCACTGAGGTTGGGCACTTGAAATATATGTTGTTGTCAGGAGCTTTAGATCCCTTTTTAATGAGAGCATCAAAGCTGGGTCTGCATCTATGTGACCTGGAGGACATGGTTTCTTATGTTCCAATGAACATGAGTCAGCAGTGCTGAATTCAATCTTTGTAGGTAAACTGTGGTCACTGGGGGCTAAGTGTCTCCCCGTGTGGACTGGGAAGCCATTTGGTCATCCTCCACATTTTGTGGTGTTTCTTGCTGCTGCACTGGTAGTTTGGTATTTGCTTCACAAAATACAAGGAGTCCACCTGGGACAAAGTGTTGGAGGGAGTTTCTCACGTGTGGTGGGTCAGGGTCTGCAGGAGAATGCACCCACCAAGGTTCTATCCCAAATAGCTTGCCTCTTGACCATAGCAACGTGATTCTGAACATTGCCCTAAAACCTCTACAAATAAAAATACGCCTTTACTTATAAGGGTCTGCTCGCTGCACCATGTCAGTCACAAGCAATTTGGAAGCCAATGGAAGATCCACATGGCTCCACCACAGATGATTTATCACACACCTGCCAACTGCAGCTCTATGCCCACTACTCAGCAGGCTCCAAATTACTGGCATCTCTGCTCTACACCATTTTCTGGAAACCCAGTCCATCAGGCACTGTCTGGTATACTCATAGTCAGCAACAGGATATCCAAAGGTTCTCCAGTGCCACCTGGTCATGGAAATTTAAAAAAATTTCACGGTATTTATCTAGCCATTTTTCAAGGATGAAGTTGAAGGCACTGTGGGTTTCACTTCATTCAGGAACCATTAAATGGTGAGGATGCTCATTTCAATGAAAGCTCTGGAGAACTCTCATAAGCATGGCTTCCTAAAGAGTGGCCAATGATCACATGATGCTAGGCACATTGAGGTCTACAATGTGAGGTCCATGTGTGTTTTGACTCTCAACTATGGCTGCCAAGTCTTTCAGAATAATATTATTTGATACCCTGGCTGAGATTCCAAGTGCTCTGTGCAAAGCCAACCTGGGCCTAGATCTCAGTTTCCAAGGGCAAATCTCATGCGTGGCCTCCTAAAATCCCAACTCAATTCATGGCAATACTTCTCTGAGGTCAGTACCTCAACTCAGTATCTAAGGGGAATCACACCAGAGTTTAAGCCCAGGTGGACCCAGTCGTCACTTCCAACCACCACCCAAATGACCACAATTAAAACCAAAACTCTCCCACATGACTCACATTTTCTTCCATATAGACACTCATCATAACTTCTGGCTGGAGGTTTCCATAAGGGGCTCCGCCCAAGCCAGTGTCAAAAATAAGCTCCCGTGCCCCTTAATTTGACTAAACTGAGGGTGGCTGTACACACTTCCTGTGAACAAGATGTGATCAAATAGGCCTGCCATTAATACTGCTCCGCTTCTCCAATTTGAGGACTACTGACTGTGGGTTTTAGATTCTTTATGTGAACTGGAGTCATGATAAAACCCAAGCACCTATGGGATAGAATCTGCAGGGCTTTGAGGAACTCATTTGAGACAAAGGATCCCTATTCTCACTTGATGGAGGTCACGAACCTTACAGAGGAAGACGAGAGACTTCATCCACAATGACTGCTCTTTTTGCCACTTTGGTTTTGGATGTACACATGGAATCTTTCTTTAGATCCATCAGGTGATGAGAAACTAAGCAACAGCCTCACACAGGGCCAATGGTCTGAATGAGACACATCTTTTTCAAAGCAATTAAGCAAAGAGCCACAGGTGATGCCCATTCATTTCCATTTGAAAACTGTTTTCTTCAGGCTTCACAAAGGGGTGGCCTAAGGCAAAGACCTTCCTGACATTTAGGGCAACAGAACAATAGGTAACCAAAAGGCCCAAAGCAGGGTTTCTCCACTGAGTCTTTAATGGTCATAGTGATTTCTGAGTTTTCTGTGATGCTCGCCATTCCCTTCAGCTATCCAGTACATGGCCATGTCACAGAGCTTGGAGGTGGTATATATCTTGCACAAAAAACCATGAGCCTATTCTAGAGAGTGGCCAGAATTCAGGAAGAAAAGAGGAACTTAGGAAGATAGCAGGTGTAGCCAATTGATAAGGCAAGCCACAGTCCATTCATAAATTGTGCAGGATGAATTCCGGGAAGCTTTCTACTAAACAGGACATATCCATTGATCCAATATATTTTCTAATGTCTACAACCATAGATAACAGTGGGATACACAGACCTAGAAACACTCGCCTTGCCAAACGACTTACTAGAAACAGTTCACTCCAAACCAAACAAACCGACTTCCCTGCCTATTTTCAGAACATGAGACAAAACCACAAAACCACAACCAAACCTACAAAGGCACCTCCTTCTGCCAAGTAGGTCTTTGACTATCTTGAGTGTCCTCTGACTTATGGGCCATACTATGTTCCCCCGAAATGGCCACTCCTGTCTCAGATTTGGACTCCATGGCCAACTCTATTTAATTGTCAGGAGCCAGCTGTGAGCCACTACCTGTTTTCTCAGGAAAGGCCCCTCTTCAGAGATTTCCTGCCATTTGGCCATCCTCACATGAGTAGGTACCAAGAAAGACTGACTCTGTCCTTGGTAAATCCAAACAAATGAGACCACTCGGACTGGAACTGGCCCTGGCTTTTGTGCCTGAATTCCTGGATCCCAAGATCAGAGAGTTCCATCACCAAGGAAGTGAGGTGAGGTCACTTCTTTCAGAAATTGAAAAATCTGTGGAAAGCAACCCTGGGCCTAGATCTCAGTTCCAAGGGTGACTCTTATGCATGGCCTCCTAAAATCCCAACAAAATTCAATGCAATACTTCTCTAAGGTCAGTTCCACAACTCAGTCTCTAAGGGGAATCACACCAGAGTTCAAGCCCAGGTGGACCCAGTCATTTCTTCCAACCGCCACACAAATGACCAAAATTAAAACGAAAAGACTCCCACATGGCCCTCATCTTCTTACATATTGTCATTCATCATAATGTCTGGCTGAAGATTTTCATGAGGGGCGAAGCCCAAGAAAGTGTCCAAAATAAGCTCACTTGCCCCTCATTTGCCTAAAGTCAGGGTGGCCTGGACACCCTTCCTGTGAACCAGGAGTGATCAAATAAGCCTGTCATTAATAATGCTCTGTTTCTCCAATTTGAGGCCTACTAATTTTCAGGTATATATTCTTTGTGATTTGGAGTCATGCGAAACCCAAACACCTCTGCAGGGCTTTGAGGAACTCTTTTGACCCAAAGAATCCATTTTCTCACTTGACAGAGGTCAGGAACCTAACAGAGGAAGGCAAGAGACTTCATCCACAATGACTGATCTTTTTGCCATTATGGTTTTTGATGCACACATGGGATCATTCTTTAGATCCATCAGGTGCTGAGAATGTAAGACACAGCCACACACAGGCCAAGAGGCTAATTCAGCCACATCCCTTTCCAAAGCAATTAAGCAAAGAGCCACAGGTGATGCCCATTCATTTCCATTTGAAAACTCTTTCTTCAGGCTTCACAAAGGGGTGGCCTGAGACCAAGTCTTTCCTGACATTCAGTGCAACAGAACAATAGGTAAGCAAAAGGCCCAAAGCGGGGTTTTTCCACTGAGACATTTCTGTTCACACTGATATCTGAGTTTTCTGAAAGGCTGGCCATTCTCTTCCGCTCTCCAGTACATGGCCATGTCACAGAGCTTGTAGTGGTGCATATCTTGGACACAAAACCATGAGCCTATTCTGGAGAGTGGCCAGAATTCAGGAAGAAAACAGGAACTTAGGAAGATAGAATGTGTTGCCTCTCGATAAGACAAGCTGCAGTCCATTCATAAATTGGGCAGGATGAATTATGGGAAGATTTAGAGTAGACTGGACGCATCCATTAATGCATTCTCTTTTCTAATGTCTACAACAATGGACACAGTGGGATACACAGACATAGAAACACTCGCCTGGTCAAACGACTTACTAAAAACAATCCACTCCAAACCAAACAAACCAACTTTCCTACCTGTTCTCAGAACATGGCCTGACCTCTCTGAGATCTGGTTTCCTTGTCCAACTCTGTGAAGTTGTCAAGAAAAAGGGGTGAGCCACTACCTGCTTCTTCTGGAAAGGTCCCTCTTCAGAGCTCTCCTGGCATTTGGCCATCCTCACATCAGTAGGTACCAAGAAAGACTGACTCTGTCCTTGGTAAATCCAAACAAGTGAGTCCACTGGGACTGGGGCTGCCTCGGGGTGCCTGGATTCTTGGATACAAATTTCAGAGAGTTCCATCACCAAGGAAATGAGGTATATCACTTTCTTTGGAACTGAATGAGGTCACTGCCTTGGCAACCACTTTGTCCTAACAGTTGCTTCCAAGTGTCCCATGAGATGGAGGCTGCCCCTACTTCCTGTGACACTTTCACAAGGTAGAATGGTATGTCAACCATAGGCACCCAGCAGCAGCTCTCCACACAGGCCTGGTTTGGTCCATCTTCTCTACAATAAAAAGAGAGAGGCTGATTCAGACACATCCCTTCATCCTGACCAGGTTGTTTGCCATGGAAGATGACATTTGCTCTCTCAGGTCCTTCATAGCTGCCTACATCTTCTTCAGGTATCATTTCTGAATGGACCTTTGAGGTTCTCAGCAGGTGGAATGTCCCCTACTTTCCTGTATTGTAAGAACGACTCTATCCCTGCTCTTCTGTAAAATGAGATTGAAGAAACAGTGTATGTTTAGGCTTAATAACAGGTTCGATTTGGGTTAGCAATCATTCTGTGTGATAAATAATGGTATTGGGAACCTGCGATATTTACAAGAATATCGAGGTGAAATATAAGTATGAAAACAGAAATCTAGGTATGATTTGAAGCCCAGAAGGGCATTGGGCCCTTAATTGGGATACTTAGTTTTGAATTATATTCTGCAAAGATGTCTCAGACAATTTGATATACAATGGCATAGGACCTTGTACCTTGGATGTTTGAATGTAGAAGAGAACATCCAATCCAAAGGGATAGTCAGTAGAATTAGGAAGATAGTCGGTAGGTTTAGGAAGAAGAGTGAGTGTAGGATTGGGACTAAAAATTCTTTAGCTATAGGGTTTCGGATAGAGAGTGAATGTAAATGTCAGCACATATGAAGAGTCAGTCACTATGATGAAATTGGGAAAATATGTAGAAAAGCAGATATCAATAGAGACATTATGAAATCAGGCAAAGTATTAAGTGAGTGATAGGAGTAGACATTTTCACCAGGGTTGAGTTTGAATATATAATCTTAGGAAGAAACAAATATGTAGTAACCAATAGGATTGACATTTGAGAGCATTAGGCAACCTGGACAAGGATGTTTTTAGTAATCCATGATCGCTTTCCATTTAGTCTTTGGTACAATCATAAGTGTGACCTTTACATTTTTTGTCCAGAATATTACTGTGATAAAATCTATATGTAGATCAAGTGACATGAGTATTTCTACTACCATTTCTGGGAGCAATATACTGAAGACGTAAAATTTGTATTGGGGGTACAAAGAGGTGTACCCTGTGTCCATGAATATAGAGATTAAGCATGAATACACCATACTGTGAATAAATAATATAACTGGTTCCAACTTTAAATAATGGATTGAATTGATATCTGAAAATATACAATAAATCTTATATTAATATATATTCATTCATTCCAACCAGTTATACATCTAATGGTAATATTAGTGTTTTGATTTATCATGAAGAGTGTGTAAAGTTTGCTTCAGAAGTGATTATGGAAATCGAAAATAATGTGTTCGGAAAGAATTCTCATGCAAAGACCAGTCAAGAAATATGGAGGAATACATGTGTTTTGAAGCAGGAAGTGATTGAACGTGAAACAAATGCCTATAAATTTGCTAAATTTTTTATGAAATATATATCCTATGATGTGCATAAACTGATGAAATTGTAATGTACCAGTTTTGAATAAAAATTAACGTAAAAATACACATCATGTCCCATTGGAATCTACTTGCATTGATGTTAAACTTGGTCAGTTACTGTAGAAATATTAGGATTCGCGTGCCTCATTCACCGAAGTTAGTTTTCTTTTTTTTTTTTAATTTTTTATGGTTGTTCTAAACATTATTTATTTCTTGATATATCATATTTCACACTTTGATTCAAGTGGGTTATGAACTCCCATTTTTACCCCGTATATAGATTGCAGAATCACATCAGTTACACATCAATTGATTGACACATTGCCATACTAGTGTCTATTGTATTCTGCTGCCTTTCCTATCCTCTACTATCCCTCCTCCCCTCCGCTCTCTTCCCCTCTCCTCTCTCTACCCCCTCTACTGTAATAAATTTCTCCCTTTTATATTATTTTTCCCTTTCCCCTCACATCCTCTTTTATGTAGTTTTGTATAACCCTGAGGGTCTACTTCCATTTCCATGCAATTTCCCTTCTCTCTCCCTTTCTCTCCCACCTCTCATCCCTATTTAATATTAATCTTCTTCTCATGCTCTTCATCCCTACTCTGTTCATAGTTACTCTCCTTTTATCAAAGAAGGCATTTGGCATTTGTTTTTTAGGGATTGGCTAGCTTCACTTTGCATAATCTGCTCTAATGCCATCTATTTTCCTGCAAATTCTATGATTTTGTCATTTTTTAAAGCAGAGTAATACTCCATTGTGTATAAGTGCCACATTTTTTTATCCATTCTTCTATTGAACAGCATCTAGGTTGGTTCCACAGTCTTGCTATTGTGAATTGTGCTGCTATGAACATCAATGTAGCAGTGTCCCTGTAGCATGCTCTTTTAGGGTCTTTAGGGAATAGACCGAGAAGAGGAATAGCTGGGTCAAATGGTAGTTCCATTCACAGCTTTCCAAGAAATCTCCATAATGCTTTCCAAATTGGCTCTACCAATTAGCAGTGCCTCCAATAATGTACAAGTGTACCTGTTTCTCCACATCCTCACCAGCACTTGTTGTTGTTTGACTTCATAATGGCTGCCAATCTTACTGGAATGAGATGGTATCTTAGGGTGGTTTTGATTTGCATTTCTCTGACTGCTGGGGATGGTGAGCATTTTTTCATGTACTTGTTTTTTGATTGTATGTACTTCTCTGAGAAGTGTCTGTTCTGGTTCTTGGCCCATTTGTTTATTGGGTTATTTGTTATCTCATTGTCTGTTTTTTTGAGTTCTTTGTATACTCTGAATATTAGGGCTCTATCTGAAGTGTGAGGAGTAAAGATTTGTTCCCAGGATTTAGGCTCCCTATTTACCTCTCTTATTGTTCCTTTTGCTGATAAAAAACTTTTTAGTTTGAGTAAGTCCCATTTGTTGATTCTAGTTATTAACTCTTGTGCTATGGGTGTCCTATTCAGGAATTTGGAGCCCGACCCCACAGTATGTAAATCGTAGCCAACTTTTTCTTCTATCAGACGCCATGTCTCTGATTTGATATCAAGCTCCTTGATCCATTTTGAGTTAACTTTTGTGCATGGCGAGAGAAAGGGATTCAGTTTCATTTTGTTACATATGGATTCCAAGTTTTCCCAGCACCATTTTTTGCAGATGCTATTTTCCTTCATTGCATGCTTTTAGCCCCTCCATCAAATATAAGATAGTTGTAGTTTCCTGGCTTGGTTTCTGTGTCCTCTATTCTGAACCATTGGTCCACCCGCCTGTTTTGGTACCAGTACCATGGTATTTTTGTTACTATTTTTCTGTAGTATAGTTTGAAGTCTGGTATCGCTATGCCGCCTAATTCACACTTCCTGCTTAGTGTTGTTTTTGTTATTCTGTGTCTTTTATTTTTCCATATGAATTTCATGATTGCTTTCTCTATTTCTAGAAAAAATTCCGTTTGGATTTTGATTGGCATTGCATTAAACCTATTGAGAACTTTTGGTAATATCACCATTTTGATGATATTAGTTCTGCCTATCCATGAACAGGATATATTTTTACATCTTCTAAGATCTTCTTCTATTTCTCTCTTTAGGGTTCTGTAGTTTTCATTGTATAAGACTTTCACATCTTTTGTTAGGTTGATTCCTAATTATTATTATTTTTTTTAGGATATTGTGTATGGAGTGGTTGTCCTCATTTGTATTTCAGAGGATTTGTCGCTGATATGCAGGAATGCCTTTGATTTATGCATGTTGATTTTATATCCTGCCACTTTGCTGAATTCATTTATTAGCTCTATTAGTTTCTTTGTAGACCCTTTTGGGACTGCTAGACATAGAATCATGTGATCTGATAATTTAAGTTCTTCTTTTCCAATTTTTACGCCTTTTATTTCTTTCGTCTGTCTAAATGCTCTGGCTAGTGTTTCGAGAACAATGTTGAACAGAAGTGGTGAGAGAGGGCATCCCTGTCTTGTTCCAGATTTTAGAGAGAATACCTTCAATTTTTCTCCATTCAGAATGATGCTAGCCTGAGGCTTAGCATAGATTGCTTTTACAATATTGAGGTATGTTCCTCTTATCACTAGTTTTTCTAGAGTGTTGAACATAACAGAATGCTGTACTTTATTGAATGCTTTTTTTGCATCTACCGAGATGATCATATGGTTCTTATTTTTAAGTCTATTGATGTGGTGAATAACATTTATTGATTTCCGTATATTGAACCAGCCTTGCATCACACGGATGAATCCTACTTGATCAGGATTCACAATTTTTTTGATATGTTTTTGTATCCAATTCGCCAGAATTTTATTGAGGATTTTTTCATGTAGGTTCATTAGAGATATTGGTCTGTAGTTTTCTTTCTTTGAAGTGTCTTTGTCTGGTGTAAGAATCAGGGTGATCTTGGCCTCGTAGAATGAATTTGGAAGATCTCCCTCTTTTTCAATTTCCTGAAACACCTTGAAAAATATTGGTATTTGTTCCTCTTTAAATGTTTTGTTAAACTCTGCTGTATACCCATACGGTCCTGGGCTTTTCTAAGTTGGTAGTGGATTGATGGTTTCTTCTATTTCCTCAATTGATATTGGTCTGTTTATGTTGTCTATATCCTCCTGACTCAATATGGGCAGATCATATGACTTAAGAAATTTATCGATGCCTTCACTGTCTTCTATTTGTTTGGAGTATAAGGATTAAAAATAATTTCTGATTATCTTCTGTATTTCAGAAATATCTGTTGTGATATTTTCTTTTTTAATCCCTTATGCTAGTAATTTGAGTTCTCTCTTCTTCTCTTTCATAGCATGGCTAAGGGTCTGTCAATTTTATTTATTTTTTCAAAGAACCAACTTCTACTTTTGTCAAGTTTTTTCAATTGTTTCTTTTGTTTCAATTTCATTAATTTCAGCTTTGATTTTAATTATTTCTTGCCTTCTACTTCTTTTGCTGTTTCTTTCGTCTTCTTTTTCTAGGATTTTGAGATGAAGTATGAGATCATTTATTTGTTGGTTGTTTCTTTTTTTAAGGAATGAACTCCAAGCAATGAATTTTCCTGTTAGAACTGCTTTCAATGTGTCCCATAGATTCCGATATGTTGTGTCTGTGTTTTCATTTATCTCTAAGAATTTTTAAATTTCCTCCTTGATGTCTTCTATAACCCATTGATCACTCAGTAACCTATTGTTCATTCTCCAAGTGATGCATGATTTTTCTTTCCTTCTTTTATCATTGATTTTTAGTTTCATTCCATTATGATCAGATAATATGCATGGTATTATCTGTACTCCTTTATATTGTCTAAGAGTTGCCCTGTGACATAATATATGATCATTTTTTAGAAGGATACATGTGCTGCTGAGAAAAAAGGTAACTGTTTGATGTTGGGTGTTATATTCTACATATCTCAAATAAGTCTAGGTTATTAATTGTGTTGTTGAGTTCTATAGTTTCCTTATTCCTTATTCCTTGTTTGGAAGATCTGTCCAGTGGTGAGAGAGGTGTGTTCATGTGTCCCATGATTACTGTATTGTGGTGTATTAGACTCTTGAACTTGAGAAGAGTTTGTTTGATGAACATAGCTGCACCATTGTTTTGGGCATATATATTAATGATTGCTGTCTCTTGTTGGTGTATGGTTCCCTTGAGCAGTATGTAGTGTCTCTCTTTATCCCTTTTGATTAACTTTGGCTCAAAATCTATTTTATTTGATATGAGTATGGACTCTCCTGCTTGTTTCCAAAGTCCATATGAGTGATATGATTTTTCCCAAACTTTCACCGTCAGTCTATGTATGCATTTTCCTATCAAATGCATCTCCTGTAGGCAGCATATTGTTGGGTCTTGTTTTTTGTTCAATTCTACTAGCCAGTGTGTCTTCATTGGTGAGTTTAAGCCATTAACATTTAGGGTTATTAATGAGATATGGGTTGTTCTTCCAGCCATATTTGTTTATTTATGTTACTAAACATGGTTTGTTTTCCTCTTTGATGATTTTCCCCCCTTTAATGTCCTACCTCCCACTGTTGGTTTTCATTGTTATTTTCCATTTCCTCTTCCTGCAATGTTTTGCCGAGGATGTTTTGAAGAGATGGTTTTCTAGCTGCAAATTCTTTTCACTTTTGTTTATCGAGGAAGGTTTTAATTTCATCTTCCATACTGAAGCTTAATTTCGCTAGATACACAATTCTTGGTTGGAACCCATTTTCTTTCAGTGTTTGAAATATGTTATTCCAGGATCTTCTAGCTTTCAGAGTCTGTGTTGAAAGATCAGCTGTTATCCTGATTGGTTTACCCTTAAACATAATCTGCTTCCTTTCTCTTGTAGCTTTTAAAATTCTCTCTTTTTTCTGTTTGTTGGGCATCTTCATTATAATGTGTCTAGTTGTGGCTCTCTTATGATTTTGCACATTCGGCGTTCTGTAGGCTTCTAGGACTTGGGATTCTGTTTTATTTATCAAGTCTGCGAAGTTTTCTCGTATTATTTCATTGAATAGGTAGCTCATTCCTTTGGTTTGGACCTCTATACCTTCTTGTATCCCAATGACTGTTAAGTTTGGCCTCTTTATGTTTTCCCATATTTCTTGGATATTCTGCTCGTGGTTTCTTAACAGTCTTACTGAGTGGTCTATGTTCTTTTCAAGTTGAAATACTTTGTCTTCATTGTCTGATGTTCTATGTTCTAAGTGTTCTACTCTCCTGGTAGTATTCTCAATTGAGTTTTTAAGTTGGATTATTCCTTCCTGCAATTCTAGGATTTCTGTTTGTTTGTTTTTACAACCTCTATCTCCCTATATATTTGATCTTTTGCTTATTGGATTTGTTTATGTAATTCATTGTCGAAGTGATCTTTAATTGTCTGATTTTGTTGTCTAATGTCTTCCTTGAGACTCCAGATCATCTAAAGCATGAGTATCCTGAATTCTTTATCTGACATTCCATCTGATGCAGCTATTACCTCTTCTAAAGTTGTGTTGACCTGCATTGCTTGTGGTCCTTTCTTTCCTTGTCTTTTCATACTGCTCACGTTTCTCTCTGCTTGTTGAAACTGTTTTGTTTTGGGCAGTGGCTCTGCTCTGCCCCTATTCCTATTGGGGTGACCTAACAACCACGCTGGTGGGCCGCTGGGCTTGTACTGGGCGCGGGAGAAGGCTCTGCTTTGCCACTACTCCAATAGGGGTGCCGTGTCCACACCAGAGGGTCGTTGGGCCTGTTCTGGGCATAGGCGGTGGCTCTGCTCTTCCCCTACTCCAATTGGGGTGACGTGACTACCACGCCTGCTGGTTGATGGGCCTGTTCCGGGCACGGGCGGCAGCTCTGCTCTGTCACTACTCCAATTGGGATGACATGACTACCACGCCTGCAGGTCGCTGGGCCTGTGCCGGGCATGGGCGGCGGCTCTGCTCTGCCCCTCTGGCTTGAAGACAAAGTGAGAGAGACTCGGGTGTTTGTGACTCACTTTTTTTACCAGGAGACCAACTGTTTCTGTCACCGCTGGTATCGATGAAGTTATCTCCTCCACCACTTTGTGATGACATCAGATCTCTAACATGTTGGTATCCCATGTGAATGGCAGCATTTCGTTCCCTTTGCCGGATGACCAAAGCAATGGGTGAGTCCTGACCAGCCCTCACAAGCCCCGTCTCAATCCTGTTGCCACTGCCTATGAAGGCTAGGTAGGTATTTACCTCCACAGTATTCAGCAAGACCTAGACCGAGAAGGAGTTTCCGCGGGTTCTTTAGCCCTGGGCCTGATCAGTTCCAGGAGCCAGAATTCGGCCGCTCTGGGCTTGGTGTATGTTCTGATAGGAACAGGCCTGAGTAATTTGTCTCCGAGACACAGGCGAATGGCAGCCTGAGATTACCTCCTCTATAGCTGAATGAGCTGCTATGAGTTGAAAACAGGAATGGTGACGTCAGCTCTCCAAGATGGTGGCCCCTGGCTTCGTCTGTGGTCTGACTGGTGTGGAAAACCGAATTGGACCGCGTCCTTCCCCGGTCTCAAACCCAGAATTCAGCAATGAGCACAGTGATTGTACAGCTGGCAGAAGCCCACAGAATCCGCACCACTGAATATTTGTGTTGCTATCTCATTGTTTGCCAGCATGCGCCACAGACTCTAGCCGCAGGGCGATTTGCTGAATAAGCAGCATGACGCTCCATGCGGACAAATCACTCACGTTTGAGCCCCGTAGCTAATCCTCATGAGATGGAAATACTTCCACTAGGTTTTGGAGCACCCAAATTTTGCTGGAAATTCGTCATTCTCTTGCACAGTGATGCTGTATATGGGGTTGGTGCACTCCTTTCGCTGCCATCATATGATCCCCTGAAGTTAGTTTTCAGTACTGGAAACGAATATGTATTTCAGGTGGATGAATATTTCTGAGAATAAACTTGTGAAAAGTTGATTATAAATCCACATACATAAATATGAATGAATTTAGGGAGTGTAAAATAAGACAAATACATTTCATATTTTGAAAAATCTGGAGAGTGAATACATATATATATATATATATATATATATATATATATATGTGTATATATATATAGATAGATAGATACACACACAGAGAGAGACATTAAAAAGTAGCATTATGTATGCCAATTGAAATTCACCATGAAATATATATCATCCACAGATCCAAAAATACTCATTTTCCTGAACATCAATTTATGTTGTTCAACTAGAAAGCTGACACATATGTTGAATTTTCAGTTCCAACAGCGTTTAGTAGGAGTGATCTTTTCTTACAGTTTGTATCTGCCAAGTCAGCCACCTCACAAAATGTATGTGTGATACCAGGTAGAATTCAATATGTGCATAAAAAAATACATGTGCTGAATAGACTACAGAGAAAGGGAGACAGTTATTCACATATTTGTTAACTTGTCAAACACATAAAGAACTGTTTCAATTAAAATTTGCTAGATTTATAGCACCTACCATTTATCATAGAAAAGGCAAGTCCAACTATACACCATGCCTCCTGTGAACCTCTTGTATTTCTATTTTGTTTGGGTTATTTTTCTCCATCATATTAAGATTAGAAGTAAAAGTCTAGAAGGGAATTTGTTAGTGTCAGGGATTCAGTATTTCGAATGGAAAATTGGAAAATGTATCCAATGTGTATGCAAATATGTGCTACACAAAAATCTTCCCACTCTCATTCAGAACAATGCCTTGGCATTACCTTCGCCCCATGTAAGACACAATTAGAGGAGAAGAGTTAGAAAATCTGTGAATACATACCTGTTATAGAAAATGCTCAGGAGTTCACAAATTTGGAGGTGGTAGAGGAGTTTCCAAAAGTAAGGGACAGGGTAAACACTCCACAAACATGAAGCTCTGCTGGCCTAACATCTGGAGAAACTACCTCTGAGGGTGAGCACTTGAAATATATTTTGTTGTCAGGAGCATTAGCTTCCTTTGTAGTGAGACCATCAAAGCTGGGTCTGCATCTATGTGACATGGATGACATGGTTTCTTATTTTCCGATGAACATGAGGCAGCAGTGCTGAATTTTCTCTTTGTAGGTAAACTGTGGCCACTGAGGGCAAGTGTCTCCTCATCTGGACTGTGAAGCCATTTGGTCATCCTCCACTCTTTGTGGTGTTTTTTGCTATTGCACTAGGAGTGTGGTATTTGCTTCATGAAATAAAAAGAGTTCAACTGGGACACAGTGCTGTAGGGAGTTCTTTCAGTTGTGGTGGGTTGGGTTCTGTTGGAGAATGCACCAACCAGGCTTCTATCCCACATAGCTTGCAACATTGACCATAGCAACCTGATTCTGAACATTGCCCTGAAACCTCTCCATATAACAAGATTCTTTTACATATAAGGGTCTACTGGCTGCAAAATGTCAGTCACAAGTTATTTGGACACCAATGGCAGATAAACATGGCCACACCAGAGACATTTTATCACACACCTGCCCACCACGGCTCTAGGAACACTACTCAGCAGGTTCCAACTTACTTGCATCTCTGTTATACACCATTTTCATGAAACCCAGTCAATAAAGGCAATGTCTTGTATTCTCATGATCAGCTAGAGGACATCCAAAGGTTCTCCTGTGACACCTAGTCTTGGGAATTTCAAAAATTTCATGGTATTCATCTAGCCATTATTCAAGGAAGAAGTTGTAGGCACTGTGGGTTTCAATTTATTCATTAACCATTAAATGTTGAGTAAGCTCATTTCAATGAAAGCTCTGGAGAACTCTCAGAGGCAAGGGTTCCCAAAGGGTGGCCAAAAGGTCACATGAAGCCAGGCCCATTGAGGTCTACAATGTGAGGTCCATGTGTGTTTTCACTCTCAACTATGGCTGCCATGTCTTTCAGAATAAAATCATGTGATATCCTGGCTGAGATTCCCTTTGCTCTGTGGAAAGCCAACTTGGGCGTAGATCTCACTTTCCAAGGGCGACTCTCATGCATGGTCTTCTAAAAGCCCAACACAATCCATGGCAATACTTCTCTGAGGTCAATTCCAGAACTCAGTCTCTATGTTGAGTCACACAAGAGTTCAAGCCCAGGTGTACCCAGTCATCTCTTCCTACCGCCATACAAATGTTCACAGTTAAAACTAAAACACCCCAACATGGCCCTCATCTTCTTCCATGTAGACACTCATCATAACCTCCGGCTGGAGGTTTCCATGAGGTACACAGCCCACGTCCGTGTCCAAAATAAGCTCCCTTGCCCCTCATTTGCCTAACATCAGGGTTGCATGGACTGCCTTCCTGTGAAACAGAAGTGAAAAAATAGGCCTGGCGTTAATACTGCTCTACTTCTCCAACTTGAGGCCTACTGAGTGTGGGGTTTAGATTCTTTATGTAAATTCATATTTTTTGTTGTTGTACTTTAACTTTTTAATATGTTTTCATTTTTTAAATATTTTTATTTTATTATTATTATTATTTTAAACTTTAATTTACATCTTTTAAATGATCATTATTTTTAAATTTTTTTCTTTCTTTCTTTCTTTTCTATTTTTTCTTTTGTCTTATCATTTCTTTTCAATTTTCTGATTTCCCCTTCCTCAAATTCTACCTGCCTACTCTCATTCTCTTTAGTGACTTCTTCCCTTTCCTTCTAATATCTTTTCTTCCAAGCATCAAATAAATTTATAAGAGTAAGCAGTAACTCAACAGTCAAACAGAGCAAGAAGTAACATGAGCAGCACAAAAAATCAAGGAAGAAAATAAGTACAAACAACGAAGGACAGCCAAAATATTCAGGAGGACCTATAGTCATCAGAAAAATGGTCATATAAAGAACTCAAGGAATACCTTAGACAGATGGAATTGAAACTTAAAGAGGATACGAGACAGCAAATCCAAACAGTGAAAGAACACATTGAAAATGAATTACATAAACAGATAAAAGAAGAAGTTATGCATCTTTATCAGGAGATAGAGATTATAAAAAATCAAACAATAATTCTAGAAATGAAGGAAACGATAAACCAAATTAAAAAGTCAATTGAGAGTATCACTAACACTGTGGAGCAAGTAGAAGACAGAATGTCAGATAATGAAGACAAAATATATCATCTTGAAATGAATCTAGCCAACACAGAAAGGCTGGTAAAAAATCATGAGTAAAACATCCAAGAGATATGGGATAACATAAAAAAAAAAATTAATGAGTCATCTGCATAGGTACACAGATTCAAACCAAGGGAATTAGTAATCTATTGAATGAAATAATTACAGAAATATTTCCAGAAATACAAAGTAAATGGATATACAAATTGGACATGCTTACAGGACACGGAGCACACAAAATCACAGTAGACCAACACCAAGACACATTGTTATGAGATATCCAATATACAAAACAAAGAGAAAATATTAAAAGCAGATTACATTAAGGGGTAAACCAATAAGGTTGAGAATGGATTTTTCATCACAGTCGCTGAAAGCGAGAAGATCCTGGAACAACGTATTTCAAACACTGAAAGACAATGAATGCAAACCAAGAATTCTGTATCCAGCAAAATTAAGCTGCAGGTATGATGATGAAATAAAAATATTTCATGATAAACAAAAAGTAAAAGAATTTGTAGCCAGAAAACCAGCATTGCAAAGCATCTTGAGCAAAACAATACACGAAGAAGAAATGAAAATCAACAACCAAAACCATCAGTGGGAAGTGCCTCAGTAATGACTGAGGGTGGGGGAAAAGCTAATCATGGAGAAACAAACTAAATTAAAAAAAAAAGATGAATCATCAATCATGAGCGGCAGTACAAACCATATATCAACAGTGACTCTAAATGTTAATGGCTTAAACTCTCCAATAACGCGACATAGGCTGGTAACTTGGATTAAAAATGAATCCAACAATATGTTGCCTCCAGGAGACACATCTGAATGGAAAAGACATACACAGGCTGAAGGTGCAAGTTTTGGAAAAAATATACCATGCAACGCTCCCCATAAGCAAGCAGGGGTGGCCATGCTCATATCGAATAAAATCGACTTCAAGACTAATTTAATCAAAAGGGATAAGAAAGGACATTATATACTGTTAAAAGGAACCATTCATCAACAAGACATAAAAATTATCAATATTTATGCACCAAATAATGGTGCTGCAATGTTCAAAAAACAAATTCACCTCAAGTTCCAGAATGAAATAGACCACAACACAATAATTATGGGTGACTTCAACACACCTCTCTCACCATTGGACAGATCCTCCAAACAAAAGTGAATAAAGAAACTATAGAACTCAATATCGCAATCAATAACCTAGACTTAACTGACATATATCGAATATATCAATCATCATCAAGTGGATATACTTTTTTCTCAGTAGCACGTGGATCCTTCTCAAAAATAGACCATATATTATGTCATAGGGCAACCCTCAGTAAATATACAGGGGTTGAGATAATACCATGAATTTTTTCTGATCATAATGGAATGAAACTGGAAACCAATGATAAAAAAAGGAAGGAAAAATCCTACATCACATGGAAAATGAACAATATGTTACTGAATGATCAGTGGGTTACAGAAGATATAAAGGAGGAAATCAAAAAATTCTTAGAGATACATGAAAATACAGACGCAATATATCAGAATCTATGGGACACAATGAAAGCAGTTTTAAGAGGGAAATTCATCTTCTGGAGGTCATTCCTGAAAAAAAGTAAAAACGAACAAATAAATGAGCTCACACTTCAACTCAAAGCCCTAGAAAAGGAAGAGCAAAACAACAAAAAATGTAGCAGAAAGCAAGAAATAATTAAAATCAGAGCAGAAATCAACGAAATTGAAACAAAAGAAACTATTGAAAAAATTAACAAAACTAATAGGTGGTTCTTCGAAAAAATAAATATGTTCGACAGACCCTTAGGCATGCTAATGAAGAGAAGAAAAGAGAGAACTCAAATTACTAACATATGGGATGAAAAAGGCAATATTACAACAGATGCTTCCGAAATACAGAAGACAATTAGAAATTATTTAGAAAACCTATATTCCAATAAAATAGAATATAGTGAAGACATCGATAAATTTCTTAAGTCATATGATATTCCCAGACTGAGTCAGAAGGATACACACAATTTAAACAGACCAATGTCAATGGATGAAACAGAAGAAGCAATCAAAAGACTACAAACCAAGAAAAGCCCAGGAACGGATGGCTATACAGCGGAGTTTTACAAAACATTTAAAGAAGATTTAATACCAATACTTTTCAAGTTATTTCAGCATAGAGAAAAAGAGGGAGCTCTTCCAAATTCATTCTATGAGGCCAACATCATGCTGATTCCGAAATCAGAAAAAGACACCTCAAAGAAAGAAAACTACAGACCAATATATCTGATGAACCTACATGCAAAAATCCTCAATAAAACTCTGGTGAATCGAATACAAAGGCACATCAAAAAAATTATGCACCATGATCAAGTAGGATTCATAGCTGGGATGCAAGGATGGTTCAATATACGGAAATCAATAAATGTTATTCACCACATCAATAGACTTAAAGATAAGAACCATATGATCATCTCGATAGAAGCAAAAAAAGCATTTGACAAAGTACAGCATCCCTTTATGTTCAAAACATTAGAAAAAATAGGGATAACAGGAAGTTACCTCGACATTGTAAAAGCTATCTATGCTAAGCCTCAGGCTAGCATCATTATGAATGGAGAAAAATTGAAGGCATTTCTTCTAAAATCTGGAACAAGACAGGGATGCCCTCTCTCACCACTTCTATTCCATATAGTTCTCGAAACACTGGCCAGAGCAATTAGACATACTAAAGAAATAAAAGGCATAAAAATAGGAAAATAAGAACGCAAATTATCACTATTTTCGGGTGACATTATTCTATACATAGAAGACACAAAAAGGTGTACAAAAACTACTAGAACTAAAAAATGAATGACCTGGGACCCACCGGCAGGTCAGGCCCAGAAACCTGCAGAGGGGCACAGCTGCCCCACCCACCTGCAAGGTAGGCGATACCGTGACCACTGACAAAACAGGCCCAGTGGCCGTCTGACACATCACCCCGGTTGGGGGAGGGGCAGAGCCGCCACCAGCACCTGTTAGGTAGACAGACCTGCAAACGACAGACAGAACAGGCCTAGCGGCCAGCGGAGGTGCAGAGCCGATGCTCACGCCTGCAAGGTAGGCGAACCTGTGACCACCGAAAGAACAGGCCCACCGAAAGTAGAGGCACAGCAGCCTGCCGGCGTAGTAGGCACATTGCCCCAATTGGAGGAGGGGCAGAACCACCGCCAAAGCCTGCGAGGGAGACTTTGCAACTATACAAGAGCAATATAAATATATAGGGGGAAAATCAATAACACAACAGTTTCACCAAACAGAAAGAAACGCGATCAGTATGAAAAGACAAGGAAAGAAAGGACCACAAGCAATGCAGGTCAACTCAACTTTAGAAGAGGTAATATCTGCAGCAGATGGAATGTCAGATAAAGAATTCAGGATATACATGCTTCAGATTATCTGGAGTCTCAAGGAAGACATTAGACAGCATAATCAGACAATGAAAGACCACTTCGACCACTTCGAAAATGAATTACATAAACAAATACAAGAAGCAAAAGATCAATTATACAGGGAGATCAAGGTTATAAAAAACAAACAAACAGAAATCCTGGAAATGCAGGAAACAATAAACCAAATTAAAAACTCAATTGAGAATACTACCAGCAGAGTAGAACACTTAGAAGATAGAACATCAGAAAATGAAGACAAAGTATTTCAACTGGAGAAGAACATAGACAGCTCAGCAAAGCTGTTAAGAAACCATGAGCAGAACATTCAAGAAATATGGGATAACATAAAGAGACCAAACTTAAGAGTCATTGGGATACAGGAAGGTATAGAGTTCCAAACAAAAGGAATGAACAATCTATTCAATGAAATAATACGAGAAAACTTCCCAGACTTGAAGAATGAGACAGAATCCCATATCCTAGAAGCCTACGGGACGCCGAATGTGCAAAATCATAAGAGATCCACACCTAGACACATTATAATGAAGATGCCCAACATACAGAATAAGGAGAGAATTTTAAACGCTACAAGAGAAAGGAAGCAGATTAGATTTAGGGGTAAACCAATCAGGATAACAGCTGATCTTTCAACACAGACTCTGAAAGCTAGAAGATCCTGGAATAACATATTTGAAACACTGAAAGAAAATGGGTTCCAACCAAGAATTGTGTATCCAGCAAAATTAAGCTTCAGTATGGAAGATGAAATTAAAACCTTCCATGATAAACAAAAGTGAAAAGAATTTGCAACTAGAAAACCATCTCTTCAAAACACCCTCGGCAAAACATTGCAGGAAGAGGAAATGGAAAATAACAATGAAAACCAACAGCGGGAGGGAGTACAGTAAAGAGGGGCAATAATCAAAGAGGAAAACAAACCATGTTTAGTAACATAAATAAACCAATATGACTGGAAGAACAACCCATATCTCAATAATAACCCTAAATGTAAATGGCTTAAACTCACGAATTAAGAGACACAGGCTAGTAGAATGGATCACAAAACAAGACCCAACAATATGCTGCCTTCAGGAGACGCATTTGATAGGAATAGACATACATAGACTGAAGGTGAAAGGTTGGGAAAAATCATATCACTCTTATGGACTTTGGAAACAAGCACGAGTGTCCATACTCATATCAAATAAAATAGATTTCAAGCCAAAGTTAATCAAAAGGGATGAAGAGGGACACTACATACAGCTCAAGGGAACCATACACCAACAAGACATCACAATCATAAATATATATGCCCCAAACAATGGTGCAGCTATGTTCATCAAAAAAACTCTTCTCAAGTTCAAGAGTCTAATAGACCACCATACAATAATTATGGGAGACTTCAACACACCTCTCTCACCACTGGATAGATCTTAGAAAGAAAAGTTGAATAAGGAATCTATAGAACTCAATAACATAATTAATAACCTAGACTTAATTGACATATATAGAATATACCACCCAAGATCAAGCAGTTACACTTTTTTCTCAGCAGCACATGGATCCTTCTCAAAACTAGATCATATATTATGTCACAGGGCAACTCTTAGACAATATAAAGGAGTAGAGATAATACCATGCATCTTATCTGAACATAATGAAATGAAATTGAAAATCAACGATAAAAGAAGTAAGGAAAAATCATGCATCAATTGGAGAATGAAAAATAGGTTACTGAATGATAAATGGGTTATAGAAGACATCAAGGAGGATATTAAAAAATTCTTAGAGATAAATGAAAACACAGACACAACATATCGGAATCTATGGGACACATTGAAAGCAGTTCTAAGAGGAAAATTTATTGCTTGGAGTTCATTCCTTAAAAAAAGAAAAAAACCAACAAATAAATGATCTAATACTTCAACTCAATGTCCTAGAAAAAGAAGAGCAAAACAACAGCAAAAAAGTAGAAGACAAGAAATAATTAAAATCAGAGTAAAAATTAATGAAATTGAAACAAAAGAAACAATTGAAAAAATTGACAAAACTAAAAGTTGGTTCTTTGAAAAAATAAATAAAATTGACAGACCCTTAGCCACGCTAATGAAGAGAAGAAGAGAGAGAACTCAAATTACTCGCATATGGGATGAAAAAGGCAATATCACAACAGACACTTCAGAAATACAGAAGATTATCAGAAATTATTTTGAATCCTTATACTGCAATAAATTAGAAGATAGTGAAGGCATCGATAAATTTTTAAGTCATATGATTTGCCCAGATTGAGTTAGGAGGATATTGACAACCTAAACAGACGAATATCAACTGAGGAAATAAAGAAACCATCAAAAGACTACCAACTAAGAAAAGCCCAGGACCGGATGGGTATACAGCAGAGTTTTACAAAACCTTTAAAGAGGAACTAATACCAATACTATTCAAGCTATTTCATGAAAATGAAAAACAGGGAGAACTTCCAAATTCATTCTATGAGTCCAACATCACCCTGATTTCTAAACCAGACAAAGACAAACCAAAGAAAGAAAACTACAGACCAATATCTCTAATGAACCTAGATGCAAAAATGCTCAATAAACTTCTCGCGAACCGGATACAAAACATATCAAAAAAATTGTGCACCATGATCAGGCAGGATTTATCCCTGGGATGCAAGGTTGGTTCAATATACGAAAATCAATAAATGTTATTCACCACATCAATAGGCTTAAATATAAGAACCATATGATCATCTCGATAGATGCGGAAAAAGCATTCGACAAAGTACAGCATCCCTTTATGTTCAAAACTCTGGAAAAACTAGGGATAACAGGAACATACCTCAATATTGTAAAAGAAATCTATGCTAAGCCTCAGCCTAGCATCATTCTGAATGGAGAAAAACTGAAGGCATTCCCTCTAAAATCTGGTACAAGACAGGCATGCCCTCTCTCACCACTTCTGTTCAACATAGTTCTCGAATCACTGGCCAGTGCAATTAGACAGACAAAAGAAATTAAAGGCATAAAAATAGGAAAAGAAGAACTCAAATTATCACTATTTGCAGATGACATGATTCTATACCTAGCAGACCCAAAAGGGTCTACAAAGAAACTATTAGAGCTAATAAATGAATTCAGCAAAGTGGCAGGATATAAAATCAACACGCATAAATCAAAGGCATTCCTGTATATCAGCGACAAATCCTCTAAAATATATATGAGGACAACCACCCCATTCACAATATCCTCAGAAAAAAAAAGTACTTGGGAATCAACCTAACAAAAGAGGTGTAAGACTTATACAATGAATACTACAGAACCCTAAAGAGAGAATTGAAGAAGATCTTAAAAGATGGAAAAATATACCCTGTTCATGGATAGGTAGAATTAACATCAACAAAATGGCGATATTAACAAAAGTTCTCAATAGGTTTAATGCAATGCCAATCAAAATCCCAATGGCATTTCTTGTAGAAATAGAGAAAGCAATCATGAAATTCATATGGAAAAATAAAAGACCCAGAATAGCAAAAACATTGCTAAGCAGGAAGTGTGAATCAGTCGGTATAGCTATACCAGACTTCAAACTATACTACAGAGCAATAGAAACAAAAACAGCATGGTACTGGTACCAAAACAGGCGGGTGGACCAATGGTACAGAATAGAGGACACAGAAACCAATCCACAAAACTACAACTATCTTATATTCGATAAAGGGGCTAAAAGCATGCAATGGAAGAAGGCTAGCATCTTCAACAAATGGTGTTGGGAAAACTGGTAATCCATATGCAACAAAATGAAACTGAATCCCTTTCTCTCACCATGCACAAAAGTTAACTCAAAGTGGATCAAGTAACGTGATATCAAATCAGAGACATGGCATCTGATAGAAGAAAAAGTTGGCTATGATCTACATACTGTGGGGTCGGGCTCCAAATTCCTCAATAGGACACCCATAGCACAACAGTTAATAACTAGAACCAACAAATGGGACTTACTCAAACTAAAAAGTTATTTTCTCAGCAAAAGAAACAATAAGAGAGGTAAATAGGTAGCCTACGTCCTGGGAACAAATCTTTACTCCTCACACTTCAGACAGAGCCCTAATATCCAGAATATACAAAGAACTAAAAAAATTAGACAATGAGATAACAAATAACCCAATCAACAAATGGGCCAAGGACCTGAACAGAAATTTCTCAGAGGAGGACATACAATCAATCAAGAAGTATATGAAAAAATGCTCACCATCTCTAGCAGTCAGAGAAATGCAAATCAAAACCACCCTAAGATACCATCTCACTCCAGTAAGATTGGCAGCCATTAGGAAGTCAAACAACAACAAGTGCTGGCGAGGATGTCGGGAAAAGCGTACTCTTGTACATTACTGGTGGGACTGCAAATTGGTGCGCCCAATTTGGAAAGCAGTATGGAGATTTCTTGGAAAGCTCGGGATGGAACCACCATTTGATCCAGCTATTCCCCTTCTCGGTCTATTCCCTAAAGACCTAAAAAGAGCACACTATAGGGCCACTGCTACATCCATGTTCATAGCAGCACAATTCACAATAGCAAGACTGTGGAACCAACATAGATGTCCTTCAATAAAAGAATGGATAAAAAATGTGGCATTTATACACAATGGAATATTACTCTGCATTAAGAAATGACAAAATCATAGAATTTGGAGGGAAATGTATGGCATTAGAGCAGGTTATGCTAAGTGAAGCTAGCCAATCCCTTAAAAACAAATGCCAAATATCTTCTTTGATATAAGGAGAGTAACTAAGAACAGAGTAGGGACGAAGAGCATGAGAAGAAGATTAATATTAAACAGGGATGAGAGGTGGGAGGGAAAGGGAGAGAGAAGGAAAATTGCATGTAAATGGAAGGAGACCCTCAGGGTTATACAAAATTACATACAAGAGGAAGTGAGGGGAAAGGAGGAAAAATATAAGGGGGAGAAATGAATTACAGTAGAGGAGGTAGAGAGAGAAGAGGGGAGGGGAGGGGGGAGGGGGGATAGTAGAGGATAGGAAAGGCAACAGAATACAACAGTCACCAGAATGGCAATATGTAAATCAATGGTTGTGCAATTGATGTGATTCTGCAATCTGTATATGGGGTAAAAATGGGAGCTCATATCCCACTTGAATCAAAGTGTGAAATATGATATATCAAGAACTATGAAATGTTTGAACAACCTACAATAAAATTAATTAAAAAAAAACCAGCATGGTACTGGTACCAAAACAGGCAGGTGGACCAATGGTACAGAATGGAGGACACAGAGATTAATCCAAAAAGCTACAACTATTTTATATTTGATAAAGGAGCTAAAAGCATGCAATGGAGGAAATATAGTATCTTCAACAAATGGTGTTGGGAAAAATGGAAATCCATGTGCAACAAAATGAAACTGAATTCCTTTCTCTCGCTATGCACAAAAGTTAACTCATAGTGGATCAAGGTGCTAGATATCAAATCAAAGACTCTGTGTCTGATAGAAGAAAAAGTTGGCTCTGATCTACATATTATGGGGTCGGGCTCCAAATTCCTTTATATGACATCCATAGCACAAGAGTTAATAACAAGAATCAACAAATGGGACTACTTAAACTGAAAAGTTTTTTATCAGTAAGAGAAAGAATAAGAGAGGTAAATAAGGAGCATACATCATGGGAACAAATTTTTACTCCTCACACTTCAGATAGAGGCCTAATATCCAGAATATACAAAGAACTCAAAAAATTAGACAATAAGATAACAAATAACCCAATAAACAAATGGGTCAAGGACTTGAACAGACACTTCTCAGAGGAGGACATACAATCATTCATCAAGTACATAATAAAATGCTCACCATTTCTAGCAGTCAGAGAAATTCAAATCAAAATCACCCTAAGATACCATCTCACTCCAGTAAATTGGTAGCCGATATGAAGTCAAACAACAACAAGTGCTGGCAAGGATGTGGGGTAAAAGATACTCTTGTACATTGCTGGTGGGACTGTAAACTGGTGTGGCCAATTTTGAAAGCAGTATGGAGATTCCTGGGAAAGCTGTGAATGGAACCACAATTTGACTCAGCTATTGCCCTTCTCTGACTATTCCCTGAAGACCTTAAAAGAGAGTAATACAGGGATACTACCACATGGATTTTCATAGCAGTACAATTCACAATTGATACACTGTGGATCCAACACAGATGCCCTTCAATAGATGAATGGATAAAAAAAATGTGGCATTTATACACTATGGAGTATTACGCAGCACTAACAAATGACAAAATCATAAAATTTGCAGAAAAATGGATGGCACTGGAGCAGATTATGCTTAGTGAAGATAGCCAATCCCTAAAAAATAAATACCAAATGTCTTCTTTGATATAATGAGAGCAACTAAGAACAGAGCAGGGAGCAATAGCAGGAAGAAAAGATTAACTTTAAACAGAGACATGAGGTGGGAGGGTAAGTGAGAGAAAAGGGAAATTGCATGGTAATGGAGGGAGACCCTCATTGTTACACAAAATTACATATTGTTGTGAGTGGAATGGGAAAATAAACATGGAGTGAAATAAATTACAGTAGATGGGGAAAAAAGAGAAGATTGGAAGGAAGGGGAGGGGAGATAGTAGAGTATAGGAAAGGTAGCAGAATACAACAGTAGCTAATAGGGCATTATGTAAAAATGTGGAGGTGTAATCGATGTGATTCTGTAATCTCTATTTGGGCTAAAAATGGGAGTTCATAAGCCACTTGAATCTAATGTATGAAATATTATATGTCAAGAGATTTTTAATGTTTTGAGCAACCAATAAAAGAAAAAAAGTAGCAATATATATGCCAATCGAAATTCATCATGAAATATATATAATCCACAGATCGAAAAATATTCATTTTACTGAACATGGATTAATATATAATGTTATTCAACTAGGAAGCTCACCCATAGGTTGAATTTTCAGTTCCAACAGCATTTAGGAGGAGTTATCCTTTCTCACAATTTGCATCTGCCAATTCAGTTACCTCACAAGTATGTACGTGTGGTACCAGGTAGAATTCTATATGTGCATATAAAAATACATGTGCTGAATTGGCTACAGAGAAAGGGAGACAGGAATTCACATATTTGTTAATTTTAAAAACACATGTAGAACTATTTCAACAAAAAAATGACTAGATTTATAACTCCTACACTATATAATGCAAAAGGCAATTGTAACAATACACCATGCCTCCTCTGAACTGCTTGTATTTCTATTCTGTTTGGGTTATTTTTCACCATCATATTAGAATTATTAGTCAGAGTATAGTAGGGTATGTGTTAGTTTCAGGGCTTCAGTATTTCAAATAGAAAATTGAAAAATGAATCGAATGTGTATGTAAATATGTGCTACACAAAAATCTTCCCACTCACATTCAGAACAATGCCTTGATATTACCTTGGCCCAAGTAAGACACAATTAGAGTAGAAAAGTGTGAAAATCTGTGAATACATATCTGGAATGGAATATGCTCGGGAGTTCACAACCTTGGTGGTGGTAGAGGAGTTTCCAAAAGTAAAGAACAGTGTAAACACTCCACAAACATGGAGCTCTGCTGGCCTAAGACTTCTTGGAAAACTGCCTCTGAGGTTGGGCACTTGAAATATATGTTGTTGTCATGAGCTTTAACTTCCTTTGTAGTGAGACCATCAAAATGGGTCTGCATCTATGTGACCTGGAAGACATGGTTTCTTATATTCCAATGACCATGAGGCAGCAGTGCTGAATTCTCTCTTTGTATGTAAACTGTGGCCACTGGAGGCTAAGTGTCTCCTCGTGTGGACTGTGAAGACATTTGGTCATCCTCCACTTTTCGTGGTGTTTCTTGCTGCTGCACTGGGAATTTGGTATTTGCTTCACCAAATACAAGGAGTTCTACTAGGATACAGTGCTGAAGGGAGTTCTGTCATGTGTGGTGGGTCAGGGTCTGCAGGAGAATGCACCAACCAGGCTTCTATCCCACACAGCTTGCCCCAATAACCATAGTAAACTGATTCTGAACATTGCCCTGAAACCTCTCCATATAAAAAATGCCTTTACATATAAGTGTCTGATTCCTGCACTATGTCAGTCATAATCCATTTGGAAGCCAATGGCCGATCCACATGGCCCCACCATGGTGTTTTATCACACACCTGCCCACCACTGCTCTAGGCCCACTAATCAGCAGGATACAAATTACTGGCATCTCTGTTCTACACCATTTTCATAAAACCCAGTAAAACAAGGCATTCTCTGGTATACACATGATCAACCACAGGACTTCCAAAGATTCTCCAGTGCCACCTGGTCATGGAAATTTCAAAAATTTCATGGTATTTATCTAGCCATTTTTCAAAGATTAAGTTGGAGGCACTGTGGGTTTCAAATCATTCAGGAACCATTAAGTGTTGAGAAAGCTAATTTCAATGAAAGCTCTGGAGAACACTCACAGGCAAGGCTTCTCAAAGAGTTGCCAAAAGGTCACATGAAGCCAGGCAAATTGAGGCCTACAATGTGAGGTCCATGTGTGTTTTGACTCTCAACTATACCTGCCAATCTTTCAGAATAAAATCATGTGATATCCTGGCTGAGGTTCCCATTGTTTTGTGGAAAGACACCCTGGACCTAGATCTCAGTTTCCATGGGTGAGTCTCATGCATGGCCTTCTAAAATCCCAACACAATTCATGGCAATACTTCTCTGAGTTCAATTCCAGAACTCAGTCTCTAAGGGGAATCACGCCAGAGTTCAAGCCCAGGTGGAACCAGTCATTCCTTCCAACCACCACAAAAATGACCACAATTAAAATCAAAACACTCCCACAGGGCCCTCATCTTCTTCCATATAGACACTCATCATAACCTCTGGCTGGAGATTTCTATGAGGGGCACAGCCTAAGAAAGTGTCCAAAATAAGCTCACTTGCCCCTCATTTGCCTAAAATCATGGTGGCCTGGACACTCCTCCTGTGAACCTGGAGTGATCAAATATTCCTGCTGTTAAAGTGTTCCGCTTCTCCAATTTGAGGCCTACTGGCTGTGAGGAATAGATTGTTTATGTGATTTGGAGTCATGAGAAAACCCAAGCACATATAGGCAAGCCTCTGCAGGGATTTGAAGAACTCATTTAATCCAAAGAATCCCTATTCTCACTTAATGGAGGTGAGGAACCTAAAACAAGAAGGCAAAAAATTCATCCACAATGACTTCTCTTTTGGCCATTTCGGTTTGGGATGCACATGGGATTTTTCTTTAGATCCATTGGGTGCTGAGAATCTAAGTCACAGCCTCACACAAGGACCAGAGACTGATTCAGACACATCCCATTCCAAAGCAATTAAGCAAAGAGCCACAGGTGAAGCCCATTCATTTCCATATGAAAACAGTTTTCTTCAGGCTTCACAAAGGGTTGGCATGAGGCAAAGACCTTCCTGACATTCAGGGTAATTGAAACACAAGTAAGCAAATGGCCCAAGAAGGGTTTCTTCACTGAGACTTTACTGGTCACACTGATATCTGAGTTTTCTGAGATGCTCTCAATCTCTTCAGCTATCCAGTACATGGCCATGTCACAGAGCCTTGTGGTGTTACATATCTGGGACACAAAACCATGAGCGTATTCTGTAGAGTGGCCAGAATTCACGAAGAAAACAGTAACTTAAGAAGACAGTAGGTGTTGCCCATCCATAAGGCAAAGTGAAGTCCATTAATCTATTGGGCAGTATTAATGTGGGGAAGCTTTCTACTAGAGAAAACAAATCCATTGATGCATTCTCTTTTCTAATGTCTACAACCACGGATACAGTGGGATACACAGACATAGAAACCCTCACAATGTCAAAGGACTTACTAGAAACAGTCCACTCCACACCAGAAAAAACGCCTTTCCTACCTATTCTCAGAACATGAGAAAAAAACCACAAACTCACACACAACGGCAAAGCCACCTCCTTCCCCCAAGTAGGTCTGTGACTATCCAGAGTGTCTTCTGACTGGTCGGCCATATTATGTTCCCCCGAAATGGCCTGTCCTCTCTCAGATCTGGTCTCCTTGGCCAACTATGTGAAGTTGTCAGGAGACAGCGGTGAGCCACTACCTGCTTTCTCAGGGAAGGTGCCTCTTCAGAGCTCTGCTGGCAATTGGCCATCCTCACATCAGTAGGTACCAAGAAAGACTGACTCTGTCCTTGGAAAAAGCAAACAAGTTAGCCCAATGGGACTAGGACCGGGACTGGCTCTGGTGCCTGGCTTCCTGGATCCCAAGTTCAGAGAATTCAATCACCAAGGAAGTGAGGAGAGGTCACTTCCTTCAGGAACTGAATGAGGTCACTGCCTTGAAAACCACTTTGTCCTAACAGTTGCTTCCAAGGGTCCCATGAGATGGAGGCTGCCCCAACATCCTCTGACACATTCAGAAGTTATAATGGAATATCAACCTTAGGCACCCAGGTACAGCTCTCCACACAGGCCTGGTTTCTTCCAACTTCTTTACAATAAGAAAAGAGAGGCTGACTTAGACCCATCAATTCATCCTGACCAGGTTGTTTGCCATGGAAGATTTCTATTGCTCTCTCAGGTCCAACATAGCTGCATAAATCTTCTCCAAGGATCATTTCTCCATGGATCTTTGAGGTTCTCAGAAGGTGGAAGATCACCTACATTCCTATATTGTAAGACCAACTCTGTCCCTGCTCTTCTGTAAGTTATATTGATGGAACAGTGTATGTTTAGGGTTAATAACATGTTTGATTTGGGTTAGGAATCATTTTGCGGGATGAATAATGGTATTGGCAACCTTCGATATTTACAAGAGTATATAGGTGAAATATAAGTATGAAAGCAGAAAATTAGGAAAGATTTGAAGCCCAGAAGGGAATTGGACACTTAAGTGGTATACTTAGCTTTGAGTTATGTGCTGCACAGTTGTCTCAGATAAATCAATATACAATGGCATAGGACCTTGTACCTTGGATGATTGAATGTTGAAGAGAACATCCAGTCAAAAAGCGATATTCAGTACGATGAGGAAGGTAGTTGTTAGGTTTAGAATGAAGAGTGAGTATAGGATTTGGACAAAAAGTTCTTTAGCAATAGGGTTTCGGTTAGAGAGTGAGTGTTAATGTCAGCACATGTGAAGAGTCAGTCACAATGATGAACTGGGGAAAATATGAGGGAAAGCAGATATCAATAAAGACATTAGGAAATCAAGCAAAGTATAAAGTGAGTGATAGGATTAGACATTTTCAACAGTCTTGAGGTTGATTATATAATCTTAGGAAGAAACAAATATGTAGTCACCAATAGGATTGACATTTGAGAGCATTAGGCAACCTGGACATAGATGTTTTTAGTAATCCATGCTCACTTTCCATTTAGGCTTTGGTACAATTGAAAGTGTGACCTTTGCTTTTTGTGTCCAGAATATTTCTGTGATAAAATGTATATGTATATCACGTGACATGAGTATTTCTTCCACCATTTCCAGGAGCAATATTTTGAAGACATATAAATTTGTATTGGGGTACAAATAGGTATACCCTCTGTCTATGAATATAGCAATAACGCATGAATAGACCATACTGGGAATAAATAATATAACTGGATCCACTTTAAATAATGGATTGAATGGATATCTGAAAATATATAAGAAATGTTATAAAGATGCACAATCAATCATTCCAACCAGTTATATATCTAATGGTCATCTTAGGGTTATGTTTTATCATGAAGGATGTGTGAGTTTTGCTTAAAAATTGATCATGGAAATTGAAAATAATATATTTGAAAAAAGTCTCATGAAAAGACCAGTCAAGAAACATAGGGAAATACATGTGTTCTGGAGCAAGAAGTGATTGAAAGTGAAACAAATGCCTATAAATTTGCTAAGTAGTGGATGAAATATATATACTATGATGTGCATAAACTGAAGAAATAGTAATGTACCAGTGTTGAATAATAATTAATGTCAAAATACACATCATGTCCCATAGGAATCTACTAGCATTGACGTTAAACTAGGTCAGTTAATGTAGAAATACTAGGATTTGTTTGCACCTTTCACTGAAGTTAGTTTTCAGTACTAGGAAACAAATATGTATTTCAGGTGGATGAATATTTCTGAGAATAATCTTGTGAAAAGTTGATTATTAATCCACATACATGAACATGAATGAATTTAGGGAGTGTATATAAGACACATATATTTCATATTTTGAAAAATCTGGAGATTTATTTTGTATATATATATATATATATATATATATATATATATATATATATACACACACACACACACACACACACACACAAACACACACACAAACAAAGACATTCAAACGTAGAATTATATATGCCAATCGAATTTCACCATGAAATATATATCATCCACAGATCCAAAAATATTCATTTTACTTAACATGGATTTATGTATAATGTTATTCAACTAGGAAGCTCACCATTAGCTTGAATTTTCAGTTCCAACAGCATTTAGGTGGAGTAATCTCTTCTCACAATTTGTATCTGCAATGTCAGGCACCTCACAAAAATGTACGTGTGATATCAGGTAGGATTCTATATGTGTATATAAAAATTAATGTGCTGAATAGGTTACAGCGAAAGCGAGATAGGAATTCACATATTTGTTAACTTTAATACACATATAAAACTATTTCAATTAAAAAATGACTAGATTTATAACACCTACCTTTTATCTTGCAAAAGGCAAGTCCAATATACACCATGCCTCCTCTGAACTGCTTGTATTTCAATTCCGTTTGGGTTATTTTTCTCCATCTTATTAGTATTTGTAGTTAGCGTCTAGAAGGGTATGGGTTATTGTCAGGAATTCAGTATTTCAATTGGAAAATTGGAAAGTGAATCCAATGTGTATGCAATTATGTGCAGCACAATATTCTTCCCACTCTCATCCAGAACAATGGCTTGACATTAACTTCGCCCCAAGTAAGACGCAATTAGAGAAGAAGAGTTAGAAATTCTGTGAATACATATCTGGAATGGAAAATGCTCAGGAGTTCACAACCTTGGAGGTGGTAGAGGATTTTCCAAAAGTAGGGGACAGGGTTGATCACCCAACATGATCTTTCATTAAAATTGTGAGCCATCTTGCCACAAAGCCATGAAAAGATAATTTTTGCTTTACTATAAATTACTGCAAATTCTGAACCTGCTTAGAATGCCTGACCATGTTTTGAACTCACCCATGCCTGGCTCTCTGACCAGATAACAGCCCTCTCTGAAACTTTAATGACACCTCATAAATATTCGCCTTCCCTGGCCAGACAATGACCCTCTCTGAGGCTCTAATGGTCCTCATAATTTCTGATGATGGGGCCAGAAAATCAAATGTAAACTACAATTAGTGTGATGCTTGTCAAAGTTCTGTTTTCTGTAACCACCCTTTTGTGTAACTCTCTGGGCTATAAAGCTGGGCTGTAGGAAAGGTGGGGTTGCTGTCTTGTTCCCGCCATTTTGAGAGGGAGAGGCAGCCTGGCTGGTTGAAATATTAAGCTTGCCTTAATTTGATTTTAATTGGAATCAGTGGTCTTTTCTTGTGTCCTGGACTAACATTTTGGAGTTCCCCAGCAACATGACCCGACCAGATCACAAAGCCAGACTGCTGGAAATTCTGAAGCTGGCCTATCCTCCAGGACTCCAGGCTGGAGAGACAAGTTCCAAGGCCTTGGAATGAGCCTTCAGTCCGTGGATCACTGCAGTGAACCATCACACTAAAACTATTATCAAGCACCTGGTGGAGGAGGCCTTCATAGGTAAGAGGCGCCTTTATAACATCTGATATGCGGTTAAGGGAGTACTCTTCTGATGACAGAGAGGTGGCCTGGGAAGGCTCACATATACTCCTGTCCGGGACAGTAATAGGAATCCTTCTTTCCTCTGTTCTTTTATGTAGGGAATACCTCTGAAAGTGTAGAGAGGTGCCGACTGGCACGCAGGAGCTCCTACCCCGGATCTTTAGCAAGATGCTGCAATGCTCCTCTGGTTTTCTGTTTATTCACCGAGTTTCTGTTTTTTTTTGTGTGTTTTGTTCTGTGTTCTAAATGTTTTTTATTTGTTTGTTTTTGTGCGTTTTGTTGTGTGATTTCTGTGGTAAAAACTTAAGGATATTGGACATGAAAATGGGTAATAAAGCATGTAAGCCTGTCACCCCTTTGGACTGTGTTTTAAAGAAATGTGATGCACTATACCCCCCTTTGTTAAGCAGGATGAGAGAAGCCCCTAGCTGGCTGTCTGGAGCACACCCACTGCAGAGGGCAATGCCTGCTGGAGACCTAATAACTGAGTATCTCCCAGGTTAACAAGTGAAGCTCCTTTAAAACCCCTTGTCCCTCCAGATCAAGAGAGTCACAACTTTGGACAGAGTTCCCTGTTTTTATCCATTGTTAGCAAAGCAGTAAACCTCCCTTTTACTTTTTCTCAAACCCTGTCCTTATTTTAAATTGGTATTAATTGGCTTCAAGGTCCAGAACCGAAATTTAAGTTACGAATTTTGATAGCCCCCCGACCTCGGAATTTTTGAGAGCTGACTACTGAAATGTTAGGAGATTCAGCGTTCTTGGGGTGGAACCAAACCAGAGGAGCTAATCCTGTAAGTAAAAGACGGGACTGAGGGACTCCCAGCAGCTGCTGAAGTCCTGTTGCTTCAGTAAATTCCCTCCTTCCTTCCCTGCACTGTAAGTATTATGCCACCTCTGTTTTCTTAAAAAAGAGAAAAAGAAAAAGGAGACACTAAATGCAGTAAAGTCACCATGGAGACCTTTGATATTACATTTCAGGTTGCCCCTCTGTGAAAACATCTGATGCCCTTGTGGGGACATCTATCATGCCACTGGTGTAGGAGATTTTTCTCTTATCTGCTGTTTTAAAGGCTTCTGTCCTGTCAGCCATAGTCTGGAGCTCCTTTCTGTCTGTCTTTTGTCTTTGTTTCTGGCCATTTAAGACATGTGCAATAATGTGTTGATATTATAAATTGTTTCTTGGGAATGATCTTAGCTGAATGTGTGTCTAAATGATGATGTTTTATTGTAACAATATGGTATCTGGATGGGTTTTTGTAGCATTGCTCAATCTTGCAGTTAAAAGTCGGGTTTAGGTAATTTTTTAGTTTATGATTTCAGATAATTCATGCCAGAGAACTTAAATACTTAAAATGGAAAACTAAAGAATTCTATTTCCAAGTTGGCAAGTAACTTCCCAATCATTTAGTCTTTTTTTTCACCAATTTTTAATTGGGTAGCCTGGGAAAATGTCACAGTGTGTCAGTGCATTAATTTGGACAAGGATAGTAAATCATAGTATGGTATCTGTTGACAAAACAAGATGTTAAGGTATAAAATTTTGAATTGTATCTTAAAATTGTATCATAATTTTCAACATCCTCACCTGAAAATTATGGTTAAAGTGCCTTAGGCCTGAGGTGTCCGCTCAGAATAGCAGTTTTGTCCAGCTCCTTCCAGAACTCAGCCAGGACTTATGTTGAAATGTAAATGAAAGAAGCCTGCAAGCTCAGTAGGAGACTGATCTGATGTCTAAGTGGGAAAAAAAAAAGGTAAATCGTATGGTATTTACTAATTACTGGCCAGTCATTTTTTCTAGGACTCTCATTTTTTTCCTTAGATTCTGTATTTTTTTGAGCTCATTATTTTGATCCTAGAGAACTAGGTTAATATTTTTCTCATCAGTTCTATCTTTGACCAACAGTGGAGTTCTGAAACATTACAATGGAGATTTCACCTGGGAAAAGCTACAAGGCCTTACTATTATTATTTGTGCACACTTTTGTTATGTGTTGTATGTCCATATATCTATATGTTCGTATATCATATATATGATATACAAATTAACGTATATAAGGAGCGATCATTAAAAAAAAGCACTCATAAAAACAAATTTTAAAAAGTGGATTCGAAGATCTTTAATTCACGTGAGTTAAATGGTTCACTTTAACTTTGGATAAACAAATAACAATAAATGTCTTTAAATTTAAGCTTACAAGTTTTTCTAGCTGCTCAAAAATCTAATAAAATATTAATGTCTATAAAATGTCTAATATGCCTTGGTTCTAGGACTTTTCCTTTAACAAAAAAATGGTTTACACTGTTCAATACATTTCTCTAATATTTTGATAAATAAGTGAAGTAAATTTGATATGGGATTACTCATTCATGAGTACTTTTATTAGATATCTGATTGATTTAGTAAGGTCTGTATAAGTTTGTTCTAAAGTCTGTATAAGATTGTAAAAATCAGTCATGTGATAAAGCGACACAAATTTCTGAAAACAAAAGTTTACCCATAACATTGTGTTTATTTTAATTTTTCTAGAGCAAGCAACCATAAAAATTAAACAACTGATTAAATAAGAACTGTTATTTTAGAGCACTGTACTGGAATTTCTTTAAAAGCTAAATTTGGTTAATGTAAAAACATCAATGTCATTGTGATGCTATTAATGTGCTCATATCTTCCAGGTATACAAGTCTGTAAGGTAGAAACTTTAAAAGAGCATTACATCAAGCTGGTGTTCTGAAGTTGTATGGTAAAAAAATATATATATATTGGGGATTTATTTACTTGTTATCAATAAGATATGTAAAGTTTTATGTTACTTTTTACATTGGGGAAAAATTTAAATATATTTTTAAGTTAATGAGCGCCTAATCTATGTAAAGGTTAAAAACTTTCAGCCTTTCTTTAATTCATGTTTTAAATGTGATCTCATATGGTGTTAGCTAATGTTCATGTGACCTCAAACAATTTATGTAAACTGTGTAAGATGATATTTAAAAAAAAAAAAGATCAGCTTTAGAACTAAAAGACTTAAGATTTATATAGAGCCCTGCCTTACCTGAGATAAGGCTCTGTGTCTCATCTTACAACATGTGAGAATAACTACGAAAGTAGTAGGTCAGATGTTATTTAATTTATAGTTACGTTCAGAAGTTTTTTTTTTTTTCTGTCAAGATTACTAGGATCTCAAAAAGGGGATATAATTTATAACTCAGCCAAAAATTCAGGGTAGCTATTACACGAACTAAGTATTTTTACTCTTGTTAATTTTATTTTGTAATTTCCTTATAAGTTAACTAAAGATTCCCTGTTAGTGTTTTACAAAAGAGTTGCTTTTGAACACAACATTGGTTAATTTGAGATAATAAGGCATCACCTACAAGACAGAAAAATACAGATCCCAAATAATAAAAAGATAAATAATTTTAAATTATAGACATTAAAGCACAGTACTCTTAATAAAAGGCTGTTAAAATTTATTTGCTGAATGTTTAAGATTAGGATTTAAAATTTAATTTAAATGAAAAGGGACAATAAAACAAATTTTGGCTCTTGCCCTCTGAGTCAGTTTGTATCCAGGGAACAGGAGACTTCTCTAAAGAACTTTGCAACTCTCAGCCACATAAACTCCTGATCAGGAAGATTAATGAGGCCACTGGAGAACAGAAAGCCAATCAGTGCATTTTCTAAGAAGAAGAGAGTCATCAGAGAAGGGAGATATTCCTGATGCTTCTGAGAGAAGCCACATGGTCAAGCAAGACCTGGAATCACCTAGCGCAAATGGCACTAGCAGAACTGAGAAGCTGCTCTCAAGTTTCCCCAGAAATGACTCCCATGAAATCTCAGCTGACTGTTAACAATAGATAGAAACAAAAGTCAGTTTTACTGCTTCATCTTAAACTCTTAGCAAAGACAGATAAACCCAAAATACAGCCATTCCTGGGCATTTTAAATAATAATAGTTATAATAATATTTTAACGTATACACTTTATGGTAGCCTCCCAAAATAAGTAAGACTGGAGGCTACAAAGAAGGATTCTCAGAGAGGAATGCCTGATGAGAATAAAAAGAGACTATCAAGAGGAGCTACCAGAGGCAGAAGTTTTTTGTTTAAGGCCTACAGATATTCCTAACCTACACAGGTAGGCTTGGTGTTTGCTAGTATGATTATCCAGCCCTGACTAACAGAATTAAAGGTTTCTCTATTACACACAGAGGTCATACTAGTAAAAGGAATTTGCTAGATCAGATGACATTAAATTATTAAACTGTATCTTATGGGGTGGGACAACTGTGACACTAAAAGTTAAATATTAAGTTGAAAGTCCTGATAACTGGGGATATTGCAGACAGATGAGGGGACATCTATACAGTGACTTGTTTCAGCTGCTGTAACATTTATTCAGTACTCATGGTTTTTGTTTCTCTCATAGAAGAACCCATCCCCAGATGACTTTACAAACTGTTCTACCACAACCAGACTTCAAACCGAACTGACTTCTAAAAGGCAACTCATGTCCCTCATGCTGTGCCCCCTCATGTCACCCTTCTCAGCTCAGAAGAAGCCAAAATGAGTGACGCCACTCTTCTTACAACAATGGAGCCAAAAATAAATAGACTTACATTTTAAGTAATTAATTAAGTCAGGTAAAATCAGGGAGACTGGTTTTGTGTGAGTTCAAAAAATATGGAGACTGTTACGTGAGGTATTAAAATTCCCTCAGTGCTCTTCCCCTACCCTATCAAAGATTTGAAAGGGACACATTAGAAAAGGGGGGAATGATAGACCCAATCTGATCTTTTATTAAAATTGGGATCCATCTTGCCACAAAGCCATGAAAAGAAAATTTTGGCTTAACTATAAATTACACCAAATTCTGAACCTGCTTGCAATGCCTGCCTGTGGCCTTGAACTCACCCATGCCTGGCTCTTTGACCAGGAACAGCCCTCTATGAAACTTTATTGACACCTCATAAATACTGGCCTTCCCTGGCCAGACAATGACCCTCTCTGAGGCTCTAATGGTCTTCATAAATTCTGATGTTGGGGCCAGCAAATATATATATATATATATATATATATATATATATATATATATATATATATATATATATATATAAACTACGATTAGTTTGATGCTTGTCAAAGTTCTGATATTTTAACCCCCCTGCAGTGTAAAATTCTGGGTTATAAACCTGGGCTGTAGGAAATTTGGGTGGCTGTCTTGTTCCCACTGTTTTGGGAGGGAGAGGCCACCTGGGCAGTGGAAAATATAAGCTTGCTTTAACTTGATTTTAATTGGAATCAGTGGTCTTTTCTTGCATCCTGGTCTAATAGGTAAATGCTATCAAACATGGAGCTCTGCCAGCCTGAAGACTTCCTTAGAAACTGCCTCTGACGATGGGCACTTAACATATATGTTGTTGTCAGGAGCTTTAGCTTTCTTTCTAATGAGACCATCAAAGCTGGATCTGCATCTATGTGACCTGGAGGACATGGTTTCTTGTTTTTCAAAGGACATGAGGCAGCAGTGCTGAATTCACTCTTTGTAGTTAAACTGTAGCCACTGAAGGCTAAGTGACTCCCCGTGTGGACTGTGAAGCAATTTGGTCATCCTCCACTTTTCGTGGTGTTTCTTGCTGCTGCACTGGGAATTTGTTATTTGCTTCACAAAATACAAGGAATTCAGCTGGGACACAGTGCTGGAGGGAGTTCTTTCACATGAGATGGGTCAGGGTCTGCAGGAGAATGCATCAACCAGGCTTCTATCCCACATCGCTTGTCCCCTTGACCATTGCACCTGATTCTGAACATTGTCCTGAAACATCTCCATATAACAAGATGCCTTATATGGAGAGTTATCAGACATATAAGTGATTCCTGGCTGCACAATGTCAGCCACAAGCCATTTGGAAGTCAATGGCAGATACACATGGCCTGACCACAGATGTTTTATCACACACCTGCACACCACAGCTCTGGGCCCACTACTCAGCAGGTTCCAACATACTGGTATCTCTGTTCTACATCATTTTCATGAAACCTAGTCAATCAAGGCACTGTCTGGTACACACTTCATCAGCAAGAGGACATTGAAAGGTTCTCCAGTGCCACCTGGTCATGAAAATTTCAAAAATGTCATGGTATTTATCTAGCCATTTTTCAAGGATGAAGTTGGAGAAATTGTGGGTTTCAATTCATTCAGGAACCATTAATGTTTGAGGAAGCACATTTCAAGGAAACTCTGGAGAATTCTCAGAGGCAAGGCTTCCCAAAGAGTGGCCAAAAAGACACATGAAGCCAGGCCCATTGAGGTCTACAATGTGAGGCCCATGTGTGTTTTGACTGTCAATGATGGCTGCCAAGTCTTTCAGTATAAAATAATGTGATGCCCTGGCAGAGATTGACAATGCTCTGTGGAAAGCCACCCTGGGCATTGATCTCAGTTTCCAAAGGCAACTCTCATGCGTGGTCTCCTAAAATCCCAACACAATTCATGGCAATACTTCTCTGAGGTCAGTTCCTGAACTCAATCTGTAAGGGGAATCACACCAGAGTTCAAGCCCAAGTGGACCTAGGCATCTCTTCCAACCACCAAACAAATGACCACAATTAAAACCAAAACACTCCCAAATGGCCCTCATCTTCTTCCACATAGACACTCTTCATAACCTCTGGCTGGAGGTTTCCATGAGGGGCACAGCCCAAGACAGTTTTCCAAATGAACTCCCTTGCCCCTCATTTGCCTAAAGTCAGGGTGGCCTGGACTCCCTTCCTGTGAACCAATAGTGATCAAATAGTCCTGCTCTTAATACTGCTCTGCTTCTCTAATTTGAGGCCTACTGACTGTCTGGTATATATTCTTTATGTGAATTGGTGTCATGAGAAAACACAAGCCCTTATGTGCTAGCCTCTGTAGGGCTTTGAAGAACTGATTTGACACAAAGGATCCCTATTCTCACGTGATGGAGGTCAGGAAGCTTACAGAGGAAGGCGAGAGACTTCATCCACAATGACTGCTCTTTTGGCCATTTTCGTTTTGCATGCACACTTGGAAACTTTCTTTAGATCCATCAGGTGCTGAGAATCTAAGCCACTGCCTCACACAGGGCAAAGAGGCTGATTCAGCCACATCTCTTTCCAAAGCAATTAAGCAAAGAGCCACAGGTGATGCCCATTCATTTCCATTTGAAAACTCTTTTTTTCTGGCTTCACAAAGGGGTTTCCTGAGGCAAAGATCTTCCTGACATTTAGGAAAACAGAACAATAGGTAAGCAAAAGGCCCAGTGCAGTGTTTTTCCACTGAGACTTTAATGGTCACACTGATATGTGAGTTTTCTGAGATGCTTCTATTCTCTTCAGCTATCCAGTACATGGCCATGTCACAGAGCTTGGAGGTGGTACATATCTTGGAAACCAAACCATGAGGCTATTCTGGAGAGTGGCCAGTATTCAGGAAGAAAACAAGAACTTAGGAAGATAGTAGGTGTTGCCCATCCATAAGGCAAGCCTCTCTCCATTCTTAAATTGTGCAGTATGAATGTTGGGAAGCTTTCTACTAGACAGGACACAACCATTGATGCATTCGCTTTTCAAATGTCTACAACCACAGATACAGTGGAATGCACAGACAGAAACACTCACGTTGTCAATCGACTTTCTAGAAACATTCCAGTCCAAACAAACAAACAGTCTTTCCTACTTATTCTCAGAAAAGAGACAAAACCACAAACTCACACCAACACCCACAACGGCACCTCCTTCCCCCAAGTATTTTGGTGAATATATTGAGTGTCCTCTGACTGGTGGTCCATACAATGTTCCCCCAAAATGGCCTGTTCTGTCTCAGATCTGGTCTCCTTCGCCAACTCTGTGAAGTTGTAAGAAGCCATGGTTGAGCCACTACCTGCTTTCTCAGAAAAGGCTCCTCTTCAGAGGTCTCCTGGCATTTGGCCATTATCACTTCAGTAGGTACCAACAAAGACTGACTCTGTCCTTGGTAAATCCAAACAATTGAGACCACTGGGACTGGGACTGGGACTTACTCTGGGTGCCTGGCTTCCTGGATCCCAAGTTCAGAGTGTTCCATCACCAAGGAAGTGTGTACTGATATTTGCTTCTAAGGGTCCCAGGAGATGGAGACTGTCCCTACTTTCTGTGACAGTTTCACAAGTTAGAATGGTATATCAACAATAGGCACCCGGGAACAGCTCTTCTCACAGGCCTGGTTTGGTCCATCTTCTCTATATTAAGAAGAGAAAGGCTGATTCAGATACATCTCTTCATCCTGACCCGGTTGTTTAACATTGAAAATGACTTTTGCTCTCTCAGGTCCTTCATAGCTGCCTTCTTCTCCATGTATCATTTCTGCATGGACCTTTGAGGTTCTCATCAGGTGGAAGATACCCTACAATCCAGTATTGGAAGACCAACTCTCTCCCTGATCTTCTGTAAAGTTAGATTGAGGGAACAGTGTATGGTTAGGGTTAACAACATGTTCGATTGGGTTAGGAATAATTCTGCAGGATGAATAATGGTTATGGGAACATGTGATATTTACAAAATATACAGTTGAAATATAGGTATGAAAACAAAAATCTAGGTAAGATTTGATGCCCAGAAGGGCATTGGGCCCTTGATTGGGATACTTAGCTTTGAATTAATTTCTGCACAGATGTCTCAGATAAATCAATATACAATGGTATAGGATATTGTACCTTGGATGATTGAATGTCGAAGAGAACATGCAGTCAAAAAGGGATAGTCGGTAGGATTAGAAAGATAGACGGTAGTTTTAGAAAGATGAGTGAGTATAGGATTTGGACAAAATGGTCTTTAGCAATAGGGTTTCATGTAGAGAGTGAATGTAAATGTCAGCACATGTTAAGAGGCAGTCACAATGATGAACTGGGGAAAATATATATCAATAGAGACATTAGGAAATCAGGCAAAGTATAAGGTGAGTAATAGGATTAGACATTTTCAACAGGTTTGAGGTTGAATATATAATCTTAGGAAGAAACAAATATGTAGTCACCAATAGGATCCACATTTGAGAGCAATAGGCAAACTGGACATGGATGATTTTAGTAATCCATGTTCAATTTCCATTTAGGCTTTAGTACAATCATAAGTGTGACATTTGCTTTTTGTTTCCAGAATATTACTGTGATAAAATGTATATGTAGATCAGGTGACATGAGTATTTCTTTCACCATTTCTAGGAACAGTATTTTGAAGACGTGTAAATTAGTGTTTTGAATACAAATAGGTGTACACTGTGTCTATGAATATAGAAATAATGCATGAATAGACCATACTGTGAATAAATAATATAACTGGTTCCAACTTAAATAGTGGTTCAAATTGATATGTGAAAATATACAGGAAACCTTATATTGATATATATCCATTCATTCAAACCAGTTATACATCTAATGGTAATATTAGGGTTATGGTTTATCATGAAGAATGTGTGAGTTTTGCTTCAAAAGTAATTGTGGAAATCGAAAATAATGTGTTTGGAAAGAAGTCTCATGAAAAGACCAGTCATGTAACCTGGAGGAATACATGTGTTCTGAAGCAGGAAGTGATTGAAAGTGAAACAAAAGCCTTTAAATTTGTGAACTTGTGGATGAAATATATATCTTATGATGTGCATAAACTGAGGAAATAGTAATGTACAAGTGTTGAAAAAAAATGAACGTCAAAATACACATCATGTCCTATAGAAGTCTACTTGCATTTATATTAACCTGGGTCAATTAGTGTAAAAATATTAGGATATGTATGCACAATTCACTTAACTTAGTTTTCAGTACTAGGAAACAAATACGTATTTCAGGAGGATGAATATGTCTTAGAATAATCTTATGAAAAGTTGATTATAAATACACACTTAAATATTAATGAATTTAGGGAGTACATAATAAGATACATTTATTTCATATTTTGAAAACTCTGGAGAGTATATATATATATATATATATATATATATATATATATATATATTAAAATACACACACAGAAATTAAAAAGTATTAATATACAAGCCAAATGAAATTCACCATGAAATATATATCATCCACAGATCTAAAAATATTCATTTTACTGAACATGAATTTATGTATAATGTTGTTCAGCTAGGATACTCACTCATAGGTTGAATTTTCAGTTTCAACAGTGTTTAACAGGAGTGATCTCTTCTCACAGTTTGTATCTGCCAAGTGAGCCACCTCACAAGAATGTACGTGTGGTACCAGGTAGGATTCTATATGTGCATATAAAAATATATGTGCTGAATAGGCTACAGAGAAATGGAGACATGAATTCACATATTTGTTAACTTTAAAAACACATGGAGAAGTGTTTCAACAAAATAATGACTAGATTTAAAACTCCTACCATATATAATGCAAAAGGAACGTCCAAATGTTAACCTTGCATCCTCTGAACTACTTGTATTTCAATTTGGTTTGGTCTATTTTTATCCATCATAATAGGATTTGTAGTCAGAGTCTAGTAGGGAGTGGGTTACTATGAGGGATTCAGTATTTTGAATGAATAATTGGAAAATGAATCCAATGTGTATGCAAATATGTGCTACAAAAAAATCTTCCCACTCTCATCCAGAACAATGCCTTGACATTACCTTAGCCCCAAGTAAGATACAATTAGAGGAGAAGAGTTAGAAAATCTAGGAATACATATCTGGAATGGAAAATGCTCTGGAGTTCACAACACTGGAGGTGGTAGAGGAGTTTCCAAAAGTAATGGAGACTGTAAAAACTCCACAAACATGGAAGTGTGCAGGCCTCAAGACATCTGGGAAACTGTCTTTGAGGTTGTACACTTGAAATATATGTTGTTTTCAGGAGCTTTAGCTTCATTTGTAGTGAGACCATCAAAGCTGTGTATGCATCTGTTACATGGAGGACATGGTTTCTTATTTTCCAATGAACATGAGGTAGCAGTGCTGAATTCTCTCTTTGTGGGTTTACTGTGGCCACTGGGGTCTAAGAATCTTTCCGTGTAGACTTTGAAGCCATTTGGTCATTCTCCAATTTTGTTGTGTTTCTTGTTGCTGCACTGGGAGTTTGGTATTTGCTTCACAAAATACAACGAGTTCCACTGGGACACAGTGCTGGAGGGAGTTCTGTCACGTGTGGTGTGTAAGGGTCTGCAGGAGAATGCACCAACCAGGCTTCTACGCCACATTGCTTGCCCCCTTGACCGTAGCAACTTGATTCTGAACATTGCCCTGAAAACTCTCCATCTAACAAGATGGCTTAATATACAAAGGTATGCTGGCTGCACCATGTCAGTCACAAGCATTTGGAAGGCAAAGTAATATCCACATGACCCCACCACAGATGTTTTATCACACAACTGCACACCACAGCTCTGGGCCCACTACTCAGCAGGCTCCACCATACTGGCAGCTCTGTTCTACACCATTTTCATGAAACCCAGTCAAGGAAGGCACTGTCTGGTACACTCTTGATCAGCAACAGGACATCCAAAGGTTCTCCAGTGCCACCTGGTCGTGGAAATTTCAAAAATTTCATGGTATTTATCTAGACATTTTTCAAGGATGAAGTTGGAGAAACTGTGGGTTTCAATTCATTCAGGAACCATTAAATTTTTAGGAAGCACATTTCAAGGAAAACTCTGGAGAATTTTCAGAGGCAAGTCTTCCCAAAGAGTGGCCAAAAGGCCACATGAAGCCAGGCCCATTGAGGTCTACAATGTGAGGTCCATGTGTGTTTTGACTGTCAACAATGGCTGCCAAGTCTTTCAGAATAAAATCATGTGATGTCCTGGCTGAGATTGACAGTGCTTGGTGAATAGCCACCCCAGGCTTAGATCTCAGTTTCCAATGGCGACTCTCATGCATGGCCGCCTAAAATCCCAACACAATTAATGGCAATACTTCTCTGAGGTCAGTTCCAGAACTCAGTCTTTAAGGGGAATCGCACCAGAATTCCAGCCCAGGTGGACCCAGGATTCTCTTCTAACCACCAACAATTGACCACAATTAAAACCAAAAAACTCCCACATGGCCCTCATCTTCTTCAACATAGACACTCTGAATAACCTCTAGCTAGAGGTTTCCATGACGGGCGCAGCCCAAGACAGTGTCCAAAATAAGCTCCCTTGCCCCTCATTTGCCTAAAGTCAGAGTGGACTAGACACCATTCCTGTGAACCAAGAGTGATCAAATAGCCCTTCTTTAATACTGCTCTGCTTCTCCAGTTTGAGGCCAACTGACTGGTATAGATTCTTTATGTGAATTGGTGTCCTGAGAAAACCCAAGCACCTATTGGCTAGCCTCTGCAGAGCTTTGAAGAACTGGTTTGACCCAACGGATCCCTATTCTCACTTGATGGAGGTCAGGAAGCTTACAGAGGAAGGCGAGAGACTTCATCCACAATGACTGCTCTTTTGGCCATTTTGGTTTTGGATGCACACTTGGAAACTTTCTTTAGATCCATCAGGTGCTGAGAATCTAAGCCACTGCCTCACAGAGGGCAAAGAGGCTGATTCAGCCACATCCATTTCCAAAGCAATTAAGCAAAAAGCCACAGGTGACGCCCATCCTTTTCCATTTGAAAACTGATTTCTTCAGGTTTCACACAGGGGTGGCCTGAGGCAAACACGTTCCTGACATTCAGGACAACAGAACAATAGGTAAGCAAAAGTCCAAAGTAGTATTTCTCTACTGAGACTTTACTGGTCGCACTGATATCTGAGTTTTCTGAGATGCTCTCATTCCCTTCAGCTATCCAGTACATAATCATGTCACAGAGCTTGGAGGTGGTACATATCTTGGAAATAATACCATGAGGCTATTCTGGAGAGTGGCCAGTATTCAGGAAGAAAAGAGGAACTTAAGAAGATAATAGGTGTTGCCCATCCATAAGGCAAGCAGCTCTTTATTCTTTAATTTGGCAAGATGAATGCTGGGAAGCTTTCTACTAGACAGGACACAACCATTGATGAATTCTCTTTTCAAATGTCTACAAAAACGGATTCAGTGGGATACACAGACATAGAAACACTCGCGTTGTCAAACGACTTTCTAGAAACATTCCAGTCTAAACAAACAAACCGCCTTTCCTACCTATTCTCAGAACATGAGACAAAACCACAAACTCACACAGACACCCACAACGGAATCTCCTTCCCCCAAGTATGTCTGTGAGTATCCTGAGTGTCCTCTGACTGGTGGGCCATACTATGTTCCACCAAAATGGCCTGTCCTATCTCAGACCTGGACTTCTTTGCCAACTCTGTGAAGTTGTCAGGAGCCATGGTTGAGCCACTACCTGCTTTCTCAGAAAAGGCCCCTCTTCAGAGCTCTCCTGGCATTTGGCCATTCTCACTTCAGTAGGTACTAAGAAAGACTGACTGTGTCCTTGGTAAATCCAAACAAATGAGACCACTGGGACTGGGACTGGGACTGGCTCTGGGTGCCTGGCTTCCTGGATCCCGAGTTCAGAGAATTCCATCACCAAGGAAGTGTGATAGGTCACTTCCTTCATGAACTGAATGAGGTCACTGGGTTGGCAACCACTTTTTCCTAACAGTTCCTTCCAAGGGTCCCATGAGATGGAGGCTGCCCATACTTCCTGTGACACTTTCACAAGATAGAATGGTATATCAACTATAGGCACCCGGGAACAGCTCTCCACACAGGCCTGGTTTGGTCGATTTAATCTACATTAAGAAGAGAGAGGCTTTCAGACACATGCCTTCATTTTGACCAGGTTGTTTTACATGGAAGTTGACTTTTGCTCTCTCAGGTCTTTCATAGGTGTCTACATCTTCTTCAGGGATCATTTCTGCACGGAACTTTGAGGTTCTCAGCAGGAGGAAGATCCCCTACATTCCTGTATTGTAAGACCAACAATATCCTTGTTCTTCTGTTAAGTTATATTGAGGAAATATTGCATGGTTAAGGGTAATAACAGGTTCGATTTGGTTTAGAAATCATTCTGCAGGATGAATTATGGTATTGGGAACCTGCGATATTTACAAGAATATACTGGTGAAATATAAGTATGAAAACAGAAATCTAGGTAATATTTGAAGTCCAGAAGGGCATTGGGTGGCCTGAACACCCTTCCTTTGAATCAGGAGTGATCAAATAGCCCTGCCGCTAATACTTCACTGCTTCTCCAATTTGAGGCTTACTGACTGTCAGGTATAGATTCTTTATGTGATTTGGAGACATGAGAAAACCCAAGCACCTATTGTCTCATGCCACAGCAAATGGTTTATTGGGGGTCCATCATGCTGGGGCTCAAACTCACTTCAGAGAGGAAAGAACAAAGAGCCCCGAGAACAACTTGAGAAGAGATTATATACAATCTTTAGAGAGTGCAGGGACTTTATATACATCATAGCCTCCTTTAGCAAATATCATATACTGTGGGAAAATCAAATAACAACTCTAAAACATGATTAGCACATTCATTGGCGGGAACAGTTCGGGCAGGGGGTGATTGGTCAGCCCTGAGAAGGGGTATACATTTAAACTGATTTGTTGAAGCCCTGAGATGTATACGTGCTGAGATGCACGGTTTCTGGGAAGGGGTTGTTAAGTAACTAGGTCGTCAGGAAAGATTTCAACACATCTAATGGGCAGTTCCGGGAACTGTCTTCAGTGACACAGGAATTTCAGGTTCTGAGCACAGCTTGTAAACTTTACAAAACCTGTTTCTTTACGTTTCAATTTTAATTTCTTTAATTCTTTCATTTCTCCTTTTTCTGCCTACTTTTAATTTTAAAAGTAATGAATCATAATTTTTGTGGGGTCTCACATTCTATTTCTGCCAGTGAAGTGTATTTCTGTCTGATTACCATGAGTTTTACCTGCCCAATCTGAGCCTGGAGAAAGGAAACTATGAGGTTAAGCAAACAAGGTCCCACAGTTATCAACACCATAAGCATGATCAGGGGTCCAGCTAAGGCTGATAGAAGTGTAGTTAACCAGGGGGACAAGGTAAACCATGACTCAAACCACACTTGTTGAATCTCCCTTTCTCTCTTGTGCCCTTCAAGGCATTTTCTCAATTTACTCATGGATTATTTTACAACTCCAGTATGGTCAGCATAAAAACAGCATTTTTCTCTCAGTACAGCACAGAGTCCCCCCTCCCTTATTAAATGGAGGTCTAATCCTCACCTGTTCTGTAAAACAACTTTAGAGAGAGAGGTTAAGGATTCCTGCAAAACTGTGATGGAGGTCTCTAACGTCTTCAAGTCTTGATTTATTGCTGTTTCTAATCAGGCCATTTGTTGTGACCCATGGATCATATCAGCTGTTCCTGTACCCACTCCTGCAGCAGCTCCTAGCCCCAATAGGATGGCTAGAGTAAGGGACACTGGCTCCCGGCAAAATCGGGTTGTTTGTCCACCTAGTAGACCTTCAAAGGATTCTGGATCATGATAGAGCACCCTGGGGGGTATCTGCACCATTACACAATAATGTACAGAGCTGTCAAATACCTGGGCTGAAATGCAAGGAGTTCTGACTGTGTGGAGTTCAGTACCGTAAAGGTTCCTTTAATTAGTTCCCAGGGGGAGGAGTCAGCTGTACTCTGGACTGCGGAAGTAGGCAAAGACGGAAACTGCGAAGTATGAGATGGTAGAGGGGTTTTGGTAGATCTAGGCATGGGAGGTTTAGGAGGCTTAATTCCTTACTTGAATGGATTGGGCCCTATTGCTGTGGGATTTTCTTCCTTTTTAAGCCGGATGGTGAACCAGAGACCAAAGTCATAACCAGGGCCATTAATATAGAATCGCATTCCCCAAGTATTTCCCATAGGCCATGTTGTTCTGAGGTAGCCCCTTCCTTTGGAAGTGAAAGTTATATTGAGGGGGTAACATAGACTATTTTTTCCACAGGAAGTTTTTGACACCACTTGGATAGCGGCACATTTATTGGGATCAATCCAGATGTCATTTCATCCTACCGAATCATACTGTCTGGGGAGTTTGGGTTTCACAATGTAGCTCCCGTGTGTTCACAACCCCAAGATCTACAATAAAAGTCACTGGGTCCTCCACAGGTTTGGGCCTGTTTGCGACTTCAGAAATCAGCTGGGCACACTTAATAAACAAGACTTGCTAGTTTACACCTGAGCTGGGGAGATGACATCAAAAATTCATGGGGTAAGTTGGTCTATGTTGCCCTGGTTTGGGCTTTAGTGGGATCTGTGTGGGGTCCACTATGTCAGGGAGATCCCAGTCAGAGAGGCCTATGGCAAGCTGACAAATGTCCGGGTGGAGAGATGGCCACCAAGTCCATAAGGGGGCTGTATGTGAAATAGACCACACTACTTGCCCAGTAGGATTTATAACTTGCCATTGTTGCTGAACAGGCTGATGGGGATTAGGACTGCTGGTGGTCAGGGGAAGAATCCATAGCCCTACCCACACCACAGACATGCAACTTGAGAGGGTTACCAGTCTGTTCCAGTTTCCAGCCAGAGTATGGACAGGGCACAGGATTGAGATGGGAGGCATGGATCCAGGAAGTGATCCCATCCACTTTCACCACTGTAGGTGTTATTAGCAGCACCTGGTGGTCCTTTCCAGCAGGGTTCCAGGGATGACACCCGATACTGTCTCATGTAGACGAAGTCTCATGTAGACGAAGTCTCCCACTTGATATCGATGTGGAGTTCCCTCGTCTCCAGGATGATAAGCAGTGGCCAACTGTTTCCACAGGTATCGCTGGGTGCTGGGTTTGTTCAAGGGCTTTAAGTCTGTCTAGCAAGGGGGTGTGAAAGAAATCATTAATCTCAGAGTTGGGGTTAGGTCCCTTAATGGAGGAGGGGCACCGTAGAGAATTTCATAAGGGGTGAGGTTACACAAAGGGGCGGAGGGGTATTTCTTGCACGAAAAAGTACATGAGGTAGGAGCATAGTCCAATTTTTTATGCCGGTCTCCAAGATTAATTTCGTTAAGTCTCTTTGATGGTTCTATTCATCGTTTCTACCTGTCCTGAGCTCTGGGGTCTATAAGCACAATATAACTTCCAATTAATCCCCAGGGTCCTGGAAAATCCCTGACTTACCTGGGCCACGGATGCCGGTCCGTTATCAGACCCTATTACCTTAGGCAGGCCGAACCTTGGAAAACTGTCTTCTAGGATCGTTTTGACCACCATCTGAGCTGTTTCTTTCTTCATGGGGAAGGCTTCGACCCATCCTGAAAAAGTATCTACAAAGACTAGGAGATATTTAAGTCCATACCTTGCTGGCTTAATTTCAGAAAAGTCCACTTCCCAGAATTGTCCTGGTCTGGTTCCTCGTATGCGCTTCCCTGCAGGAATCTTGGATGGGAAAGTATTAACTAATTGGAAGACTTGAAAAGCTCTAGTCACCTGCTCAGCTATTTTTTTCCTCTTTGAGTCAGTCAATAATAAGTCCTTTCTTCGGTCCTTTAAGAGTGCCTATAACTTCTTTGAGCCTAAGTGGTTGAGTTGGTGTACGTCTTTGACATAAAGGTGGGCTTTTTGAAATTGTAAACTTGGCTCTGTAGGGTCCCAGATTTCTGTATCTGTCTCCTCAGATGATAAGTTGCCTGAATGTTCCGCGGCGGCCAAGTCTCCTGATTTTTGTTCCCCCTGGTGTGGAAAAAGTTAACAGAGTCACTCCGTTTAGGGCTGCCAATTAATCTTCCTCATCTGCCCTTCTGTTTCCAACTGCCACAGGGTTGTTTCTCTTCTGGTGCCCGGGACAGTCCACTATAGCTAGTTCCTTATGCCCCTGCACTGCTGAGCCAAGGTGGAGGATCTCATCTTTATTTTTTATTTTTTTCCCGGCAGAGGTTAATAGCCCGCATTGTTGGTAAATAGTCCCGAGCATATGAACAGTGGCAAATGCATAGTGGCTATCAGTTTATATGGTGGCCCTTTTCCCTGTTGCTAGTTCCAATGCTTTCATAAGGGCAATCAGTTCTGCTTTTTGGACTGATGTCCCTTCTGGGAGACCAGAGTATCAGATGAAATCAGTTTTGCTAACTGCTGCTGCTCCAGCCCGCTGCTTACCATCTTGGAGGAAGCTGCTTCCATCCGTAAACCATACGACTTCAGGGCGAGGCAGTGGCTGATCCTTCAAGTCTTGTTGTATACTGGTTTCCTTGCCAGTATGTGTTGACACTCATGAGTGACGGGTCCTGATGATTCTTCTGGCAGCAGTGTAGGTGGGTTGAGTGGAGCAGGGGGTCCCAGCGTTATTCTGTCTTTGTCAAGCAAGAGGCTCTGGTAGTGGTTTATTCTGGAGTTTGATTGCCACCTCTCTGGAGGCTAACAGATGATGCTCTCCAGGGCATGGGGGGCTATAATGGTTAGCTTCTGTCCCAACGTTAATTAATGAGCATCTTTTATTAGAAGGGCTGCCGCTGCTATAGCACTTAAGCAATGGGGCCACCCGCTAGCCAATGGGTCCAGTTTTTTGGATAAATACGCTACTGACTTTTTCCAAGGTCCCAAAGACTGAGTGAGCACTCCCCGTGCTATTCCTTTCTTTTCCTCGATATAGAGAGTGAAGGGTTTTCTACATCTGGGAGTGCTAAGGCCGGAGCAGATAGCAGCACCTTTTTTTTGACATTATCAAAAGCTTGTTGGTGCTCAGGTGTCCATTGGAAGTGGGCATCCCCCTTTATCAGCGGGTATAAAGGGGCAGCCAGAGATGCGAACCCAGGAATCCATAACCTGCAAAAGCTGGCAGTCCCAAGAAACTCTCTGAGTTTTCTCTTATTAGATGGGGGCAGTATCTGCAAAACGGTTTTTTTTCTGGGATCAGGGAGCCATCGTTTGCAACCCCTAAGAGAATAACCCAGGAAGATTACTTCTTGCTGACAAGTTTGGGCCTTTTGGCAGAAGCCATATATCCAAGCCGAGCAAGCTCGAATAATAGTGCTTGGGTCCCAGACTCATAGGTCTCCTTGGTGTTGGCTGCCAGTAGAAGATCATCCACTATTGGAGTAGGGTGACTTTGGGGTGTGAAGTTTTGAAGTCATTGATGTCTCTGTGGAGGGCTTCATCAAAGAGAATGGGGGATTTTCTGAACCCCTGTGGGAGTCTAGTCCAGGTTAGTTGGCCAGATGTTCCAGGTTCTGGGTCTATCCACTCTAAAGCTAACAGCAACTGACAGTCCTTATGTAGAGGCCAGCAGAAGTAAGCATCTTTTAAGTCCAGCACAGTGTACCATTTCTGCTCTGGATTCAGAGTGCTAAGCAAATTATATGGATTGGGTACTGTGGGGTGAATGTCCTGCACTCTGTTGTTTATCTCTCTTAGGTCTTGAACAGGACGGTAGTCCCCAGTTCCTGGCTTTCTTACTGGTACCGGGGGGTGTTCCAGGCTGATTGACAGGGCCTTAGGACCCCAAGACCCAGGTGTTTATGAATATGGGGCCTTATCCCATCCTTAGCTTCTTTGCTTAGAGGATATTGTTTAACACTAATTGGAGACGCAGAGGCTTTTAATTCTACTACTATTGGAGGTTGTTGATGGCTAGACCTACCCCAGCAGTTTCTGCCCAGGCATTATGATAATCTTTTATCCATTTCTGGGGTAGTTTGCCTGTTTGATCAGTGCTAGGGGGCGCGAAGAGTTGATGTTCATCTTCTACAGACATAGTCAAAGATGTTACTATGGGAGTTAATACTGCAGGCTTTAGAACCCCCACTTGGGGACCATTAGGGTTAAAGGTTATTCTAGTCCAGAGTTTGGTAAGCATATTCCTGCCCATCAATGGGGCCGGGCATTCTGGGATTACTAGGAAAGAGTGGTGGACTTTTTCCTTTCCGAGGTCCATATTCATCTTAGTTGTCCAAGCCTGATATCTACTGCCATTAGCCCCTTGAACTAGGGATGATTTAATTGATAGGGGGGCCAGTGAAGTCTTAAGGGCTGAGTATACTGCTCCTGTAATCACTTCAAAGTTCACTGTGTTCCCCTCAACTTCAAATGTTACTCTGAGCTGGGGGAGGGGATCTGAGCCCCGAATTTCCTAGTCCTCTTCTAGAGTCAGCACGGCGGGCTGGCGTGGCTGCTTCTTTTGGGGGCACTCTTTGGCCCAGTGTTCTTTTTTATTACAGTGGGCACATTGATTTGAGGCCAACGGCAGCCTTTGGCGTGGGCCCAGGTATGCCTTTATGTATCCCTGCTTTTTAACTTCTGGCCTATTTGCTGCTGTGACCAGAACCTTAGGCAATGCTTTACTCTGCCATTTGCTTCTTTCCTCCTTCTTTTGTTCCCTTTCCTTCTCTCTCCTCTATTCCCTTTCCTCCTCAGTTTCTCTCTTATAATATACTTTCTCAGCTTCTCTGACTAAATCTCTTAAGGTCATATCTTATAATCCATCTAGACGTTGTAACTTTCTCTTAATATCTAGGGCAGTCTGCTCGATAAAGGCCATTGCAACAGATGGCTTTTGGTCTTCTGCCTCAGGATCAAAAGGAATATATTTCCTATACGCTTCCATAATTCTCTCCAGAAACATAGAAGGAGACTCATTAGGCCCTTGGATAATCTCTCTTACCTTGGCCAAATTAGTCGGCCCTCTGGCGGCCGCTCAGAGACCCACTATTAGAGAACGGCGATAAGTGGACAGATGCTACCTACATTCAAAGGTGTTGGGGTCCCAGTTGGGTCGGTTCATGGGCCCTTAGGGACAGAGAGGGAGCATCACTGGGGCTTCCGAGTTTTATATTATTTATCTCCTGCGGGTTCCTTTAGGTGGCCCAGCTTCCTTCAGGGGAGCAGGGTCTGCTGCTGCTGCGGGGAAGTCCCCTGGAGGGCTTGGGTCTGGCCCAATTGCCTCTAGCGGCAGAGAGGCTGAGTCAGCAGCGGGAGGATCATCTGGAACATGTTGTGGGTTGGGGAGAGAGGGTAGAGGATAAGGAGAGAGAGGAGTGTCCAGTCTTGTGACTCAGAATGGAGGGAAGAGGGGGAGGAGCAGAATGTTGGAATGATAAGATCGTGGGGGAAGGGGTATATGGCTGTTAATCTGGGTGGCCAAGTGGCCCCGGTGAAAGACAATATCTCTGACTTTTCGGATTAGAGGGAAGTGGAAGGATTCTTCTCGGGGCCATCCGACTCCTAGGATGGGCCATTCTGAAGCACAGAGAGTCTGCCAGATCCGGCATTTTACTGAAAAAGAAAGATTCTTGGTACTTGAGCGAACATCAGTCCAATGATCAAGGTTAAGGGACAGAGGCATGGAAGTGCTTTGTCCCATAATGTCCCATAATGGGAGTTACTCAAACAGGGACAGTGAATACACAAACGTGACACAGACAAAGACAAACAGTAAATGTTTAACATGAGTCCAAGAAAAAGATTAGAACTGAGTAACTGGCCAAACCTAATGGGTTAGACAATAAAGACAGACAGTAAACTCAACATGAGTTCCCGACAATGAACAAAACTGAGTAGCCAGCAAAACCTGATGGGCTGGAAAACCGAATCCTGAAGCAAAAAATAACCGAGTTGAGGAATCTACTAATCCTCAATTTCCCGAGTCCTCTGGAGTTTCCCCCAGGGACGTGGCCTGTGACTCTGTGACACATCTGTCAGCCACCATCGCAGAGAGCTAATGTTCTTCACCGACAGCCATTTTGCCAAGCCCTAACATGAAACCCGAAACCAGAAAGAGGCACCTTAATTACTCTGAAAGGAGTCGATTGGGGTCTTTTGTTCGTCACTGCTGGATTTCTCAGCTAGGGCCTCCAGATGAAAAGGTGGGCCGAACGTCGGAGGAAAAGACCACCAAGAGAATTTCTCATGAAACAGCAAAGGGTTTATTGGGGGTCCAGCATGCTGGGGCTCAGAGCTCACTTCAGAGGAGCAAAAAACAAAGAGCCCCAAGAACAACATGAGCAGATTTTATATACATTCTTTAGAGAGGGCAGGGACTTAACATACATCCTAGCTTCCTTTAGCAAATCACCGTATACTGTGGGAAAATCAAATAACAACTCTAAAACATGATTTGCACATTCATTGGTGGGAACAGTTCAGGCAGGGGGTGATTGGTCAGCCCTGAGAAGGGGTATACATTTAAACTGATTGGTTGAAGCCCTGAGATGTATATGTGCTTAGCTGCACGGTTTTTGGGAAGAGGTTGTTAAGTAACTAGGTGGTCAGGGAAGATTTCAACACACATCTAATGGGTAGTTCCGGGAATTGTCTTAACTGCCACAGGAATTTCAGGTTCTGCGTGCAGCCTGGAAACTTTACAGAACCTGTTTCTTTACGTTTCAATTTCAATTTATTTTATTCTTTCAGAACCTTACAAAGGAAGGCGAGAGACTTCATCAACAATGACTGCAATTTTGGCCATTTTGGTTTCGGAAGCAGACATGGGATCATTTTTAGATCCATACGGTGCTGGTAATCAAAGCCACAGCCTCACACAGGGCCAAGAGGCTGATTAAGACACATCCCTTTCCAAAGCAATTACTTCTCTGAGGTCAGTCACTGAACTCAGTCTCTGAGGGGAATCACACCAGAGTTCAAGCCCAGGTGGACCCAGTCATCTCTTCCAAACTCCACACAAATGACCACAATTAAAACCAAAACACTCCACCAAGGCCCTCATCTTCTTCCATATATACATTCATCATAACCTCTGGCTGGATGTTTCCATGAATGGCACAACCAAAGAGAGTTTCCAAAATAAGGTCTCTTTCCCTTCATTTGCCTAACCTCAGGGTAGCCTGGACACCATTTCTGTGAACCAGGATTGATCACATAGGTCTGCCATTAATACTGCTCTGCTTCTCCAATTTGAGGCCTACTGACTGTCAGGTATAGTTTCTTCATGTGATTTGGAGTCATGAGAAAACCCAATCATCTCTACAGGGCATGAAAGAACTCATTTGTCCCAAAGGATCCCTATTCTCACTTGATGGAGGTCAGGAACCTAAAAGAGGAAGGTGAGAAACTTCATACACCATGACTGATCTTTTTTGCATTTTGGTTTTGGATGCACACATTGGATTTTTCTTTAGATCCAACTGGTGCTGAGAATCTAAGCCACTTCCTCACACAGGGCAAAGAGGCAGATTCAGACACATCCCTTTCCAAAGCATTTAAGCAAAGAGCCACAGGTGATGCCCATTTATTACCGTTTGAAAACAGTTTTCTTCAGGATTCACAAAGGGCTGGCCTGAGGCAAAGACCTTCCTGACATTCATGGCAACAGGCAAATAGGTTAGCAAAAGGCCCAAAGCAGGGTTTCTCCACTGAGACTTTCCTGGTCACACTGATATCTGAGTTCTCTGAGATGCTCGCATTCCCTTCAGCTATCCAGTTCATGGCCATGTCACAGAGCTTGGAGGTCGTACATATCGTGGACACAAAACCATGAGCCTATTCTGGAGAGTGGCCAGAATTCAGGAAGAAAACAGGAGCTTAGGAAGATAGTAGGTGTTGTTAACTAGATTTATAACACCTACCCTATATCATGCAAAAGGCAACTCCAAATATACACCATGCCTCCTCTGAACTGCTTGTATTTCTATTCTGTTTGGGTTATTTTTCTCCATCATATTAGGATTAGTTGTCAGAGTGTAGTAGGGTATGGGTTAGTGTCAGTTGTCCCGGCTGGCGGGACACATCAACGTGGGCAAGAAACTTAGTTGCGGAGGAATGAAGGGACAAGAGACACGAGAGATTACAGCAAGACTGGAGTTCTGATCATGCTGCAAACTTTTATTGTTCTCACATGGAAATTTATATGCTGTGGATGGGAAAGCTCTATCGGCAGTTGCTGGATGTCTTCAGAAAGTGAGATAACCTCAGGATGTTGCCGGAAGACAGATGGCTGCAGGATGTCTCAGGGAGATAGATGGCTGTGGGATGTCTCCCAGGCAGGATATCTCCCAGGGGGCTGTTTCTTTTCAGTGTCAGGCTATACTTTGAAGGAGAACTTTCTTCTAGCCCCTGACCTCTCCCCCTTTCTTATATAAAATATTTGACCATACCTTACCGGCCAATGTTTTAGGGGGTGATAGAGGCTCTGTTTCTCTAGCAGGCCTTTGAATATCTCCTGATTCGAGAGAGCATGTTTACAAGATTTCGTGGTGGCCTTGGCATATTTTTGGAGGAGACGGCTTTAAAAGGGAAGCATGCCGACCGCCATGCACCAGAGCGTGTCACTAAGAGGTCTTCTGTTTTGGTATCCGTGGATCCATCCTCCTGCAGTCCATCCTGCATCCTCCGTTATTATGGCCTAACGTCCTCACTCCATGGGTGCATCCCCCCCCAAGTGAAGGGGCCCATGGAGGACGAACCCTTATGGCAATGGCAGAAGATGGTTGGTCAGAGCTGTTACTTATAGTTTAATGTAAGAAAGAGAGATCTGTGGGGATGTAAACTTAAGAAATAAGCCTGTGAGAAGGGTAGAACATCCTTTTAAATGTTGGCAGCATGGTCTTCCATCTCCAGGTGATGATAGTGGACCTGTATGGGCTTAGAGGCCAAAATATTAATCTGTTCAATAATTAATTGTACAAGCCTGTTTATAATGCAGGGTCCTATGGACACCATTAAAAGTAAACCCAACAAAGGGTCTAATAGGGGAAGAAGGTAGGGTAGAAATCCATTAAACCCAGTCCAGAGGGGATTTTCAAAAAGTTCCCTTCATCTCTTTTCTAGATCTTCTTGAAGCTGCTTAATTTTAGTGCGTACTATGACTGATTTATTGGCATTAAAGCAGCATCGTGCCCCTAAGGCCAAGCAAATACCTCCCTGGTTAGCTGTCAGTAAATCTAAGCCTTCTCTGTTTTGAAGGAACACTTCTGCCAGGGAGTCTACTAGGTCCTGCAAATCTTTAATGGTTCCTGATAGAGTTTTTACATCATTTATAAGTTGTTGAGACAGGCGACGCTAAGAGTGTATAGCCATGCCTCAGCCAGCTGTACCTGTGTTCACAGCAGCTGTTATTCCAAGGCTGGCAAAGAGTGGTAAGGTCTGTATTGCCCGCCTGTGTCTTTTGACTAAGGTGTCTAGACTAGGAATGCATAGAGTTTTGTCTCCTGGGACAATAGTTATATCAGGGAGTAATAAGGCAAGAACACAGCCAACGGTCCAATTCGATGGAAGCCTCAGGAAGGCCGAGTTTCCTACACACATAAAAACTGTGCCATTGGAGGGACAAAGAGATGGGGTGGGTGAGGAATAGTTTTGTACTGTTGAGCGATTTCCAAAGGAAGGAACTCCAACATCAATATCATAGGTATTATTTTGCATCGCGCCTAAAAGACATATTGTAAAAGTGCCTATAGACTGTACTTTAAAAGGAAATCTGGGTTGGCATGTATTATCATCGTCTATGATAGAATTAAAAGGAACTGCAATAGGCATGATTGCCCCTGTTGTCATGGAGAGCCAGCAATCACCAGCAAAGGTGGGGTTGGAATTATTAAGCAAGGAGAAGGTAGTTTCCAAAATATCTAATATATTGTTATCTAAACCGGGGAGCTGGCATTTTGGCTATATTAAGAGATGATATGTGAGCTCAGGGATTTGGGGTTTCAAAAGTTTGATTATCTGAGGATGCTTGACAGCATAAGGGAATCCTCCACCATCAGCGACCCCTGTAGTTGCCTTAATGGGGCAGAAGGGGGGTTTACCAACAGGGCCTTGGCACCCAGCTGACTGTAGCTTGGTGTATTTGCCTTCTCCTCCCTGGTCAAAAAGAACGGGGGTATAATGAATAGTGGTACCTCCTGCTGCATGAGTTTTAGTTAGGGAGGCTTCAAAAAATTGTTCTCCCTTCTTGTTGACACAAATTGAGGCCGACGCATAACAAGTGGCATGCATCGCTTGGGTATGCGTTCAAGTTGCAGAACAATTTTAGAGAGCATTACTTGTACTAGGGGGAATAATCTTTGGCTTGTTAACACATACCAATTTAGGCTGATGAACTCCTCTGAGTTAATGGTCAACCTCGGCCCGGAGGTAAGCCACCTTAGTCACGCAGTCAGCAGTCTGGGTCAAACTAGTGGGAGCCTGAGTCCAAGATCCTCCCTTGCGTTCACAGGGAGGGCCAAAAAGGTACTCCATGATGTTGGAAGGTGGAGGGCCAAAGCCTCCGTGTACAATCCTGTTCAGCAGAAGTGCCTTAAGTAGGATCCTCACACAGATTGTTGACTGCATCTGAAAAAGAGAAAAATTTGTCCTCAGGGTGAGGGCCTCCATCCCCGTGTTGAGGTAAGCCATTAACCTGTTTAACCAGGCGTTCTGGTAACCATCTTGGGGCTGCTTGCTCTTGGTCCAAAACACAAGCTGAGCCTCGTCCACAGATGAGGACAGGACCTGGGCCTTTCCATTTATTTGTAAGGGGATTGTGCCACATAACAGGTGGGCGAACAGAATTGGACGAGGATTGCCAGTGTCAGTCTGCAGCCGAATGGCCTTCATTGTCTAGGGAAAGAAAAATAAGGGCAAATAATGCATGATTAAGGCGATGTCTGTGAGTGGTAAATACAAGTGCAGAAGCATTAAAGCGGGTTAGCCAAGTCTTTAGGTAAGGTGGGCACGTTCCACAATCCTGAGGCTTGTATGGAATTCCAGTAGTATGACAAATTTGCGAGGAAGCACAAAACTGTTTAAACTTGGCACTGGTATATGCAGGACAATTATCTTTTTTTTAATATGTATTGGTTTACCCATTACGGAAAACACTGAAACAAGATGAGAAAGGACATCTTTGATAGCCTCTCCAGAATGTGGTGATGCAAAAATACGGCCGCTGAAGGTATCTACAGAAACGTGTATATATTTGGTTTTTCCAAATTCAGAAAAATGAGTAACATCCATTTGCCAAAACTGATTGGACAGTAATCTTCGGGGGTTAACTCCCAAGTGTTGAATGGGGAGGGAGACAGGGCAACCAGGGCATGCTTTTACTATTTCTCGTGCCTGTTGCCTGGTAATTTTACATAGTTATCGAAGGTTCTGGGAATTTAGATGGTGAAGATTGTGTAAATCCGTGGCCTTTTGAATGGAGCCAACAAAAATTGAAAAGATGAAACGAGTTGCTGCATCAGCTTTGGCATTACCTTGTGTTAGAGGGCTGGGAAGATCAGAGTGTGCCCTGATGTGTCCTAAGAAAAATGGGTGTTGTCTGGCCTGAATTAGCTTCTGAAGCTGGTGAAACCGATGGGCCACATTGGAAGAAGCCTTAATGGTGGGTGAAATCTGAAGCAGGGGCACAGAATGAGCAATGTAGGAACTGTATGTATAAATATTAACAGGATTATCAAGAAATGTTTTAAAAACTTGTGTTATGGCAAACAATTCCACAAACTGTGCTGAATGATAGACAGTATCAAAGGTGTTAGGTTGGTTATTGACAACAAAGACTGCTCGGCCATTACTGGAACTGTCTGTAAAGACAGTAAGGACTTGAGGAATGGGAGCCTTTTGAGTAATTTTGGCAAAAATAAATGGATGTAACTGGACAAACTATAAAAGGGGGTCATTGGGGAGGTGGTTATCAATTGTTCCCAAAAAGCCTAATAAGGCAATACGCCATTCATTCTCTGTCTGTAGTAAAAATTGGGTTTGGTCTTTAGTATATGAAATTAAAATATTATCATGGTCTTTGCCAAAATGTTGTCGAGATAGCAAACGACATTTAAAAATAATAGAAGCTACCTGAGCAAGAAAAACAGTAATAACCTTGGAGAATGTGGTGGGTAAATGGACCCAAAGCAAAGGCAGCCTTTATTTCTAAAATGTGTATTTCGCTGCCGAAATATTCCTGTGGGTGTATGAGGAGTGTGTAAAATAAAGAGAACCAGAGGAAGGTTATAAGAATGTTCTGTAAAAAACTGTTTGGCAATGGCTTCTGTGACTTGGTTTAATGCCTGTCATGCCTCGGGAGTAAGCTTTTGAGGGGAGGAGGGGTGGGAATCACCTCTCAAAATATCATTAAGGGACAAAAGTATACAAGTGGGTAATTTTAAATATGTTTTTAGCCATTGAATATTCCCCAGTAATTTTTGAAAATCATTAAGGGTGTGAAGATGGTCCACCCATAGTTGTATCTTAGGAATTTGGATCTGATTATCTTGAAGTTTAAGGACCAAATAGGTATAACAGTCCTGTGTTTTAACCTTATTAGGAGCTATCTGTAGTCCCAAGGTAGTGAGGATTTTGTAAAGGTCCAAGTAACAATTATTAAGGTCATGGTTATTAGGTGCAGGAATTACAAATCATCCATATAATGTAAAATATAAATTTGTGGCCATAGCTCTCTCACAGGGTCTACTGCTTGAGCAACATATTTTTGGCAAAGATTAGGGCTGTTGGCCATACCTTGGGGAAGAACCTTCCATTGAAATCTCTGCATAGAGCCCTGAAAATTAAGGTGAGGGAGACTAAAGGCAAAATAGTGTCTATCCTCAGGATGTAAAGGAATGGTAAAAAAAAAAAAACAATCTTTTAAGTCAATAATCATTTTACAATAGTTTTTGGGAATAGCCACTGGTGTGGGAATGCCTGGCTGTAGTGCTCTTATTCGGCACATAGGTTTATTAATGGCACACAAATATTGTAAAAGGCACCACTTGCCTGATTTTTACTTGATAACAAAAATTGGAGTATTCGATGGTGAGGTTGAGGGCTCTACATGGCCAGCTGCCAGCTGTTCCTGCACTAACATGGAGGCAGCCTCCAAATTTTCTTGGGTAAGGGACCATTGATCCAACCACACAAGAGTCTGAGTCTCCCAAATAATTTTATCTCCATGGGGTACAGGAGAGTCAGAGACTGACACTAAAAATCCGAATACCCAAGTCCATATGTATTTCTTTTTTGTATGGGTTTTATTGGCTCAACCAGTCCTTGTCTCAGTCTCCCAAGGCCTATACCAGGGACAAAATAAATACGAAGCATTTGATGAGTCACCATGGAATTGGGACTGGCATGAATAACTTCCATTTGACTCAAAATATCTCGGGCCCATAGGTTAACAGGGAGGTCAGGAACAATGAAAGGAGTGACAATTCCCTTATTACCCTCTTTATCAGTCCAGCTAAGAGCCGTAGAGCTGACCAGAGGATTTTTTGACTGTCCTATCCCTTTAAGGTCAGTCAAGGATGGGGGAGGGCCCAAGCTGATGACCAATATTTTTGAGAAATAATTGTGGCATCAGCTCCAGTATCTAGAATTCCTTGGAATTCCTTTCCTTCAATAAGTAAGGAAATGGTGGGTCTATTTTGAGAAACGGGTTGAACCCAATTTACATCAGAGCAGCCCAAGGAGGCAGTCCCCCGTGGTAGGTTTGGGTGGTTAAGTGCCTCCTTGATTCAAGGGAAGGAGTATTAATTGTGCAAGACTTGTTCCTGCTGGGATGGCCAAAACTCCATTAATAGCTGTGGCCAGTATTTTTTTTCTCCAGTGAAGTCATTATTATTAATGCCATGGAAGACCTGAACACCATGTAAGTTAGTAGAGGCTCTTCCAAAAATAAGGGCACAGATATGAGATGGAGGGGGACCCATAATTCCAGTGGGTATTTTCTGGGACCATTGCATTGAGTCTAATATAGTTTCAGTGGTGGCACAGATGTCCAATCCTGCGCTGCCTGGAGTGGCTAGTTGGAGGGAAGCAATTGTGGAGAAGAATTTTGAGGTAGGTTGGGAGTTTGGAAGGGAAAAAATCTTATTGCCCCTGGTTTTGTCCTGGGGGATGTCGTGGCCCGGGGCTGGCCCCGCAGGGAGTTTCCCAAGAAGCAGGAAAAAATAGGCTGTCTGAGGGCATTTGTCTTAGATCTACACTCACTGGCCCAGTGATGACCTTTACCACATCTAGGGCAAAGAGTAGCTTGGGGCGGTATAGCCCCAGTTGAAGGAGATGCTATTCCTAGGCTTTCTTTGCCTGTCGGACACTTGCGTGCAAAATGGCCAGGTTGTTTACAAGTGAAGCAAGTACGTGAGCCAGGATTGTGAAAGGTCTTGGTAAAGGTGGCACCTAGGCCAAGACCCATGGCATGAGCTGCACCTACCCCTGCATAGAGTCTAATAAAGTCAGAAAGTTTCCATTTATCCTTATGTGGTTGAAGAACAGCCTGACATGCCGGGTTGGCGTTTTCAAAGGCAAGATGTTTTACAAAAGAGCTTTTGTTTTCACTTGGTCCAAGCAAGCATTCCACAGCTAGGTTAAGCCTGGGAACAAAGTCGCTATAAGGCTCGTCGGGCCCTTGTCGAATTTTTGCCAGGGAAGTGGTAGCCGAGGCTTTTGAGGGAGGTGTCTCCAAGCATGTAAGCCAGCCATCTGAATCTGCATCAGAAGTCCAGCAGGGAAATGTGCCTGTTTAGTTTTAGTGTCAAAAGGCTCATTGCCCACTAGCTTAACATAAGTCCCGGACTTAGAGGAGGCCTTAGTTAAAATTTTTTGAGCAGTTTCCCGACAGTGCTCTTTGAAATCTGCATTCCATAACAGAAAGTCTCTGGCACTGAGGGTAGCTTGGTCTAAAAATTTCCAATCATTGGGAGTAAGTCATTGTGTGCTGTGGCTTTCTAATAAAGCCAACATGTAGGGTGCAAAGGGGCCATAGTGAGCACAAGCTTTTTTAAGTTTTTCAGGAAAATGCAGGCTTAAATTTGTAGACTCTGGGTTCCTGCCTGCCTAGGGCTGAACTCCTCATCCTCTGAGTCCTGATCTCCTTATTCCATTTCTCCGCTTCCTCCTCTTGATCCTCGTCTAAGTCTTTGACCTCAGCCTGGGCAGGCTTATCTATCTGACTGGTGGTGACTGGGAAGGCGAGCACAGGTTGATGGAGTGGCTTCGCCTTTGTATTAGACCACTGTAGGCCAGTTACTTTGACTCCATACCTAAGGCTAATGAACAGAGCTCAGAGTGAAGGGATCTTAATTTTTTTAAAGGTTGGATCTGTTCCTGTCTATGTTGGAAGGATGCTCACAAAGGAGCCAGTTTAGGCAAGGGAAGTGGGGAAAAAATATCTGGGGGGGCGGCATTTGTACCCTGAAGGGCCAGAGCACAAAAGGCAGGAGGGATATAGGAGGGCTTGGACGTGTAAGTCCTATAGGCTGTGGCAGGGTCTTGAGAGGTGCAGGGTCTTCTGAATGGTAGCGAGCTGCTTCCTTCTCCAAGGTAGCCTCCTCTACAGGGGTCAATGAGTCTCCGGAATTTAAAACTGGATAAAGGCAGTTGATAACCATTGGAGCCTTAATCATTAGGGTGGTATTTTGAGGGGGACCAGGAAGGTTCCCATGGTCCTGGGGAGCCTGAGAAGGGTCTATGTCTATACTAACTGATGGGCATGCTGAGGGGATACGAGAAGTATTTGCATAGCCTCTTCCCCAACCTCGACAAGTTTTAAGGTACCATTGTCAAAGGGTGAACTTTTAAGAATTTCATTAATTAAGTTCCAGTAAGAAAAGGTGGGAACAGGCACTTTTTCTGGGCCAAAGGATTCATAATAATCTTTTAAACAGTCTCCTACTCCAAGCCATCTTTTACCATCAATGGTCCTTTCAAGAGGAAACCATGGACACTGCTCTCTTATGTATGAAAAAAAAATTAAGTCTTTTTTCTAAACACGCGCCCCCATGTCTGCAAGGACTCCTTGTAGCCTGACAAAAACAAATCATGTGACGAAACTGCTTGTCCCATAGTGGGTCAATCACCGTGCGTCATCCCCACGCTCCTCCTGGATCTGTCTCTCGGTGGTGTCTTCTGCAGTTATTGCAAGCTCCGCTTGACCAAATCTTCCAGGAGGACGGGGTCCCCCTCAATCAAAAGCTCAAGCCCCAGTCGGTGGGCGCCAGATGTCCCAGCCGGCAGGACACATCAACGTGGGCAGCGAACCTAGATAGGGAGGAATGAAGGGACAAGAGACACGAGAGATAACAGCAAGACAGAAGTTCTGATCAAGCTGCAAACTTTTATTGTTCACACAGGGGTATTTGTATGCTGGATGTGGGAAATCTCTCTTATCGGCAGTTCCTAGATGTCTTCACAAGGTGAGATAACCTCAGGAAGTTTCAGAAAGACAGATGGCCGCAGGATGTCTCAGGGAGACAGATGGCTACAGGATGTCTCTCAGACAGGATGTCTCCTGGTGGCTGTTTCTTGTAAGTGTCAGGCTATTCTTTGAAGGAGAATAAAATTCCTTCTACCTCTGACAGTCAGGGATTCAGTATTTCGAATAGAAAATTGGAAAATGAATCCAATGTTTATGCAAATATGTGCTACCCAAAAGTCTTCCCACTCTCATTCAGAACAATGCCTTGACATTACCTTCACCCCAAGTAAGACACAATAAGAGAAGAAGAGTTAGAAAATCTGTGAATACACATCTGGAATGGAAAATTCTCAGTAGTTAACAACCTTGGAGGTGGTAGAGGTGTTTCGAAAAGTAAGGTACATGGTAAAAACTCCACAAACATGGAGCTCTGTTGTCCTAAAGACTTCTTGAGAAACTGCCTCTGAGGTTGGGCACTTGAAATATATGTTGTTGTCAGGAGTTTTAACTTCCTTTGTAGTGAGACCATCAAATCTGGGTCTGCATCTGTGTGACCTGGAGCACATGGTTTCTTATTTTCCAATAAACATGAGGCAGCAGGGCTGAATTCTCTCTTTGTAGGTAATTTGTTGCCATTTGGGGGCAAAGTGTCTCCCAGTGTGGACTTTGAAGCCATTTGGTCTTCCTCTACTTTTCATGGTGTTTCTTGCAGCTGCATTGGGAGTTTGGTATTTGCTTCACGAAATACGAAGAGGTCAACTAGGAAAGAGTGCTGGAGGGAGTTCTGTCACGTGTGTTGGTTAAGGGTCTGCAGGAGTGTGCACCAACCAGGCTTCTATCCCACATAGCTTGCCCCCTTGACAATAGCAATCTGATTCTAAACATTGCCCTGAAACCTCTCCGTATAACAAGATGCCTTTACACACAAGGGTATGGGGGCTGCACCATGTCAGTCACAAACCATTTGGAAGCCAATGGCAGATCCACATGACCCCATCACAGATGTTTTAACAAACACCTACACTCCACTGCTCTAGGCCGACTACTCATCGGGCTCCAAATTACTGGCATCTCTGTTCTACATGATTTTCATGAAACCCAGTCAATCAAGGCATTGTCTGGTACACTCATGATCATCTATAAGACATCCAAAGGTTCTCCACTGACACCTGTTCATGGGAATTTCAAAAATTTAATGGTATTTATCTAGCCTTTTTTCAAGGATGAAGTTTGAGGCACTGTGGGGTTTAATTCATTCAGGAACCATGAAATGGAGAGGAAGCTTATTTCAATGAAATCTCTGGAGAATTCTAACAGGCAATGATTCCCAACGACAGGCTAAAAGGTCACATTAAGCCAGGCATTTGAGGTCTACAATGTGTGATCCTTTTGTGCTTTGACTTGCAACTATGGCTGCCAATTCTTTAAAAATAAAATCATGTGATATCCTTTCTGAGATTCCCAGTGCTCTGTGGAAAGCCACCCTGGGCCTTGATCTCAGTTTCCAAGGGTGACTCTCATGCGTGGCCTCCTAAAATCCCAACACAATACATGGCAATACTTCTTTGAGGTCAGTTCCATAACTCAGTTTCTAAGGGGAATCACACCAGTGTTCAAGCCCAGGTGGACCCAGTCATCTCTTCCAACGGCCACAAAAATGACCACAATTAAAACCAAAACACTCCCACATGGCCCTCATCTTCTTCCATATAGACACGAATCATAACCTCAGGCTGTAGGTTTCCATGAGGGGCAAAGCCAAAGACAGTATCCAAAATAAGGTCCCTTTCCCCCATTTGCTTAAAGTCAGTGTGGCAGGGAGACCCTTCCTGTGAACCAGAAGTGATGAAAGAGGCCTGCCCTTAATACTGCTCTGATTCTCCATTTTGTTGCCTAATTACTGTGGGGTTTAGATTCCTTATGTTAATTGGGGTCATGAGAAAACCCAAGCACCTATGGCCTAGCCTCTGTAGTGATTTGAAGAACTCATTTGACCCAAAGGATCCCTATTCTCAAAGATGGAGGTCAGGAACCTTACAGAGGAAGGTGAGAGACTTCATCCACAATGACTGCTCTTATGGGTATTTTGGTTTTGGATGCACACATGGGATTTTTTTAGATCCATTAGGTGCTGAGAATCTAAGCCACAACCTCACACAGGGCCAAGAAGCTGATTCAGACACATCCCTTTCAAAGCAATTAAGCAAAGAGCCAAAGGTGATGCCCATTCATTTCCATTTGAAAACTCTTCAGTCTTCACAAAGGGGTGGCCTGAGGCAAAGACTTTCCTGACATTAAGGGCAATAGTACAATAGGTAAGCAAAAGGCCCAAAGCAGGGTTTCTCCACTGAGACTTTCCTGATCACACTGATATCTGAGTTTTCTGAGATGATCACCATTGCCTTCAGCTATCCAGTACATGGCCATGTCACAGAGCTTAAAGGTGGTACATATCTTGGACACAAAACCATGAGCCTATTCTGGAGTTTGGCCAAAATTCAGAAAGAAAATAGGATCTTAGGAAGATATTAGGAGTGGCCGATCCATATGGCAAGCCGTAGACCATATATAAATAGGACAGGATGAACGCTGGTAAGATTTCTACTAGATAGGACATATGTATTGATGCGCTCTCTTTTCTAATGTCTACAACCACGGACACAGTGGGATACACAGACATAGAAACACTCGCCTTGTCAAAAGACTTACTAGAAACAATTCACACCAAACCAAACAAAACGACTTTCCTACCTATTCTCAGAACATGAGACAAAACCACAAACCCACACCCACACCCACACCCACACAGACCCCCAAGTAGGTCTGTGAAAATATGGAGTGTCCTTTGACTGGTGGGCCATAATATATTCCCCCATAATGGGCTGTTCTCTCTCAGATCTGGTCTCCGTGTCCAACTCTGTGAAGCTGTTAGGAGCCAGCGGTGAGCCACTACCTTCTTTCTCAGGAAAGGCCCCTCCTCAGACCTTCCTGGCATTAGGCCATCCTCACATCAGTAGGTACCAAGAAAGACTGTCTCTGTCCTTGGAAAATCCAAACAAGTTTGACCACTGGGACATGAACTGGGACTGGCTCTGGGTTCCTGACTTCCTGTATCCCAAGTTCAGAGAGTTCCATCACCAAGGAAGTGAGGTGAGGTCACTTCCTTCAGGAACTAAATGAGGTCACTGCCTTGGCAACAACTTTTTCCTAAAAGTTGCTTCTAAGGGTCCCATGAGATGGAGGATGCACCTACTCGCTCTGACATTTTCACAAGTTAGAATGGTATATCAACCATAGGCACCCGGGAACAGCTCTCCACACAGGCCTGGTTTGGTCCATCTTCTCTACATTAAGATGAAAGAGGCTGATTCAGACACATCCCTTCATCCTGACCAGGTTGTTTACCATGGAAGTTGACTTTTCCTCCATCAGGTCCTTCATAGCTGCCTACATCTTCTCCATGGATCATTTCTGCATGGACCTTCGAGGTTCTCAGCAGGTGGAAGTTTCCCTACACTCCTGTATTGTAAGACCAACTCTGTCCCTGCTTTTCTGTAAAGTTAGATTGAGGGAACAGTGTATGATTAGTGTAATAACAGGTTCGATTTGGGTTAGGAATCATTCTGTGCGATGAATAATGGTATTGGGAACCTGCGATATTTATTAAATTATATTGGTAAAATGTATGTATGAAAACAGAAATCTAGGATTTGAAGCCCAGAAGGGCATTGGGCCCTTGATTGGGATACGTAGTGTTGAATTAGGTTCTGCACAGTTGTCTCAGATAAATCCATTTACAATGGCATAGGACCTTGTACATTGGATGATTGAATGAGGAAGAGAACATCCAGTCAAAAAGGGATAGTCGGTACGATTAGGTAGATAGTCGGTAGGTTTAGGAAGAAGAGTGAGTACAGGATTTGGACAGAAATTTCTTTTTTTTTTTATTGGTTGTTCAAAACCCTACAAAGCTCTTGACATATCATATTTCATACATTAGCATACATTAGCTTCAAGTGAGTTATGAACTCCCTTTTTTGCCCCAAGTACAGATTGCAGAATCACATGGGTTACACATCCACATTTTTACATAATACCATAATAGTAACTGTTGTATTCTGCTACCTTTCCTATCCTCTACTATCCCCCCTCCCCTCCCCTCCCATCTTCTCTCTCTACCCCTTCTACTGTAATTCATTTCTCACCTTGTTTATTTTCCCATTCCACTTACAACCTCTCATATGTAATTTAGTATAACAATGAGGGTCTCCCTCCGTTTCCATGCAATTCCCCTTTTCTCTCCCTTTCCCTCCCACCTCATGTCTCTGTTTAATGTTAATCTTTTCTTCCTGCTCTTCCTCCCTGCTTTATCCTTAGTTGCTCTCATTATATCAATGATGACATTTGGTATTTGTTTTTTAGGGATTGGCTAGCTTCACTAAGCATAATCTGCTCTAGTGCCATCCATTTCCCTGCAAATTCCAAGATTTTGTCATTTTTTAGTGCTGCGTAATACTCCATGGTGTATAGATGCCACATTTTTTTAATCCATTCATCCATTGAAGGGCATCTGGGTTGGTTCCACAATCTAGCTATTGTAAATTGTGCTCCTATGAACATCGATGTGGCAGTACCCCTGTAATACGCTCTTTTAAGGTCTTCAGGGAATAGTCCGAGAAGGGCAATAGCTGGGTCAAATGGTGGTTCCATTCCCAGCTTTCCCAGGAATCTCCATACTGCTTTCCAAATTGGCCGCACCAATTTGCAGCCCCACCAGCAATGTACAAGAGAACCCTTTTCCCCACATCCTCGCCAGCACTTGTTGTTGTTTGACTTCATAATGGCTGCCAATCTTACTGGAGTGAGATGGTATCTTAGGGTGGTTTTGATTTGCATTTCTCTGACTGCTAGAGATGATGAGCATTTTTTCATGTACTTGTTGATTGATTGTATGTCCTCCTCGGAGAAGTTTCTGTTCAGGTCCTTGGCCCATTTGTTGATTGGGTTATTTGTTATCTTATTGTCTAATTTTTTAAGTTCTTTGTATATTCTGGATATTAGGGCTCTATCTGACGTGTGAGGAGTAAATATTTGTTCCCATGATGTAGGCTCCCTATTTACTTCTCTTATTGTTTCTTTTGCTGTGAAAAAACTTATTAGTTTAAGTAAGTCCCATTTGTTGATTCTTGCTATTAACTCCTGTGCTATGGGTGTCCTATTAAGAAATTTGGAGCCCGACCCCACTATATGTAGATCGTAGCCAACTTTTTCTTCTATCACACGCAGAGTCTCTGATTTGATATCAAGGTCTTTGATCCATTTTGAGTTAACTTTTGTGCATGGTGAGAGGAGGGGGTTCAGTTTCATTTTTTTGCATATGTATTTCCAGTTTTCTCAACACCATTTGTTGAAGATGCTATCCTTCCTCCATTGCATGCTTTTAGCCCCTTTATCAAATATAAGATAGTTGTAACTTTGTGGATTGGTCTCTGTGTCCTCTATTCTGTATCATTGGTCCCCCCGACTGTTTTGGTACCAGTACCATGCTGTCTTTGTTACTATTGCTCTATAATATAGTTTGAAATCCGGTATCGCTATACCGCCTGATTCACACTTTCTGCTTAGAATTGCTTTTGCTATTCTGGGTCTTTTATTTTTCCATATGAATTCCATGATTGCTTTATCTATTTCTACAAGCAATGCCTTTGGGATTTTGATTGGCATTGCATTAAACCTATATAGAACTTTTGGTAATATCGCCATTTTGATGATGTTAGTTCTGCCTATCCATGAACAGGGTATATTTTTCCATCTTCTAAGATCTTCTTCTACTTCTCTCTTTAGGGTTCTGTAGTTTTCATTGTATAAATCTTTCACTTCTTTTGTTAGGTTGATTCCCAAGTATTTTATTTTTTTTGAGGATATTGTGAATGGAGTGGTTTTCCTCATTTCCATTTCAGAAGTTTTGTTGCTGATATACAAGAATGCCTTTCATTTATGCGTGTTGATTTTATATCCTGCTACTTTGCTGAATTCATTTATTAGTTCTAGTAGTTTTTTTGTAGACCCTTTTTGGTCTTCTATGTATAAAATCATGTCATCCGCAAATAATGATAATTTAAGTTCTTCTTTTCCAATTTTTATGCCTTTAATTTCTTTCGTCTGTCTAATTGCTCTGGCCAGTGTTTCGAGAACTATATTGAATAGAAGTGGTGATAGAGGGCATCCCTGTCTTGTTCCAGATTTTAGAGGGAATGCCTTCAATTTTTCACCATTCAGAATGATGCTAGCCTGAGGCTTAGCATAGATAGCTTTTACAATGTCAAGGTAATTTCCTGTTATCCCTAGTTTTTCTAATGTTTCGAACATCATGGGATGCTGTACTTGTCGAATGCTTTTTCTGCATCTATCGAGATGGTCATATGGTTCTTATCTTTAAGTCTATTGATGTGGTGAATAACATTTATTGATTTCAGTATATTGAACCATCCTTGCATCCCAGGGATGAATCCTACTTGATCATGGAGCACAATTTTTTTGATGTGCCTTTGTATCCGATTCGCCAGAATTTTATTGAGGATTTTTGCATCTAGGTTCATCAGGGTTATTGTTCTGAAGTTTTCTTTTTTGATGTGTCTTTGTCTGGTTTCGGAATCAACATGATGTTGGCCTCATAGAATGAATTTGGAAGAGCTCCCTCTTTTTCTATTTTCTGAAATAACTTGAAAAGTATTGGTATTAATTCTTCTTTAAAAGTTTTGTAAAACTCCGCTGTATACCCATCCGGTCCCGGGCTTTTCTTGGTGGGTAGTCTCTTGATTGCTTCTTCAATTTCATCCATTGGTATTGGTCTGTTCAAATTGTGTGTATCCTCCTGACTCAGTCTGGGCAAATCATATGTATTAAGAAATTTATCGATGTCTTCACTATCTTCTATTTTATTGGAATATAGGTTTTCAAAATAATTTCTAATTGTCTTCTGAATTTCTGTAGCATCTGTTTTGATATTGCCTTTTTCATCCTGTATGTTAGTAATTTGAGTTCTCTATCCTCTTCGTTAGTATGGCTAAGGGTCTGTCAATCTTGTTTATTTTTTCGAAGAACCAACTTTTAGTTTTGTTGATTTTTTCAATAGTTTCTTTTGTTTCAATTTTGTTGATTTCCGCTCTGATTTTAATTATTTCTTGCCTTCTGCTGCATTTGCTGTTGTTTAGTTCATCCTCTTCTAGGGCTTTGAGATGAAGTGTGAGCTCATTTATTTGTTGGTTTTTCCTTTTTTTGAGGAATGACCTGCAGGCGATGATGGTTAGGGTAATAACAGGTTCGATTTCGGTTAGGAATCATTCTGCACGATGAATAATGGTATTGGGAACCTGCGATATTTATTAAATTATATTGGTAAAATATATGTATGAAAACAGAAATCTAGGATTTGAAGCCCAGAAGGGCATTAGGCCCTTGATTGGGATACGTAGTGTTGAATTAGGTTCTGCACAGATGTCTCAGATAAATCCATTTACAATGGCATAGGACCTTGTACATTGGATGATTGAATGAGGAAGAGAACATCCAGTCAAAAAGGGATAGTCGGTACGATTACGTAGATAGTCGGTAGGTTTAGGAAGAAGAGTGAGTACAGGATTTGGACGGAAATTTCTTTAGCAATAGGGTTTCAGTTAGAGAGTGAATGTAAATGTCAGCACATATGAAAATTCAGTCACAATGATGAACTTTGAAAAATATGTAGAAAAGCAGATAATAATAGAGACTTTACAAAATCAGGCAAAGTATAAAGTGAGTGATAGGATTAGACATTTTGAACACTGTTGAGTTTGAATATATAATCTTAAGAAGAAACAAATATGCAGTGACCATTAGGATTGACATTTGAGAGCATTAGGAAACCTGGACATGGATGCTTTTAGTAATCCATGTTCACTTTCATTTTAGGCTTTGGTACAATCATAAGTGTGACCTTTGCATTTTTTGTCCAGAATATTACTGTCATAGAATGTATATGTGGATCAGATGACATGAGCATTTCTTCAAGCATTTCTGGAAGTAATGTTTTCAAGACCTATAAATTACTATTGGGGGTAAAAGAGGTGTACCCTGTGTCCATGAATATAGACATAATGCATGAATAGACCATATTTTGAATAAATAATTTAACTGTTCCCACTTTAAATAATGGATTGAATTAATATATGAAATATTATAAGAAATCTTGTATTGATATAATATCATTCATTCCAACCAGTAATACATCTATATGTAATATTAGGGTTATGATTATCATGAAAGGTGTGTGAGTATTGCTTCAAAAGTGATCATAGAAATCTAAATTAATGTGTTTGGAAAGAAGTCTCATAAAAAGACCAGTCAAGAAACATGGAGGAATACATGTGATCTGAAGAAGAAAATGATTGAAAGTGAAACAAATGCCTATAAACTTGCGAACTTGTGGATGAAATATATATCCCATGATGTGAATAAATTGAAGAAATAGTAATGTACCAGTGTTGAATAAAATGAACATCCAAATACACATCATGTCCCATAGTAATCTACTTGCGTTGATGTTAAACTAGGTCAGTTACTGTAGAAATATTAGGATTTGTATGCACCATTCACTAAAGTTAGTTTTCAGTACTAAGAAACAAATATGTATATCAGGAGAATGAATATTTTGAGAAAACTCTTGAGAAAATTTGATTATAAATCCACATACTTGAATATGAATGAGTTAAGGGAGTGTATAATAAGACACATATTTCATATTTTGAAAAATCTGGAGAATATATATATATATATATATATATATATATATATATATATATACACACACACAAACACACACAGACATTAAAAATAGCATAATATATGCTATATGAAATTCACCATGAAATTTATATCATCCAGAGATCCAAAAATATTTATTTTATTTAACATGGATTTATGTATAATGTTGTTCAACTAGGAAGCTCACGCATAGGTTGAATTTTCAGTTCTAAAGCGTTTAGGAGGAGTGATCTCTTAAAATTTGTATCTGCCAAGTCAGCCACTTCACAAAAATGTACGTGTGGTATCAGGTAAGATTCTATAATTTCATGTAAAAATACATGTGCTGAATAGACTACAGAGACAGGGAAACAGGAATTCACATATTTGTTAACTTTAAAACACATGGAGAAATATTTTAACAAATAATTGACTAGATTTATAACTCCTACCCTAAATAATGCAAAAGGCAATTCCACTATACACCATGCCTTCTCTGAACTGCTTGTATTTCTATTTTTTTTTTTTGGTTTATTTTTCTCCATCTTATTAGGATTAGTTGTCAGAGTCTAGTAGGGTAGGTGTTAGTGTGAGGTATTCAGTATTTTGAAAGGAAAATTGGAAAATGAATCCAATGTGTATGTAAATATGTGGTACACAAAAATCTTCCCACTCTCATCCAGAACAATGCCTTGACATTACAATCGCGCAGAGTAAGACACAATTAGAAGAGAAGAGTTAGAAAATCTGTGAATAAATATCTGGAATGGAATATGCTCAGGAGTTCACAACCTTGGAGGAGGTAGAGGAGATTCCAAAAGTAAGGGACAGTGTAATCATTCCAAAAACATGGAACTCTGCTGGCGTAAAGACTTCTTGAGAAACTGCCTCTGAGGGTGGGCACTTGAAATATATGTTGTTGTCGGGAGCTTCAGCTTCGTTTGTAGTGAGACCATCAAATCAGCGTCTTCATCTATGTGACCTGGAGGACATGGTTTCTTATTTTCCCTGAACATGAGTCAGCAGTGCTGAATACTCTCTTTGTAGGTAAACTGTGGACACGAGGGGCTAAGTGTATCCACATGGGCCTGTGAAGCTATTTGGTCATTCTCCACTTTTCGTGGTGTTTCTTGCTGCTGCACTGGGATTTTGGTATTTGCTTCACGAAATACAAAGAATTCAACTGTTACTCTGTGCGTGAGGGGGTTCTATCACGTGTGGTGGGTCAGGGTCTGCAGGAGAATGCACCTAACAGACTTATATCCCACATAGTTGCCCCTTGACCATAGAAACCTGATTCTAAATATTTCCCTAAAACCTCTGCATATAACAAGATGCCTTTACATTGAAGGGACTTCTGGCTGCACCACATCAGTCACAAGCCATTTGGAAGCCAAAGGCAGATCCACATGACCACACCGCAGATGTTTTATCACACACCTGCCCACCAATGCTCTAGGCCCACTCCTCAGCAGGCTCCAACTTCCTGGCATAACTGTTCTGCACAATTTTTATGGAAACCAGTCAATCAAGGCACTGACTGTTATTCTTATGATCGGCCACAGGATATCCAAAGAATCTCCAGTGCCAACTTGTCATGGGAATTTTAAAAATTTCATGATATATTGACCTAGCCATTTTTCAAGGATGAAGTTGGAGGCATTCTGGAACTATTAAATGGTGAGGAAGCTCATTTCAATGAAATATCTGGAGATCTCTCACAGGAAAGACTTCCCAAAGAGTGGCCAAAAGGTCACATGAATCCAGGAACATTGAGGTCTACAATGTGAGGTCCATGTGTGTTTTGACTCTCAACAATGGTTGCCAAGTTTTTCAAACAAAATCATGTGATATCCTGGCTGAAATTTCCAGTGCTCTGTGAATAACTACCCTGGGCCTAGATCTCAGTTTCCAAGGGCGACTCTCATGCGTGGCCTCCTAAAATTCCAACACTATTCATGGCAATACTTCTCTGAGTTCAGTACGAGAACTCAGTCTTTATGCAGAATCCCACCAAAGTTCAAGCCAAGGTGGACCATGTAATCTCTACTCACCGCCACAAAAATGACTACAATTAAAACCAAAACACTCCCACATGGCCCTCATTTTCTTCCATACAGACACTCATCATAACCTATGGCTGGAGGTTTCCGTGAGGGGTGCAGCCCAAGACAGTGTCCAAAATAAGCTTCCTTGCCCCTCATTTGCCTAAAGTCAGGGTGGCCTGGACACCCTTCCTGTGAACTAAGAGTGATCAAATAGGCCTGCCGTTTATTTTGCTCTGCTTCTTAAATTTGAGGCCTACTGATGGTGGGATTTAGATTCTTCATGTGAATTTGAGTCATGAGAAAACCCAATCACTTATGGGCTAGAATCTGCAGGGCTTTGAAGAACTTATTTGACCCAAAGGAGGCCTATTCTCACTTAATGGAGGTCAGGAACCTTACCACGGAAGGAGAGAGACTTCATCCACAATGATTGCTCTTTTGGACATTTTGCTTTTGGATGCATACATGGGATCTCTCTTTAGATCCATCAGGTGCAGAGAATCTAAGCCACAGAATTACACAAGGCCAAGAGGCTGATTAAGACATATCCCTTTCCAAAGCAATTAAGCAAAGAGCCACAGTTGATGCCCCTTCATTTGCAGTTGAAAACTTTTCTTCAGGCTTCAAAAAGGGTGGCCTGAGGCAAAGACTTTCCTGACATTCAGGGCAACAGAACATTAGGTAAGGAAAAGGCCCAAAGCATGGTTTCTCCACTGAGTCTTTACTGGTCACACTGATATCTGAGTTTTCTGAGATGCTCGCCATGCCCTTCATTTAACCAATACATGGCCGTGTCACAGAGCTTGGAGGTGGTACATATCTTGGACACAAAACCATGAGCCTATTCTGGAGAGTGGCCAGAATTCAGGAAGCAAACAGTAACTTAGGAAGATAGCAGGTGTTGCCGATCCATAAGGCAAGCCGCAGTCCATTAATAAATTGGGAAGGATGAATGCTGGGAAGCTTTCTACTAGACAAGACTCATCCATTGATGCATTCTCTTTGCTAATGTCTACAACCACTGACACAGTGAGATACACAGACATAGAAACACTCGCCTTTTCATACGACTTTCTGGAAACACTTTACTCCAAACCAAACAAACCGCCTTTCAGACATATTCTCAGAGCATGAGAAAAAAACCACAAACCCACACCCCCAGCCAGATAAGCACCTCCTTCCTCCAAGTAGGTTTGTGACTATCCGGAGTGTCCTCTGACTGATAGGCCATACTATGTTCCCCCGAAATGGCCTCTCCTATCTCACATCTGGTGTCCATGGCCAATTCTGTGAAGTTGTCAGGAGCCAGCAGTTAGCCACTGCCTTCTTTCTCAGGAAAGGCCCCTCTTAAGAGCTTTCCTGTCATTTGTCCATTCTCACATCAGTAGATACCAAGAAAGACTGACTCTGTCCTTGTTATATCAAACAAGTGAGACCACTAGGTCTGGGACTGAGACAGGCTCTAGGTGCCTGGCTTCCTGGATCCCAAGTTCAGAAAGTGCCATGAACAAAAAAGTGAGATGAGGTAACTTCTTTCAGGAACTGAATGAGGTTACTGCCTTGGCAACCAGTTTGTCCTAACACATGCATCCAAGTGTCCCATGACATGTAGGCTGACCGTATTTCTGTGACACTTTCACAAGTTAGAATGGTATATCAACCATAGGCACCTGGGAACAGCTCTCCACACAGGCCTCATTTGGTCCATCTTCTCTAGATTAAGAAGAGAGAGGCTGATTCAGACAAAAGCCTTCATCCTGACCAGGTTGTTTGCATGGAAGATGACTTTTGATCTCTCAGGACCTTCATACCTGCCTACATCTTCTCCAGGGATCAATTCTGCATGGACCTTTGAGGTTCTCAGCAGGTGGACAATCCCCTACTTTCCTGTATTGTAAGACCAACTCTGCACCTGCTATTTTGTAAATGTAGATTGAGGGAACAGTTTATGGTTAGGGTTAATTACATGTTTGTTTTGGGTTAGGAATCATTTTGCTGGATGAATAATGGTATTGGGAATCTGTGATATATATAAGAACATAGAGTTGAAAAATATGTATGAAAACAGAAATGTAGTAAGATTTAAAGTCCATATTGGCATTGGGCCTTTGATTTGGATACTTAGCTTTGAATTACGTTCTGCAGTGATGTCTCAGATAAATTGATTATCAATGACATAGGACCTTGTACCTTGGATGATAGATTTTAGAAAAGAACATCCACTCAAACAGGGATAGTCCATAGGATTAGGAAGATAGTCGGTAGGTTTTGCAAGAAGTGTGAGTACAGGATATGGACCAAAAGTTCTTTATCAATAGGGTTTCGGTAATAGAATGAATGTCAATGTCAGCACATGTGAAGAGTCAGTCACATAGGTAAACTGGGGAAAATATGTAGGAAAGGAAACATCAATAGAGACAGTAGGAAATCAGGCAAAGTATAAAGTTAGTGATAGGATTAGACATTTTAACAGGGTTGATGTTGACTATATAATCTTCGAAGAAACAAATATGTAGTCACCAATAGGATGGACATTTGAGAGAATTAGGCAACCTAGACATCAATGTTTTTAGTAATCCATGCTCCCATTCAATTTAGGCTTTTGTACAAACATATGTGTGATCTTTGCATTTTGTATCCAAAATAGCACTGTGATAAAATGTATACGTAGATCAGGTGACATAAGTATTTTTTCCACCATTTCAGGGAGCAATATTTTGAAGATGTATAAATTAGTATTGCGGGTACAAAGAGGTGTACCCTGTGTCTATGAATATAGAGATAATGCATGAATAGATGATACTGTGAATAAATAATATAACTGATTCCACTTTAAATAATGGATTAAATTGATATCTTAAAATATATAAGAAATCTTATATTGATACACAGTCATTCATTCCTATCAGTTATACATCTAATGGTAATATGAGGGTTATGGTTTGTCATTAAGGGTGTGTGAGTTTTGCTTCAAAAGTAATTATGGAAATCGAAAATAATGTGTTTGTAAAGAAGTCTCATGAAGAGACTAGTCAAGAAACATGGAGGAATACATGTGTTCTGAAGCAGGAAGTAATTGAAAGTGAAACAAATTGATATAAATTAGCGAACTTGTGGATGAAATATATATCCCATGATGTGCATAAACTGAAGAAATAGTAATGTACCAGTGTTGAATACAAATGAACGTCAAAATACATATCATGTCCCATAGGAATCTACTTGCATTGATGTTAAACTTGGTCAGTAACTGTAGAAATATTAGGATTTGTATGCATCATTCACTGAAGTTAGTTTTCAGTACTAGGAAACAAATATGTATTTCAGGTGGATGAATATTTCTGAGAATAATCTTGTGAAAAGTTGATAATAAATCCACATACATGAACATGAATTAATTTTGGGAGTGTATAATAAGACACATATATTTCATATTTTCAAAAATCTGGAGAGTGTGTATATATATATATATATATATATATATAGATATATAGATATAGATATAGATATAGATATAGATATAGATATAGATATAGATAGATATATAGATATATATATAGATACATATATATACATATGCCTATATATATACACACACACACACTCACACAGACATTAAAAAGTAGCAATATATATGCCAATCGAAATTTATTATTAAATATATATAATCCACACATCCCAAAATATACTTTTTACTGAACATGGATTTATATGTAATTTTGTTCAGCTAGAAAGGTCACCAATAGTTTGAATTTTCAGTTCCAACAGCATTAAGAGGAGTGATCTCTTCTCACAATTTGCATCTGCCAAGTCAGCAACCTCTCAAGTATATACATGTGATACCAGGTAGGATTCTATATGTGCATATAAAAACACATGTGCTGAATAGGCCACAGAGAAAGGGAGAGAGGAATTCACATATTTGTTAACTTTAAAAACAAATGGAGAACTGTTTTAATTAAAAATTGAGTAGATTTATAATTCCTACCCTATATAATGCAAAAGGCAAGTCCAATTATACAACATGACTCTTCTGAACTGCTTGTATTTCTATTCTGTTTTGGTTATTATTCTCCATCATGTTAGGATTAGTAGTCAGAGTCTAGTGGGGTATGTGTTAGTGTCCAACATAAGCTCTCTTACCCCTCATTTGCCTAAAGTCAAGGGGGCCTGGACACCCTGCATTTGAACCAGGAGTGATAAAATAGGACTGCAGTTAATACTGCTCTGCTTCTCCATTTTGAAGCCTACTGCCTGTCAGGTATAGATTCTTTATGTGATTTGGAATAATGAGAAAACCCAAGCACTTCTTTAGGGCTTTGAAGATTTCATTTGAACCAAATGATCCCTATTCTCACTTGATGTAGGTCAGGAACATAACAAAGGAAGGCAAGACACTTCATCCACCATAACTGATCTTTTTGCCATTTTGGTTTGGATGCACACATGGGATCTTTCTTTAGATCCATCAGGTGCTGAGAATCTAAGCCACAACCTCACACAGGTCCAAGAGGCTGATTAAGACACATCCATTTCCAAAGAAACTAAGCAAAGAGCCACAGATGATGACCATTCATTTTCATTTGAAAACTGTTTTCTTCAGGCTTCACAAAGGGGTGGCCTGAGGCAAAGACCTTCCTGACATTCAGGGCAACAGAAACATAGGTAAGAGAATGGCCCAAAGCAGGGTTTCTCCACTGAGAATTTCCTGGTCACACTGATATCTGAGTTTTCTGAGATTCTCGCCATTCCTTACCGCTATCCAGTACATGGCCATGTAACAGAGCTTGGAGGTGGTACATATCTTGGACACAAAACCATGAGCCTATTCTGCAGAGTTGCCAGAATTCAGGAAGAAACAGGAACTTAGGAAGATAGTAGGTGTTGTCCCTCCATAAGGCAAGCTGCAGTTCATTCATAAATTGGGCATGATGAATGCTGGGAAGCTTTCTACGAGACAGGACATGTCCATTGATGCATTCTCTTTTCTAATGTCTACAACCACGGACACAGTGGGATACACAGGCATAGAATCACTCACCTTGTCAAAAGACTTACTAGAAACAGTCCATTCCAAACCAAACAAACTGTCTTTTCTACCTATTCTCAGAACATGAGACAAAACCACAAACTGACACTCACACTCACAAAGGCATCTCCTTCCCGCAAGTAGGTCTCTGACTATCTGGAGTGTCCTCTGTCTGTTGGGCCGTATTATGTTCCAATGAAATGTCCTGTCCTGTCTCAGATCTGTCTCCTTGCAAACTCTGTGAAGTTCTCAGGAGCCAGCGGTGAGCCACTACCTGCTTTCTCAGGAAAGGCCCCTCTTCAGATCTGTCCTGGCATTTGGCAATCCTCACATCAGTAGATACCAAGAAATACTGACTCTGTCCTTGGTACATCCAAACAAGTGAGCCCACTGGGATTGGGACTGGGACTGTCTCTGGCAGCCTGGCATTTTGGATCCCAAGTTCAGAGAGTTACATCACCAAGGAAGTGAGGTAGGTCACTTTCTTCAGGAAATGTATGAGGTCACTACCTTGGCAATCACTTTGTTTTAACATTTGCTTCCAAGGGTCCCATGAGATAGAGGCTGCCCCTACTTTCGGTGACAATTTCACAAGATAGAATGGTATAACAAACATAGGCGCCTGGGAACATCTCCCCACACAGGACTGGTTTAGTCCATCTTCTCTACATTTAGATAGAGAGACTGATTCAGACACATCCCTTCATCCTGACAAGGGGGTTTGCCATGCAAGATGACTTTTGCTCTCTCAACTCCTTCATAGCTGCCTACGTCGTCTCCAGGGATCATTTCTGCATGGACCTTTGAGGATCTCAGCAGGTTTAAGAACCCCTACATTCCTGTATTGTAAAAGCAACTCTGTCCCTGCTCTTCTGTAAAGTTTGATTCAGGGAAGAGTGTATGGTTACGGTTAATAAAAGTTCAATTTGGGTTAAGAAACATTCTACGGCATGAATAATGGTATTGGGAACCTGTAATATTTACAAGAATGTAAAAGTGAAATATAAGAATGAAAACAGAAATCTAGGTAAGATTTGAAGCCCAGAAGGGCATTGGGCCCTTGATTGGGATACTTAGCTTTGAATTATGTTCTGCAGAAATGTCTCAGATAAATCAATGTTCAATGGCATAGGACTTTGTACCTTGAATGATGGAATGTCAAAGAGAACTTCTAGTCAAAAAGGGATAGTCGGTATTATTAGAAAGATAGTCTGTAGGTTTAGAACTAAGAGTGAGTATAGGATTTGGACCAAAAGTTCTTTTGCAATAGGGTTTCTGGTAGAGGTTGAATGTAAATGTGAGCACATGTGAAGAGTCAGTCACAATGATAATCTGGGGAAAATATGTAGGAAAGCAGATATCAATAGAGACATTAGGAAATCAGGCAAATGAAAAAGTGAGTGATAAGATTAGACATTTTCAACGGGCTTGAGGTTGAATATATAATCTTAGGAAGAAACAAATATGTAGTCAAGAATAGGATTCACATTTGAGAGCATTAGGCAAACTGGACATGGAAGTTTTTAGTAATCCATGTTCACTTTCCATTTAGGTTTGGTAAAATCATAAGTGTCACCTTTGCGTTTTGTGTCCAGAATATTACTGTGATAAAATGTATATGTAAATAAGGTGACATGTGCATTTCTTCCACCATTTCTGGGAGCAATATTTTGAAGACATATAAATGAGTATTGGGGGTACAAAGAGGTGTATCCTGTGTCTATGAATATAGAGATAATGCATGAAAAGACCATACTGTGAATAAATAATATAACTGTTTCCACTTTAAATAATGGATTTAATTGATATCTGAAACTAAGTAAGAAATCTTATATTGATATACAATCATTCATTCCAGCTAGTTGTACATCTAATGGTAATATTAGGGTTTGGTTTATCATGACGGGTGTGTGAGTTTTGCTTCAAATGTGATAATGGAAATCGAAAATAATGAGTTTGGAAAGAAGTCTCATGAAAAGAGCAGTCAAGAAACATAGAGAAATACATGTGTTCTGAAGCAGGAAGTGACTGAAAGTGAAACAAATGCGTATAAATTAGCGAACTTGTGGATGAAATATATATCCTATGATGTGCATAAACTGAAGAAATAGTAATGTTCCAGTGTTGAATAAAAATGAATGTCAAAATACACATCATGTCCCATAGGAATCTACTAGCCTTGATATTAAACTGGGTCAGTTACTATAGAAATATTAGATTTTTTTTTTTGGTGTTATAATAGAATTTATATTACCACTAGCATGCCACAGAATGTTGAGGAAAGAGCAATGGATTTTTAGTTATCGCACTAATAATCTAACATTTAATGACTCTTTTGGATAGTCTAGAAATTACATAAGGCTATGTAACATAATTTTTTTAATTTAACATTCATAAAAGCTTGGACTTTTGGTAATATTTCTACTTTTTTATTTTTAATTTTTTCAGTTGTGATTGACCTTCATTTTGTTTATTTATATGTGGTGCTTAGAATAGAACCCAGTGTCCCACACATGCTAGAAAAGCATGTTACCACTGAACCACAAACCCAGCCCCTCCACTTTTATCTTTACATCGAACATGCCTCTCCCTCATCTTTACTCACTTTCTTCCTCATTTTCCCCCTTCTCTCTTTTGCTTTTTCGTTTTCCTTTCATATCTGTTTTTCTCTCATGTCATTACAAACAGTAGTATGCTATGAAATTTAAATTTAAGAGTGTTTTTTATAGTCATTGTTCTTTTCTTGAGAAAATTTAATAATTATAATCACCTGATAGATATATTAAAATAAATTTTTATACATATGTATCTATATTCATGCATATGCATTACATATTATATATATATACATACATATACATTTAAAAGTACTTTGATTAGCCTGTTAAAAATAATATAGACCAAAACTTTCTTAATTCTCAAGCCTTCCAGAATTAACATCTTACAGTGAAAATCAAATAAACATATTTAAATAAACAGGTATCATTCTTTTTATCAATACTGATAATTTAAAGTTTTATATCACATTAAGCTATAATACGGCATATTAAATCTTATGAATTAGAAAAAGTTTTTTGAATAACCTATTATTTAAGGACCATATGCACTGACATTTTAAAGGCTTTCTTGTGATTTCAATTTCTATCAATTGTGTATTAATTGCCAAATGCTTATTTTAGTACTTTTCATATTCATAATTGATATAAAGTCAATTGTTTAATTCTTCTTGTAAGTAATTACTTATTACAGTAGGGACATTATTAATAATTCTAAATCTGTATAAGAAAATAGTACAAAGATATTTTCATGCAAAATTAAGAATAATTGTGTGCTCTAAATGTCTGATTGTTGATATATATAACAAAGAGCTTTTGATGAGTCTCTTCCCCAGTAAAAAATAAAATGCAAAGATATTGTTGGGTATATATGTGCAAATAAAGATAAAGAAAATACACATTATCAGCTAGAAACTATTAAATAAAAGGTGAAAACAACAATCCAACACATTGTACGAATTTGTCAGATGAGGTAATATTCTGGAAGAATAGCCTAAGACTAGACCTGGTCCATGACAAAATATTCACGAAAAAAATGAAATATGAAAAATATAGAAAATGCTATGAATTTTTCATGAAGGTAGGTGAATTATCCTTTAATCTCAATTTATGTGCATTTTCAAAAGCCAATTTCCTGGTAAAATAAATTTGTGATAGTTACAACTAAACGAAACAAAGTTTCTGCTTAGCAAAATGAATGCATCTCAACCCATTTTTAGCTGATTTCTTCCCACTCAATTTTAAACCGTTATTTATTTATTTATTTCTATTGGTTGTTTCAAACATTACAAAGCTCATGATATATCATCTTTGATACATTTGACTCAAATGGGTTATGAACTCCCATTTTTTCCACAAATATGAATTTCAGAATCACATTGGTTACACATTCACAATTTTGAATAATAGCATATTAGTGACTGTTGTATTCTGCGACCTTTCCTATCCCCCACTATCCCCCCTCCCCTCCCCTCCCATCTTCCCTCTCTACCTCATCTGCTGTTGTTCAATTCTCTCCATTGCTTCCCCCCAATTTCCCCTCAAATCCTCTTATATGTAATTTTGTGTAACATTGAGGGTCTCCTACTATTTCCATATGCTTTCCCTTCTCTCTCCCTTTCTCTCCCCCAACTCGTCTTTGTTTAATGATAAACTTTTCCTCATGCTCTTCCTCGATGTTCTGTTCTTAGTTGCTCTTTTAATATCAAAGAAGACATTTGGCATTTGTTTTTTTAAGGATTGGCTAGCTTCGCCGAGCATAATCTGCTCTAATGCCATCCATTTCCATGCAAATTCTATGATTTTGTCATTTTTTAATGAAGAGTAATACTCCATTTTGTATAAAAGCCACATTTTTTTTTATACATTCATTTATTGAAGGGCATCTAGGTTGGTTCCACAGTCTAGCTATTGTGAATTGTGCAGCTATGATCATTGATGTGGCAGTATCTCTACAGTACGCTCTTTTAAGATCCTCAGGGAATAGTCCGAGAAGGGTGATAGCTGGGTCAAATGGTGGATCCATTCCCAGCTTTCCCAGGTATCACCATAGTACTTTCCAAATTGGCCTCACCAATTTGCAGTCCCACCAGCAGTGTACAAGTGTACCCTTTTCCCCACATTCTCACCAACACTTATTTTGTTTGACTTCATAATGGCTGCCGATCTTACTGGAGTGAGATGGTATCATAGGGTGGTTTTGATTTGCATTTCTCTGACTGCTAGATATAGTGAGCATTTTTTCATGTACTTGTTCATTGATTGAATGTCCTCCTCTGTGAAGTGTCTGTTCAGGTCCTTGGCCCATTTGTTGATTGGGTTATTTGTTATCTTATTGTTTAATTTTTTTGAGTTCTTTGTATATTCTGGATATTAGGGCTCTATCTGAAGTGTGAGGGGTAAAAATTTGTTCCCAGGATGTAGGCTCTCTATTTACCTCTCTTATTGTTTCTCTTGCTGAGAAAAAAAAATTAGTTTAAGTGACTCCCATTTGTTTATTCTTGTTATTAACTCTTTGGCTATGGGCATCCTATTAAAGAATGTGGAGCCCGACCCCACAGTATGTAGATCGTAGCCAACTTTTTCTTCTATTAGACGCAGTGTCTCTGATTTGATATCTACCTCCTGGATCCATTTTGAGTTAACTTTTGTGCATGGTGAGAGAAAGGGATTCAGTTTCATTTTGTTGCATATGGATTTCCAATTTTCCCAGCACCATTTGTTGAAGATGCTATCTTTCCTCCATTGCATGTTTTTAGCCCCTTTATCAAATATAAGAAAGTTGTAATTTTGTGGATTGGTTTCTGTGTCCTCTATTCTATACCATTGGTCCAGCTGCCTGTTTTGGTACCAGTAACACGATGTTTTTATTACTATTGCTTTGTAGTACAGTTTGAACTCTTGTATTGCTATACCTCCAGATTCACACTTCCTGCTTAGAATTGCTTTTGGTATTCAGGGTCTTTTGTTTTTCCATATGAATTTCATGATTGCTTTATCATTTCTACAATAAATGCCGTTGGGATTTTTATTGGCACCGATTTAAACCTGTAGAGAACTTTGGGTAATATCAACATTTTGATGATGTTAGTTCTGCCTATCCATGAACAAAGTACATTTTTCCATCTTCTAAGATCTTTTTCTATCTCTCTCTTTAGGGTTCTGTAGTTTTCATTATATAAATCTTTCACCTCTTTCGTTAGGATAATTCCCAAGTATCTTATATTCTTTGTGGATATAGTGAATGGAGTGGTTTTCCTCATTTCCATTTCAGAAGTTTTTCTGCTGATATACAGGAATGCCTTTGATTAATGCGTGTTGACTTTATATCTTGCCACTTTGCTGAATTCATTTATTAACTCTAGCAGTTGTTTGTAGACCCTTTTGAGTCTGTTAAATATATTATCATGTCATCTGCAAATAGCGATAATTTAAGTTCTTCTTTTCCTATTTTCATGTCTTTAATTTCTTTTGTCTGTCTAATTGCTCTGGCTAGTATTTCAAGAACTAAATCGAATAGAAGTGGTGATAGAGGGCATCCCTGTCTTGTTCCAGATTTTAGAGGGAATGCCTTCAGTTTTTCTCCATTTACGATGATGCTAGCCTGAGGTTTAGCATATATAGCTTTTACAATGTTGAGGTAACTCAACATTGTTATCCTAGTTTTTCTAGTGTTTTGAACATAAAGGGAGGCTGAACTTTGTCGAATGTTTTTTCTCCATCTCTCAAGATGATCATATGGTTCTTGTCTTTAAGTCTATTGATGTGGTGAATAGCATTTATGGATTTCCGTATATTGAACTAGCCTTGCATCCCTGGGATGAATCCTACTTGATCATGGTGCACAATTTTTTGATATGCTTTTGTATTACATTCACCAGGATTTTATTGAGAATTTTTGCATCCTAGTTTATTAGAGATATTGGTCTGTAGTTTTCTTTCTTTGAAGTGTTTTTGTCTGGTTTCGGGATCAGGGTGATTTTGGCCTCATAGAATGAATTTGAAAGAGCACCTTCATTTTCTATTTCTTGAAATAGCTTGAAAAGTATTGGTATTAATTCTTCTTTTAAGGTTTTGTAGAGCTCCGCTCTATACCCATCCGCTCCAGGGCTTTTTTTGGTTCGTAGTCTTTTGATGGCTTCTTGTATTTCTTCCTTTGTTATTGGTCTGTTTAAATTGTGTGTGTCTTCCTGACTCAATCTTGGCACATCGTATGACTTAAGAAATTTATTGATATCTTCACTATCTTCTATTTCATTTGAATATAGGGTTTCAAAATACTTTCTAATTATCTTCTGTATTACTGTAGTGTCTGTTGTGATAATCCCTTTTTCATGCCGTATGTTAGTAATTTGAGTTCTCATTCTTCTTCTCTTTGTTAGCATGGCTAAGGGCCTGTCGATCTTATTTATGTTTTCAAAGAACCAACTTTCAGTTTTATCAATTTTTTCAATGTTTTTTTTTTGTTTCAATTTCGTTGATTTCTGCTCTAATTTTAATTATTTCTTGTCTTCTACTACATTTGCTGTTGTTTTTCTTTTCTTTTTCTAGGTTTTTGAGGTGTAGTGTGAGTTCATTTATTTTATTTTATTTTATTTTTTTGAGGAAAGAACTCCAAGAAATGAATTTCCCTCTTAAAACTGCTTTCATTGTGTCCCATAGATTCCAGTATGTTGTGTCTGTATTGTCATTTGTCTATAAGAATTTTTTATATCCTCCTCTATGTCTTCTGTAACCCATTGATCATTCAGTAGAATATTGTTCATTTTTCCATATGATGTAGGATTTTTCCTTCCTTCTTTTATCATTTATTTTCAGTTTCATTCCAATATGATCAGATATGGTGCATGGTATTATCTCCAAGCCTTTATATTTACTAAGGGTTGCCCTATGGCATAATATATGAACTATCTTTGAGTAGGATCCTTGTGCTGCTGAGAAGAACGTGTATCCACTTGAGGATGGTTGATATATTCTATATATGTTGGTTAAGCCTAGGTTATTTATTGTGCTGTTGAATTCCATAGTTTCTTTATTCAGTTTTTGTCTAGAGGATCTTTCTAATGGCGAGATCAGTGTGTTGAAGTCACCCGTAGTTATTGTGTTGTAGTCTATTTGACTCTTGAACTTGAGGAGAGTTTGTTTCATGAGCGTTGCAGCTCAATTATTTGGTGCATACAAATTGATAATTGTTATGTCTTGTTGGTGGATGGTTCCTTTTAACAGTACATAGTGTCCTTCGTTATCCCTTTTTATTAACGTAGGTTTGAAATTGATTTTATTTGATATGAGTATGGCTACTCCTGCTTGCTTCCGAGGGCCATGTGAGTGGTATGATTTATCCCAACCTTTTACTTTCAGCCAGTGTATGTCTTTACCTATCATATGAGTCTCCTGAAGGCAGCAGACTGTAGGATTTGTTTTTTTGATTCAGGTTACTAACCTATGTCTCTTGATTGGTGAGTATATGCCATTAACATTTAAGGTTACAATTGAAATATGATTTTTACTTTCATTCATGTTTATTTATTTATTTATTTTTAGTTTGGCTAGTTTTTACTTTTTGGTTATTTTCCTTCCCCTTTACTGAGATACCTCCTGCTGTTAGTTTGGGGCACTATTTTTCAATTCCTCTTCTTCTAGTATTTTGCTCAAATGCTTTGCAGTGCTGGTGTTCTTTCTGCAAATTCTTTTAGCTTTTGTTTATCGTGAAAGACACTAATTTCATTGTCAAATCCCAAACTTAATTTTGATGGATACAGTATTCTTGGTTGGAATCCATTATTTTTCAGCGTTTGAAATACATTGTTCCAGGATCTACTCGCTTTCAAAGTTTGTGATGAAAAATCAGTCGTTAACCTAATTGGTTTACCCCAGAATGTAATCTGCCTCATTTCTCTTTTAGCTTTTAATATTCTCTCCTTGTTCTGTATGTTAGCTATCTTGATAATTCTATGTCTTGGAGTTGTTCTATTATGGTTTTGAATGTTTGAGGTCATGTAGGCTTCAAGGATTTGGCAATCCATTCCATCTTTTATCTCTGGGAAGTTTTCTAGAATTATTTCATTTAATATGTTGTCCATTCCTTTGGTTTGAATCTCTATGCCTTCTTCTATCCTGATGACTCTCAAATTTGTTTTTTTATGACATCCCATATCTCTTAAATAGATTGCTCATGGGATATAAGCATCTTTTCTGTGTTGACTATATTCTTTTCAAGTTGATAAACTTTGTCTTCATTATCTGATCTTCTGACTTCTACTTAATCTAGTCTATTTACAATATTCTCGTTTGAGTTTTTAATGTGGTTTATATTTTTCTGCATTCCTAGGATTACTGTTTGATTTTTTTAAGAACTCTGTCTTTTGGTAAAACTCCTTCTTTGCCATTTGAATTTGTTTGTTTAATTCATTTTCAAAATATTCTTTTATTGCTTGGACTTGCTGCCTCATGTCTTCTCTAATATTTCTTTCCATCTGAGTTAGGGATGCATTGAGTTTTTTCCCTATCCCTGTTTCTGATGATTCTAGGTCCTCCTGTAGAATTAAGTTGTCCGGCATTATTTGTACACCTTTTTCCCTTGTTTTTTCATGAAGTTCACATTACTTTCCAGCTCCGTTTGATTGCTGTGTTTCTGCTCTCTTCTATTTATTTGTTTTGGTTTTATATATCTCTATTGTAGTTCCTTTGTGTTGGTAGACTGTGCATGCTAAAGTGGATTCCACTGGGAAGGAATTCCGACTGCCGAGCTCCAGTGATGTCACCTCTCTGCTATGGTGGGGCCCAGGCTCTTTGCCCGGGTGTTCGCATGGGGGTGTGGGACTGTACTGTCTCTGTTTGTTTTCAGCTCCTGGTCGCGGTGTGCAGGCGGTCACAAGCTGTCCAGTCACGCAGTCAGCGGGTGGGCTGTCACCGGCGGTTGTGAGATCTCTAGCCACCCATTAGGGCGGGCATATGGCAGGTGATTGGTCGCTGGTGGGCAGGCGGTCTCCAGCCGTCCAGTCGCACCTGCAGCGGGCCGGCTGTTGCCGGCGGGCGAGCGTTCTCCAGGCGCCCAGTCACGCGGGCCTGGCCTCTAGTCCCCTGGTTTCTCCTGCTAGTCCTGGTTTCTCCTGCTACACCAGTTTTCCCCTGAGTAATGCCCTCGGCAGCTCAAACTGTACTCTGGCCTGCCGTTTCTTGGGTGTGGATTGTGTCTATTGGGAACCCCAGCACTCTATTGTTTTTTTTTTTCCGTTTGCCCCTTCCCCATCGCTGGCTAGACAGATTTTGTTTTCACCACTGATGGGAGGGGGAGTAGAAGGTCAGGTGCCTCTAGTTTCCCCCCCCATCTTTATTCAGGCTCTCTCTGATAATCCCTCCCCTGGAAAGCTTAGGAAAGATTTTATGCAAATATCCTACTGTATGGGAGATGAGCGGAAAACACACAACTGTTTTATTGTTGCAATCTGTCGGAGAGTGGCGGTGGTTACTTCAGCTCTCCAAGATGGTTGCCGTTGGTTTCCTTGGTGGAGTTTCCGTTGTGGGGGATAGAACTGTAGCGCTTCCTTCCCTGACTGAGATCCCGAACTCTGCCTGGGGCTCAGTGGGGGGTCAGCCGGCAGGATTCCACAGAATCTGCAGCAACGTTTCTCCCTGGATGCTAGTTGCTTCTTGGTGGTGCCCCGACGTCTGTAGCCACGGGGCGGGCTGCACGGATCAGTAAGCCCAGATCTCCGGTTGCATATTTGGCTCGCGTTTGAGACTCAATTACCGGACCTCGTTGGTGGAAATCATTCTTTTAGGTTTCGGTGCACACCCATTTTTCTGTAAGATCCTAACAAGATAGTCTTTTGTCATTCTAACTCGTTATTCACCTGCAATGTGGCGTGGTACACTGGGTGTGATGCACTCTATTCGCGGCCAACTTGCAATGTCAAAATATTAGGTTTTGAATGCACCATTTACTGAAGATAGTTTTCAGTACTAGGCAACCAATATGTATTTCAGGTTGATGAATATTTCTGAGAATTATCTTTTGAAAAGTTGATTATAAATCCACATTCATGATATGAATGAATTTGGGGAGTGCACAATAAGGCACATATATTTCATATTTTGAAAAATCTTGAGAGTATATATATATATACATATATATATATATATATATATATATATATATATATATATATATACACACACACACAGACATTACAATGTAGCATTATGTATGCCAACCGAAATTTATTGTGAAATACATATCATCCAGAGATCCAAAAATATTAATTTTACTGAACCTGGATTTATGTATAATGTTGTTCAAATAGGAGGCTCAGCCATAGGTTGAATTTTCAGTTTCAACAGCATTTAGGAGGAGTGATATCTTCTCACAATTTGTATCTGCCAAGTCAGCCACCTCACAAAAATGTACGTGTGATACTAGGTAGGATTCTATATATGCATATAAAAATACATTTGCTGACTAGGCTACAGAGAAAGGGAGACATAAATTCACATGTTTGTTAACTTTAAAAACACATGGAGAACTATTTCAACAAAAAAATTGACTAGATTTATAACTCCTACCCTATATAATGCAAAAGGCAAGTCCAAGAATACCAAACATGCCTCCTCTTAACTGCTTATATTTCTATTCTGATTGGGTTATTATTTTCCATGATATTACGATTAGTAGTCAGAGTCTAGTAGGGTAGGGGTTAGTGTCAGGGATTCAATATTTCAAATGGAAAATTGGAAAATGAATCCAATGTGTATGCAAATATGTGCTACACAAAAATGTTCCCACTCTCATCAAGAACTATGGCTTGACATTACTTTTGCCCCAAGTAAGACACAATTAGAGGAGAAGTGTTAGAAAATCTGTGAATACATATCTGGAATGGAATATGCTCAGTAGTTCACAACACTGGAGGTGGTAGAGGAGTTCCCAAAAGTAAGGGATAGGGTAAACACTCCACAAACATGGAGCTCTGCTGGCCTAAAGACTTCTTGAAGAACTGCCTCTGAGGTTGGGCACCTGAAAAATATGTTGTTTTCTGGAGCTTTAGCTTCATTTGTAGTGAGACCATCAAAGCTGGGTCTACATCTATGTGACCTGGAGGACATGGTTTCTTATTTTCCAGTGAAGATGAGGCAGCAGTGCTGAATTTGCTCTTTGTAAGTAAATTGTGACCACTGGGGACTAAGTGTCTCCCCATGTGGACTGTGAAGCCATTTGGTCATCCTCCAAATTTCATTGTGTTTCTTGCTGCTACACTGGGAGTTTGCTATTTGATTCAAAAATACAAGGAGTTCTAGTGGGTCACAGTGCTGGAGGGAGTTCTGTCACATGTGGTGGGTCAGTTTCTGCAGGAGAATGCACCAAACATACTTCTAGCCCACATATATTGCCCCATTGACCGTAGCAACTTGATTCTGAACATTGCCCTGAAATCTCTCAGTATTACAAGATGCCTTTATATAGAAGGGACTGCTTGCTGCACCATGTAGTCACAAGCCATTTGGAAGCCAATGGAAGATCCACAGGCCCCACAGCAGATGTTTTATCACACACCTGACCACCACGGCTCTAGGCCCACTACTCAGCAGGCTCCAACTTATTGGCATCTCTGTTCTACACGATTTTCATGAAACCGAGTCAATCAAAGCACTGTCTGGTATACTCATGATCAGCAACAGGACATCCAAAGGTCCTCCATTGCCACCTGGTCATGGGAATTTCAAAAATTTTATGGTATTTTTGTAGCCATTTTTCAATGATGATGTTGGAGGCACTGTGGGTTAAAATTAACTCCAGAACCATTAAATGTAGAGGAAGCACATTTCAATGAAAGCTTTGGAGAATTCTCACAGGCAAGGCTTCTCAAAAAGTGGCCAAATGGTCACATGAAGCCAGTCCCATTGAGGTCTACAATGAGGTCCATGTGTGTTTCGACTCTCAAATATGGCTGACAAGTCTTTCAGAATAAAATCACGTGATATCTTGGCTGTGATTCCCAGTGCTCTGTTGAAAGCCACCCTGCACATAGATCTCAGTTTTCAAGGGGGACTCTCATGCATGGCCTCCGAAAATCCCAACACAATTCATGGCAATAATTCTCTGAGTTCAGTTCCAGAACTCAGTCTCTAAGGGGAATCACACCAGAGTTCATGTAAAGGTGGACCCAGTCATCTCTTCCAAACACCAAACAAATGGCCACAATTAAAACCAAAACACTCCCACATGGCCCTCATGATCTTTCATATAGACACTCATCATAACCTCTGGCTGGATGTTTCCATGAGGGGCGAAACCCAAGACAGTCTCCAAAATAATCTCCCTTGCCCCTTAATGGCCTAAAATCAGGGTTGCCTGGACACACTTCCTGTGAACTAGGAGTGATCAAATAGGCCTGCTGTTAATACTTCTATGCTTCTCCAATTTGAGGCCTACTGACTGTGGGGTTTATTTTTTTATGTGAATTGGAGTCATTATAAAACCCAAGCACATATCGGCTAGCTTCTGCAGGGCTTTGAAGAAATCATTTGACCCAAAGGATCCCTATTCTCACTTGATGGAGGTCAGGAACCTAAAAGAGGAAGGGGAGAGACTTCATCCACAATGACTGCTCTTTTGGCCATTTTGGTTTTGAATGCACACATGGGATCATTCTTAAGATACATCAGGTGGTGAGAATCTAAGCCATTGCCTCAAACAGGGCCAAGAGGCTGATTCAGACACATCCCTTTTCAAAGCAATTAAGCAAAGAGCCACAGGTGATGCCCATTCATTTCCATTTGAAACCTGTTTTCTTCAGGCTTCACAAAGGGGTGGCCTGAAACAAAGACCTTCCTGACATTCAGGGCAACAGAACAATAGGTAAGCAAAGCAGGGTTTCTCCACTGAGACTTTATTGGTCACACTGATATCTGAGTTTTCTGATGCTCGCCATTCCCTTCAGCTATCCAGTACATGGCCATGTAACAGGGTTTGGAAATGGTACATATATTGGACACAAAACCATGAGCCTATTCTGTAGAGTGGCCAGAATTCAGGAAGAACGCACGAACTTTGGAAGATAGTGCGTGTTGCCCATCGATAAGGCAAGCCAAAATCCATTCATCAATTTGGGAGAATAAATGATGGGAAGCTTTCTACTAGACAGGACACATCAATTGATGCATTATCTTTTCTAATGTCTATAACCATGGACACAGTGGGATACACAGACATAGAAACACTCGCCTTGTCAAATGACTTACTAGAAACAGTTCACTCAAAACCAAACAAACCGCCTTTTCTATCTATTCTCAGAACATGAGGCAAATCCACAAACACACAGCGACACCCACAGAGGCACCTCCTTCCCCAAAGTAGGTCTGTGACTATCCAGAGTGTCCTCTGACTGGTGGGCCATAGTATGTTCCCCCGAAATGGCCTGTCCTGTCTCAGATCTGGTCTCTTTAACCAACTCTGTGAAGATGTCAGGAGCCACTGGTGAACCACTATCTGCTTTCTCAGAAAAGGCCCCTCTTTAGAGCTTTTCTGGCTTTTGGCCATTCTCATATCAGTAGGTACCAAGAAAGACTGACTCTGTCCTTGGTATATCCAAACAAGTGAGACCACTGGGACTGGGACTGGGACAGGCTCTGGGTGCCTGTCTTCCTGCATCCCAAGTTCTTAGAGTTCCATCACCAAGGAAGTGAGGTGAGGTCACTTCCTTCAGGAACTGAATGAGGTCACTGCCTTAGCAACAACTTTGTCCTAACAGTTGCTTCCAAGGGTCCCATGAGATGGAGGCTGCCCCTACGTCCTGTGACACTTTCACAAGTTAGAATGTATATCAACCATAGGCACCCGGGACCAGCTCTCCAAACAGGACTGTTTGATTCCATATTCTAATGGGTGGCACTAGAGCAGATTATGCTTAGTGAATCTAGCCAATCCCTAAAAAACAAATACCAAATGTCTTCTTTGATATAATGAGAGCAACTAAAAATAGAGCAGGGAGGAAGAGCAGGAAGAAAAGATTAACATTAAACAGAGACATGAGGTGGGAGGGAAAGAGAGAGAAAAGGGGAATTGCATGGAAATGGAGGGAGACCCTCATTGTTATACTAAATTACATATTAGAGGTTGTGAATGGAATGGGAAAATAAACAAGGTGAGAAATGAATTACAGTAGATGGGGTGGACAGAGAAGATTGGAGGGGAGGGGAGGGGGGATAGTAGAGGATAGGAACGGTAGCAGAATACAATTACTAGTATGGAATTATGTAAAAATGTGGATGTGTAACCGATGTGATTCTTCAATCTGTATCTGGGGTAAAAATGGGAGTTCATAAATCACTTGAAGCTAATGTATGCTAATGTATGAATATGTTATGTCAAAAGATTTGTAAGGTTTTGAACAACCAATAATAAAAAAAAAGAACAGAGAGGCTGATTCAGTAACAACCTTTCATCCTGACCAGGATGTTTGCCATGGAAGTTGACTTTTGCTCTCTCAGGTCCTTCAGTGGTGCCTATATCTTCTCCAGGGATCACTTCTGCATGAAACTTTGAGTTTTTCAACAGGTGGAAGATTAACTACATTCCTCTATTTTAGGACCAACACTGTCCCTGCTCTTCTGTAAAGTTAGATTGAGGGAACAGTGTATCGTTTCGCTTAATAACAGGTTTGATTTGGGTTAGGAATCATTCTGCTTGATGAATAATGGTATTGGGAACCTGTGATATTTATAAGAATATATAGGTGAAATATAAGTATGAAAACAGAAATCTAGGTAAGATTGGAATCCCACAAGGGCATTGCGCTCTTGATTGGGATACTTAGCTTTGATACATGTTCTGCATAGATGTTTCAGATAAATCAATAATCAATGGCATAGGACCTTGTACCTTGGATGATTGAATGTAGAAGTGAGTATCCACTCAAACTGGGATAGTCGGTAGGATTAGGAAGATATTCTGTAGGTTTCAGAAGAAGAGTGAGTACAGGAATTGTAACAAAAGTTCTTTAGCAATAGGGTATCACATAGACAGTGAATGTAAATGTCAGCACATGTGAAGTGTTAGTCAAAATTGTGAACTGGTGAAAATATTTAGGAAAGCAGACATCAATAGAGACATTAGGAAATCAGGGAAAGTATAAAGTGAGTGATAGGATTAGACATTTGCAACAGGGCTGAGGTTGAATATATAGTCTTAGGAAGAAACAAATATGTTGTCATAAATAGGATTGACATTTGAGAGCATTAGGCAACCTGGACATGAATGTTTTTAGTAATCCATGCTCACTTTCCATTTAGGCTTTGGTACAATCATAAGTGTGACCTCTGCTTTTTGTGTCCAGAATATTACTGTGATAAATGCATACGTAGATCAGGTGACATGAGTATTTCTTCCACCATTTCTGGGAGCAACATTTTGAAGACGAATAAATTAGTATTGGGGTTACAAATAGATGTACCCTGTGTCTATGAAAGTAGAGATAATGCATGAATAGACCATACTGTGAATAAATAATATAATTGGTTCCAACTTTAAATAAAGGATTGAATTGATATCTGAATATATACAGAAAATCTTATATTGATATACAATTATTCATTCCAACCAGTAATACATCTAATGGTAATATTAGGGTTATGTTTTATCATGAAGAGTGTGTGAGTTTTGCTTCAAAATGATTATGGAAATCAAAAATAATGTGTTTGAAATGAAGTCTCATGAAAAGACCAGTCAAGAAACCTGGAGGAATACATGTGTTCTGAATCAGTAAATGATTGAAAGTGAATCAAATGCCTATAAATTTGTGAACTTATGGATGAAATATATGTCCTATGATGTTCGTAAACTGTAGAAATTCTATTGTACCAGTGTTGAATAAAATGAACTTCAAAATACACATCATGTCCCATAGGAATCTACTTGCATTGATGTTAAACAGGGTCAGTTAATGTAGAAATATTAGGATTGTATGCACCATTCACTGAAGTTAGTTTTCAGTAATAGGAAACAAATTTGTATTTCAGGTGGATGAATATTTCTGAGAATAATCTTGTGAAATGTTGATTATAAATCCACATACATGAACATGAATGAATTTAGGTAGTGTATATAAGACACATATATTTATGAACATGAATGAATTTAGGTAGTGTATATAAGACACATATATTTTATATTTGGAAAAATTTGGAGAGTATATATATATATATATATATATATATATATATATATTAAAAAACACACACAGACAATAAAATGTAGCAATATATATGCTAATCGAAATTCTTCATGAAATGTACATCAGCCACAGATGCAAAAATATTTATTTTACAGAACATCGATTTATGTATAATGTTGTTCTACTAGGAGGCTCACCCATAGGTTGAATTTTCAGTTCCAACAGAGTTTAGGATGAGTGATCTCTTCTCACAATTTGTATTTGCCAAGTCAGACACCTCAGAAGAATATATGTGTGATACCAGGTAAGATTCTATATGTGCATATAAAAATACATGTGCTTAATTGGCTACAGAGAAAGGGAGACAGGTATTCACATATTTGTTAACTTTAAAAACATGTGGAGAACTATTTCAGTTAAAAATTAGCTAGATTTATAACACCTACCCTATATCATTCAAAAGGCAAGTCCAACTATACACCATGCCTCCTCTGTACTGCTTGTATTTCCATTCTGTTTGGATTATTTTTCTCCATCATATTAGGATTAGTAGTCAGAGTCTAGTAGGTTATGGTTTAGTGTCAGGTGTCCGAGCCGGCTGGACACTTCAACGTGGGCGTTGAACCTTGTTGGGGAGGAATGAAGGGACAAGAGTGATGAGAGAAGACAGCAAGACAACAGTTCTGATCATGCTGAAAACTTTTATAGTTCTAACAGTGTATTTATATGCTGCGTATGAGAAAGCTCTCTTATCGGCAGTTGCTGGATGTCTTCACAGGGTGAGATAACCTCAGGATATTTTAGGAAGACGGATAGCCGCAGGATGTCTCAGGGTGATAGATGGCTGCGGGATGTCTCCCAGGCAGGAAATCTCGCAGGGGTCTATTTCTTGTAAGTGTCAGGCTATTCTTTGAAGGAGAACTTCCTTCTAGCCCCTGACATCTTCCCCCTTTCTTATATAAAATATTTGACCATACCTTACAGGCCAATGTTTTAGGGGGTTATAGAGGCTCTGTTTCTCTAACAGGCCTTAGAATATCTCCTGATCTTATCGAGCATGTTTACTAGGAGATTTCGTGGTGGCCTAGGCATGTTTTTTAAGGAGACGGCTTTGAGGGGGAAGCATGCCAACTGCCATGCACCAGAGCGTGTCACTCAGAAGACTTGGATTTTGGGAACCATGGATCCATCCTCCTGCAGTCCTTCCTGCACCCTCTGTTATTATGGCCTAACGTCCTCACTCCATGGGTGCGTCCTCCCCCAAACAGAGGGGCCCATGGAGGACGAACCCTTATGGCAAGGGCAGAAGATGGTTGGTCAGAGCTGTTACTTAGAGTTTTATATAAGAAAGCGAGATCTGTGGGCATGTAACCTTAAGAAATAAGCTTATGAGGCGGGTAGAACATCCTTTTAAATGTTGGCAGCACGGTCTTCCATATCCAGGCGATGATAGTGCACCTGTAGGGGCTTAGAGGCCAAAATATTAATCTGTTCTTTAATAAATTGTAACAGCCTGTTTATAATGCAGGGTCCTAGGGACACCATTAAAAGTAAACCCAACAAAGGGCCTAATAGGGGAAGAAGATAGGGCAGAAATCCATTAAGCCCAGTCCAGAGGGGATTTTCAAATATTTCCCTTCGTCTCTTTTCTAGATCTTCTTGAAGCTGCTTAATTTTAGTGCATACAATGCCAGAATTATTGGCATAAATGCAGCATCGTTCCCCTAAGGCCAAGCAAATACCTCCCTGGTTAGCTGTCAGCAAATTTAAGCCTCGTCTTTTTTGAAGGAACACTTCTGCCAGGGAGTCTATTTGGTCCTGCAAATCTTTAATGGTTCATGATAGAGTTTTTATCAGTTGTTACTGATAGAGTTTATAATTTGTTGAGACAGGCGATGGTAAGAGTGAATAGACGTGCCTAAGCCAGTGTACCTGTGCCCACAGGAACTGTTATTCCAAGGCTGGCAGATTGTTGGCTGCATCTGAAAAAGAAGAAATTTTGTCCTCATGAGGAGTCCCTCTGTCCCTGTTTTGAGGTAAGTCATTAACCTGTTTAACCAGGAGTTCTGGTAACCATCTTGGGGCTGTTTGATCTTGGTCCAAAACATAAGCTGAGCCTCCTCCCCAGATGAGGACAGGATCTGGGCCTTTTTATTTATTTGTAAGGGGATTGTGTCACATAACAGGTGGGCGAACAGAATTGGACGAGGGATGGCAGTGTCTGTCTGCTGCCGAATGGCCTTCATTGTCTAGGGTAAGAAAAATAAGGGCAAATAATGCATTGTTAAGGCGATGCCTGTGTGTGGTAAATACAAGGGAGGAAGCCTTAAGGAGGGTTAGCCAAGTTTTTAAGGTAAGGTGGGCAAGTTCCACAATGCCTTGGCCCTGAGGGTTGTATGGAATTCCAGGAGTATGACAAATTTGCAAGGTAGCACAAAACTTTTTAAACTTGGCAATGGTATATGTAGGATAAATATCTGTTTTAATATGTATTGGTTTACCCATAACAGAAAAGGCTGAAACAAGATGAGAAAGGACATCTTTGGTAGCCTCTCCAGAATGTGGTGATGCAAAAATAAAGCCGCTGAAGGTATCTACAGAAATGTGTATATATATTTGGCTATTACAAATTCAAGAAAATGAGTAACATCCATTTGCCAAAACTGATCGGGCAGTAATCCTCGGGGGTTAACTCCCAAGTGTTGAATGGGGAGGGAGACAGCGCAACTAGGGCATGCTTTTACTATTTCTCGTGCCTGTTGCCTGGTAATTTTACAAAGTAATCAAAGGCTCTGGAAATTTAAATGGTGTAGATTGTGTAACTCCGTGGCCTTTTGAATGGAGCCAACAAAAATTGGAAAGATGGAACGAGTTGCTGCATCAGCTTGGGCATTACCTTGAATTAGAGGGCTGGAAAGATCAGAGTGTGCCCTTATGTGTCCTAAGAAAAATGGGTGTTGTCTGACCTGAATTAGCTGCTGAAGCTGGTGAAACAGAAAGGCCGCATTGTTAGAAGCCTTAATGGGGGGTGAAATCACCAGCAGGTGCACAGAATGAGCAATGTAGCCACTGTCTTTATAAATATTAACAGGATTATAAAAAATGTTATAAAAACTTGTGTTATGTCAAACAATTCCACAAACTGTGGTGACTGATAGACAGTATCAAAGGTGGTAGGCTGGTTATTGACAACAAAGACCGCTCGGCCATTACAGGAACCGTCTGTAAAGACAGTAAGGGCTTGAGGAATGGGAGCATTTTGAGTAATTTCAGGAAAATTAAATGGATGTAACTGGACAAAATGTAAAGGGGGGTCATTGGGGAGGTGGTGATCAATTGTTCCCAAAAGCCTGATAGGGAAATACCTCATTCATCCCTTGTCTCTAGTAAAAATTGGGTTTGGTCCTTAGTATATGGAATAAAAATATTATCAGGGTTTTTGCCAAAATGTTGTAGAGAAATCAAATGACCTTTAAAAATAATAGAAGCTACCTGAGCAAGATAAACAGTAATAACCTTCGAGGATGTGGTGGGTAAATGGACCCAAAACAAGGGGCAGTCTTTATTTTTAAAATGTGGATCTCGCTGCCAAAATATTCCTGTGGGTGTATGAGGAGTGTGTAAAATAACCAGAACCAGAGGAAGGTTATAAGAAATTTGCGTAACAAATTGTTGGGCAATGGCTTCTGTGACTTGGTTTAATGCCTGTCATGCCTTGGGAGTAAGATTTTGAGGGGAGGAGGGGTGGGAATTACCTCTCAAAATATCATTAAGGGTCAAAAGTACACAAGTGCATAATTTTAAATATGTTATTAGCCATTGAATATGCCTCAGTAATTTCTGAAAATCTTTAAGGGTGTGAAGATGGTCCACACGTAGTTGTATTTTAGAAATTTGGATCTGATTTCTGTAGAATTTTAAGGCCCAAACTTTTATAAGAGTCCTGTGTTTGAACCTTATTAGGAGCTATCTGTAGTCCCAAGGTAGTGAGGATTTTGTAAAAGTCCAAGTAACAATTATTAAGATCATGGGTATTAGGTGCAGCAATTAACAAATCATCCATATAATGTAAAATATAAATTTGTGGCCCTCGCTCTCTCACAGGGTATACTTCTTGAGCAACGTATTTTTGGCAAAGAGTAGGGATGTTGGCCATACCTTGGGGAAGAACTTTCCATTGAAGTCTCTGCATAGGGCCCTGAATATTAATGCAAGAAAGACTAAAGGCAAAATAGGGTCTATCCACAGGATGCAAAGGAATGGTAAAAAAGCAATCTTTTAAGTCCATAACCATTTTACAATAGTTTTTGGAAATAGCCACTGGTGTGGGAATGTCTGGCTGTAGTGCTCCCATCGGGAGTATAACTTTATTAATGGCACACAAATCTTGTAAAAGGCGCCACTTGCCTGATTTTTTCTTGATAACAAAAATAGGAGTGTACGATGGTGAGGTTGAGGGCTCTACATGGCGGGCTGCCAGCTGTTCCTTCACTAACATGGAGGCAGCCTCCAAATTTTCTTGGGTAAGGGGCCACTGATCCACCCACACAAGAGTCTGAGTCTCCCAAATAATTTTATCTCCATGGGAACAGGAAGGTCAGGAACCGACACTAAAAATCCAAATATCCAAGTCTATATGTATTTTTTTTTGTTGGTTGTATAGGCTCCACCAGTCCTTGTCTCAGCCTCCCAAGGCCTGTACCAGGGACAAAATTCATACGGAGCATTTGATGAGTCACCATGGAATTGGGACTGGCAAGAATAACTTCTATTTGACTCAAAATATCTCCAGCCCATAGGTAAACAGGGAGGTCAGGAACAACGAAAGAAGTGACAGTTCCCTTATTACCCTCTTTATCAGTCCAGCTAAGAGCAGTAGAGCTGACCAGAGGATTTTTTGACTTTCCTATCCCTTTAAGGTCAGTCAAGGATGGGGTGAGGGGCCAACCTGATCGCCAGTATTTTTGAGAAATAATTGTCGCATCAGCTCCAGTAACTACAATTGCTTGGTATTCCTTTCCTTCAATAAGTAAGGTAAGGGTGTGTCTAATATGAGAAATGGAATGAACCCAATATACCTCAGAGGAGCCCAAGGAGGCAGTCCCCCACAGTAGGTTTGGGAGGTGGAAATGCCCCTTAATCTAAGGGAAGAAGTATTAATTGTGCAAGACTTTTTCCTCCTGGGATGGCCGCAACTCTATTAATAACTGTGGCCAGTATTTTTATTTCTCCAGTGAAATCATTATCATTAATGCCAGGGAAGACCTGAACACCTTGTAAGGTAGTAGAGGCTCTTCCAAGAATAAGGGCACACGTATGAGATGGAGGGGCATCCATAATTCCAGTTGGTATTATCTGGGGCCCTTGCATTGAGTCTAATATTGTATCAGTGGTGGCACAGAGGTCCAATCCTGCACTGCCTGGAGTGGGTAGTTGGAGGGAGCCAATTGTGGAGAAGGATTTTGAGGTAGGTTGTGAGTTTGGGAGGGAACAAACCTCATTGCCCCAGGGAGTTTCCTGAGAAGTAGGAAGAAATAGGCTGTCTGAGGGCATTTGTCATTGATCTACACTCACTGGCCCAGTGATGACCTTTACCATATCAAGGACAAAGTGTAGCTGGGGTAGGTTTAGCTCCAGTTTGAGGAGACAATATTCTTACTCTTTGTTTGCCTGTCGGACACCTGCGTGCAAAATGGCCTGGTTGTTTACAAGTAAAGCAAGTACTTGAGCCAGTATTGTAAAAGGCCTTGGTAAATGCGGCACTAATTTGAGACCCATGGCATGGGCTGCACCCTCGCCTGCACAGATTCTAATAAAGTCAGAAAGTTTCCCTTTATCCTTATGATGTCGAAGAACATCCTGACATGCCGGGTTGACATTTTCAAAGGCAAGATGTTTTACAAAGGTGCTTTCGCTTTCGCTTGGTCCAAGCAAGCATTCCACAGCTAGGTTAAGCCGGGGAACAAAGTCGCTATAAGGCTCATCGGGCCCTTGTCGAGTTCTTGCCAGGGAAGTGATAGCCGAGGCCCTTTCAGGGAGGCGTCTCCAAGCAACTAAGCCAGCCATCTAAATCTGCGCAAAAAGTCCAGCAGGGAAACGTGCCCGTTTAGTTTTAGTGTCAAAAGTTGCATTGCCCACTAGCTTAACATAAGTCCAGGATTTAGAGGAGGCCTTTGTTAATTTTTTTGAGTAGTTTCTGACAGGGCTCTTTGAAATCTGCATTCCATAGCAGGAAGTCTCCGGCACTGAGGGCAGCTAGGTCTAAAAATTTCCAATCATTGGGAGTAAGAAATTGTGTGCTGCAGCTTTCTAATAAAGCCAACGTATAGGGCACAGTGGGGCCATAGTGAGCACAAGCCTTTTTAAGTTTTTCAAGAAAATGGAGGCTAAATTTTTTATAGACACTCTGGGTTCCTTCCTGCCTAGGGGTGAACTCCTCATCCTCTAAGTCCTGATCTCCTTGATCCATTTCCCCCGCTTCCTCCTCTTTTTCCTCTTCTAAGTCTTTGACCTCAGCCTGGGCAGGCTTATCTATCTGACTGGTGGTGACTGGAAGGCGAGCACAGGCTGATGGAGCGGCTTCGCCTTTGTATTAGACCACTGTGGGCCAGCTTGTGTTGACTCCATTCCTAAGGCTAATGAAGAGAGCTCAGAGTCAAGGGATATTTATTCTTTTAAAAATTGGATCTGTTCCCGTCCATGTTGGAGAGACTCTCTCAAGGGAGCCAGGTTAGGCAAGGGAAGTGGGGAAAAAATATCTGGGTGCACATTTGGCCCCTGAAGGGCCAGAGCACAAAAGGCAGGAGGGATATAGGAGGGAGGGGAATGTGTAAGTCCTATAGTCTGTGGCAGGGTCCTGAGAGGTGGAGAGTCTTCTGAATGGTAGCGAGCTGCTTCCTTCTCCAAGGTAGCCTCCACCCCAGGGGTCAATGTTTCTCCAGGATTTAAAACTGCATAAAGGCGGTTGGAAACCATTGGAGCCTTATTCATTAGGGTGGGATTTTGAGGAAGATCAGGAAGGTCCCAGGGTCCTGGGGAGACTAAGAAGGGTCTATGTCTATACTAACTGATGGGCATGCCGAGAAGGGACGAGAGGTCTTTTGCATAGTCTCTTCCCCAATCCTGACAAGTATTAAGGTACCATTGTCAAAGGGTGAACTTTTAAGAATTTCACTAATTTATTTCCAGAAAGAAAAGGTAGGACAGGCACTTTTTCTGGGCCAAAGGATTCATAATAATCTTTTAAAATGTCTCCTACTCTAAGCCATCTTTTACCATCAATGGTACCTTCAAGGGGAAACCATGGAAAAAATTCTTCGATGTATGAAAAGAAAAATATTAAGTCATTTTTCTTAACACGTGCCCCCCATGTATTTAAGGATTCCTTGTGGCCTGACAAAAACAAATCATGTGACGAAACTGCTTGTCCCATGGTGGGTCACTCACTGTGCGTCATCCCCACTCTCCTCCTGGATCTGTCTCTCAGTGGTGTCTGCTGAGGCAATCGCGAGCTCCACTTGTCCAAATCTTCCAGGAGGACAGGGTTCCCCCTCAGTCAAAGGCTCGAGCCCCAGTCGTTGGGCGCCCGTTGTCCTGGCCTGCAGGACACATCAACGTGGGTAGCAAACCTAGATGGGGAGGAATGAAGGGACAAGAGACACGAGAGATGACAGCAAGACAAAAGTTCTGATCAAGCTGCAAACTTTTATTGTTCACACAGAGGAATTTATATGCTGGAGATTTGAAAGCTCTCTTATCAGCAGTTCCTGGATGTCTTCACAAGGTGAGATAACCTCAGGATATTTCAGGAAGACAGATGGCCACAGGATGTCTCAGGAACACAGATGACTACAGGATGTCTCCCAGACAGGATGTCTCCCTGGGGGCTGTTTCTTGTAATTGTCAGGCTATTCTTTGAAGGAGAATTCCTTCTACCCCTTACAGTCAGGGATTCAGTATTTCAAATGGAAAATTGGAGAAAGAATCCAAGGTGTATGCAAATATGTGCTACCCAAAAATCTTCCCACTCTCATCCAGAACAATGCCTTGACATTATCTTCACCCCAAGTAAGACACAATTAGAGGAGAAGAGTTAGAAAATCTGTGAATACACATCAAGAATGGAAAATGCTCAGGAGTTCACAACCTTGGAGGTGGTAGAGGAGTTTCCAAATGTAAGGGAGAGGGTAAAACTCCACAAACATGGAGCTCTGCTAGACTAAAGACTTTTTGAGAAACTGCCTCTGAGGTTGGGCACTTGAAATATATGTTGTTGTCAGGAGCTTTAGCTCCCTTTGTAGTGAGACCATCAAGCTGGGTCTGCATGTATGTGACCTGGAGGACATGGTTTCTTATTTTCCAAAGGACATGAGGCAACAGTGCTGAATTCTCTCTTTGTAGGTAAACTGTTGTCACTGAGTGCTAAGTGTCTTCCAGTTTGGAAGCCATTTGCTCATCCTCCAATTTTGTTGTGTTTCTTGCAGCTGCACTGGGAGTTTGGTATTTGCTTCATGAAATACGAAGAGTTCAACTGGGACACAGTACTTGAGGGAGTTCTGTCACATGTGATGGGTAAGGGTCTGCGGGAGAATGCACCAACCAGGCTTCTATCCCACATAGCTTGCCCCCTATACCATAGCAATCTGATTCTAAACATTGCACTGAAACCTCTCCATATAACAACATACCTTTACATACAAGGGTCTGGGGGCTGCACCATGTCAGTCACAAACCATTTGAAAGCCAATGGCAGATCCACATCACCCAACCACAAATGTTTTAACACACACCTTCACACCACTTCTCTAAGCCGACTACTCAGCAGGGTCCAAATTACTGCCATCTCTGTTCTACACCATTTTCATGAAACCCAATCAAACAGGCACTGTCTGGTATACTCGTGATCATCAATAGAACATCCAAAGATTCTACAGTGCGAAGTGGTCATGGGAATTTCAAAAATTTCATCGTAATTATCAGACATTTTTCAAGGATGAAGTTGGAGGCACTGTGGGTTTCAATTCATTCAGGAACCATTAAATGGAGAGGAAGCTCATTTCATTGAAAATTCTGGAGAATTCTAACAGGCAAGGCTTCCCAAAGACAGGCAAAAAGGTCACATAAAGCCAGGCGTTTGAGGTCTACAATGTGTGGTCCATGTGTGTTTTGACTTGCAACTATGGCTGCCAATTCTTTAAGAATAAAATTATGTGATATTCTTCCTGAGATTCCCAGTGCTCTGTGGAAAGCCATCCTGGGCCTAGATCTCAGTTTCCAAGGGCAACTCTCATGTGTGGCATCCTAAAATCCCAACACAATACATGGCAATACTTCTTTGAGGTCCATTCCAAAACTCAGTCTCTAAGGGGAATCACACCAGTGTTCAAGACCAGGTGGACCCATCATCTTTTCCAACAGCCACAAAAATGACCACAATTAAAACCAAAACACTTCCACATGGCCCTCATCTTCTTTCATATCGACACTCATCATAACCTCAGGCTGTAGTTTTTCATGAGGGGCACAACCAAGGACAGTATCCAAAATAAGGTCCCTTGCCTACATTTGCCTAAAGTCAATGTGGCTGGGAAACCCTTCTAGTGAACCAGGAGTGATCAAAGAGGCCTGCCCTTAATACTGCTCTGATTCTCCATTTTGAGGCCTAATGAATGTGGGGTTTAGATTCTTTATGTTAATTGGAGTCATGAGAAACGTATGAACGTATGATCTAGTCTCTGC